>NC_091284.1:3076993-3416493 GCF_032444005.1 Ranitomeya imitator | reverse complement strand
CGACAAGTTGTGTTTCTACCAAACAGTTCCAGTTTGGTTTCATCAGACCATAGGACATTCTCCCAAAACTCCTCTGGATCATCCAAATGCTATCTAGCAAACTTCAGACGGGCCCGGACATGTACTGGCTTAAGCAGTGGGACACATCTGGCACTGCAGGATCTGAGTCCATGGTGGCGTAGTGTGTTACTTATGGTAGGCCTTGTTACATTGGTCCCAGCTCTCTGCAGTTCATTCACTAGGTCCCCCCGCGTGGTTCTGGGATTTTTGCTCACCGTTTTTGTGATCATTCTGACCCCACGGGGTGGGATTTTGCGTGGAGCCCCAGATCGAGGGAGATTATCAGTGGTCTTGTATGTCTTCCATTTTCTAATTATTGCTCCCACTGTTGATTTCTTCACTCCAAGCTGGTTGGCTATTGCAGATTCAGTCTTCCCAGCCTGGTGCAGGGCTACAATTTTGTTTCTGGTGTCCTTTGACAGCTCTTTGGTCTTCACCATAGTGGAGTTTGGAGTCAGACTGTTTGAGGGTGTGCACAGGTGTCTTTTTATACTGATAACAAGTTTAAACAGGTGCCATTACTACAGGTAATGAGTGGAGGAAAGAGGAGACTCTTAAAGAAGAAGTTACAGGTCTGTGAGAGCCAGAAATCTTGATTGTTTGTTTCTGACCAAATACTTATTTTCCACCATAATATGCAAAAAAAATGATAAAAAAACAGACAATGTGATTTTCTGGATTTTTTTTTCTCAGTTTGTCTCCCATAGTTGAGGTCTACCTATGATGTAAATTACAGACACCTCTCATCTTTTTAAGTGGTGGAACTTGCATTATTGCTGACTGGCTAAATACTTTTTTGCCCCACTGTATCTACTATAATACTGCCCCTATGTACAAGAATATATCTACTATAATACTGCTCCTATGTACAAGAATATATCTACTATAATACTGCCCTTATGTACAAGAATATAACTACTGTAATACTGCCTCTATGTACAAGAATATAACTACTATAATCCTGCTCCTATGTACAAGAATATAACTACTATAATACTGCTCCTATGTACAAGAATATAACTACTATAATACTGCCCCTATATACAAGAATATAACTACTATAATACTGCCCCTATGTACAAGAATATAACTACTATAATACTGTTCCTATGTACAAGACTATAACTACTATAATACTGCCTCTATGTACAAGAATATAACTACTATAATACTGCTCCTATGTACAAGAATATAACTACTATAATACTGCTCCTATGTACAAGAATATAACTACTATAATACTGCTCCTATATACATGAATATAACTACTATAATACTGCTCCCTATGTACAAGACTATAACTACTATAATACTGCCTCTATGTACAAGAATATAACTACTATAATACTGCTCCTATGTACAAGAATATAACTACTATAATACTGCTCCTATGTACAAGAATATAACTACTATAATACTGCTCCTATATACATGAATATAACTACTATAATACTGCTCCTATGTACAAGAATATAACTACTATAATACTGCCCCTATGTACAAGAATATAACTACTGTAATACTGCCTCTATGTACAAGAATATAACTACTATAATACTGCTCCTATGTACAAGAATATAACTACTATAATACTGCTCCTATGTACAAGAATATAACTACTATAATACTGCACCTATGTACAAGAATATAACTACTATAATACTGCTCCTATGTACAAGAATATAACTACTATAATACTGCTCCTATGTACAAGAATATAACTACTATAATACTGCTCCTATGTACAAGAATATAACTACTATAATACTGCCCCTATGTACAAGAATATAACTACTATAATACTGCCCCTATGTGCAAGAATATATCTACTATAATACTGCCCCTATGTACAAGAATATATCTACTATAATACTGCTCCTATGTACAAGAATATATCTACTATAATACTGCTCCTATGTACAAGAATATAACTACTATAATCCTGCCCTTATGTACAAGAATATAACTACTGTAATACTGCCTCTATGTACAAGAATATAACTACTATAATACTGCTCCTATGTACAAGAATATAACTACTATAATACTGCTCCTATGTACAAGAATATAACTACTATAATACTGCCCCTATGTACAAGAATATAACTACTATAATACTGTTCCTATGTACAAGACTATAACTACTATAATACTGCCTCTATGTACAAGAATATAACTACTATAATACTGCTCCTATGTACAAGAATATAACTACTATAATACTGCTCCTATGTACAAGAATATAACTACTATAATACTGCTCCTATATACAAGAATATAACTACTATAATACTGCTCCCTATGTACAAGACTATAACTACTATAATACTGCCCCTATGTACAAGAATATAACTACTATAATACTGCCCCTATGTACAAGAATATAACTACTGTAATACTGCCTCTATGTACAAGAATATAACTACTATAATGCTTCTCCTATGTACAAGAATATAACTACTATAATACTGCTCCTATGTACAAGAATATAACTACTATAATACTGCTCCTATGTACAAGAATATAACTACTATAATACTGCTCCTATGTACAAGAATATAACTACTATAATACTGCTCCCTATGTACAAGAATATAACTACTATAATACTGCTCCTATGTACAAGACTATAACTACTATAATACTGCCCCTATGTACAAGAATATAACTACTATAATACTGCCCCTATGTACAAGAATATAACTACTATAATACTGCTCCTATATACAAGAATATAACTACTATAATACTGCCCCTATGTACAAGAATATAACTACTATAATACTGCTCCTATGTACAAGACTATAACTACTATAATACTGCCCCTATGTACAAGAATATAACTACTATAATACTGCTCCTATGTACAAGAATATAACTACTATAATACTGCTCCTATGTACAAGAATATAACTACTATAATACTGCTCCTATGTACAAGAATATAACTACTATAATACTGCTCCCTATGTACAAGAATATAACTACTATAATACTGCTCCTATGTACAAGACTATAACTACTATAATACTGCCCCTATGTACAAGAATATAACTACTATAATACTGCTCCTATATACAAGAATATAACTACTATAATACTGCCCCTATGTACAAGAATATAACTACTATAATACTGCTCCTATGTACAAGACTATAACTACTATAATACTGCCCCTATGTACAAGAATATAACTACTATAATACTGCCCCTATGTACAAGAATATAACTACTATAATACTGCCCCTATGTACAAGAATATAACTACTATAATACTGCCCCTATGTACAAGAATATAACTACTATAATACTGCCCCTATGTTCAAGAATATAACTACTATAATACTGCCCCTATGTACAAGAATATAACTACTATAATACTGCTCCTATGTACAAGAATATAACTACTATAATACTGCCCCTATGTACAAGAATATAACTACTATAATACTGCCCCTATATACAAGAATATAACTACTATAATACTGCCCCTATATACAAGAATATAACTACTATAATACTGCTCCTATGTACAAGAATATAACTACTATAATACTGCCCCTATGTACAAGAATATAACTACTATAATACTGCCCCTATGTACATGAATATAACTACTATAATACTGCCCCTATGTACAAGAATATAACTACTATAATACTACTCCTATATACAAGAATATAACTACTATAATACTGCCCCTATGTACAAGAATATAACTACTATAATACTGCTCCTATGTACAAGACTATAACTACTATAATACTGCCCCTATGTACAAGAATATAACTACTATAATACTGCCCCTATGTACAAGAATATAACTACTATAATACTGCCCCTATGTACAAGAATATAACTACTATAATACTGCCCCTATGTACAAGAATATAACTTCTATAATACTGCCCCTATGTACAAGAATATAACTACTATAATACTGCTCCTATGCACAAGACTATAACTACTATAATACTGCTCCTATGTACAAGAATATAACTACTATAATACTGCTCCTATGTACAAGAATATAACTACTATAATACTGCCCCCTATGTACAAGAATATAACTACTATAATACTGCCCCTATGTACAAGAATATATCTACTATAATACTGCCCCTATGTACAAGAATATATCTACTATAATACTGCTCCTATGTACAAGAATATAACTACTATAATACTGCTCCTATGTACAAGAATATAACTACTATAATACTGCCCCTATGTACAAGAATATAACTACTATAATACTGCCCCTATGTACAAGAATATAACTACTATAATACTGCCCCTATGTACAAGAATATAACTTCTATAATACTGCCCCTATGTACAAGAATATAACTACTATAATACTGCCCCTATGTACAAGAATATAACTACTATAATACTGCTCCTATGTACAAGAATATAACTACTATAATACTGCTCCTATGTACAAGAATATAACTACTATAATACTGCCCCCTATGTACAAGAATATAACTACTATAATACTGCCCCTATGTACAAGAATATATCTACTATAATACTGCCCCTATGTACAAGAATATATCTACTATAATACTGCTCCTATGTACAAGAATATAACTACTATAATACTGCTCCTATGTACAAGAATATAACTACTATAATACTGCCCACTATGTACAAGAATATATCTACTATAATACTGCCCCTATGTACAAGAATATAACTACTATAATACTGCTCCTATGTACAAGACTATAACTACTATAATACTGCCCCTATGTACAAGAATATAACTACTATAATACTGCCCCTATGTACAAGAATATAACTACTATAATACTGCCCCTATGTACAAGAATATAACTTCTATAATACTGCCCCTATGTACAAGAATATAACTACTATAATACTGCTCCTATGCACAAGACTATAACTACTATAATACTGCTCCTATGTACAAGAATATAACTACTATAATACTGCTCCTATGTACAAGAATATAACTACTATAATACTGCCCCCTATGTACAAGAATATAACTACTATAATACTGCCCCTATGTACAAGAATATATCTACTATAATACTGCCCCTATGTACAAGAATATATCTACTATAATACTGCTCCTATGTACAAGAATATAACTACTATAATACTGCTCCTATGTACAAGAATATAACTACTATAATACTGCCCCTATGTACAAGAATATAACTACTATAATACTGCCCCTATGTACAAGAATATAACTACTATAATACTGCCCCTATGTACAAGAATATAACTACTATAATACTGCTCCTATGTACAAGAATATAACTACTATAATACTGCCCCTATGTACAAGAATATAACTACTATAATACTGCCCCTATGTACAAGAATATAACTACTATAATACTGCCCCTATGTACAAGAATATAACTACTATAATACTGCCCCTATGTACAAGAATATAACTTCTATAATACTGCCCCTATGTACAAGAATATAACTACTATAATACTGCCCCTATGTACAAGAATATAACTACTATAATACTGCTCCTATGTACAAGAATATAACTACTATAATACTGCTCCTATGTACAAGAATATAACTACTATAATACTGCCCCCTATGTACAAGAATATAACTACTATAATACTGCCCCTATGTACAAGAATATATCTACTATAATACTGCCCCTATGTACAAGAATATATCTACTATAATACTGCTCCTATGTACAAGAATATAACTACTATAATACTGCTCCTATGTACAAGAATATAACTACTATAATACTGCCCACTATGTACAAGAATATATCTACTATAATACTGCCCCTATGTACAAGAATATAACTACTATAATACTGCTCCTATGTACAAGACTATAACTACTATAATACTGCCCCTATGTACAAGAATATAACTACTATAATACTGCCCCTATGTACAAGAATATAACTACTATAATACTGCCCCTATGTACAAGAATATAACTACTATAATACTGCCCCTATGTACAAGAATATAACTACTATAATACTGCCCCTATGTACAAGAATATAACTATTATAATACTGCCCCTATGTACAAGAATATAACTACTATAATACTGCTCCTATGTACAATAATATAACTGCTATAATACTGCCCCTAAGTACAAGAATATAACAACTATAATACTGCCCCTATGTACAAGAATATAACTACTATAATACTGCCCCTATGTACAAGAATATAACTATTATAATACTGCCCCTATGTACAAGAATATAACTACTATAATACTGCCCCTATGTACAATAATATAACTGCTATAATACTGCCCCTAAGTACAAGAATATAACTACTATAATACTGCTCCTATGTACAATAATATAACTGCTATAATACTGCCCCTAAGTACAAGAATATAACTACTATAATACTGCTCCTATGTACAATAATATAACTGCTATAATACTGCCCCTAAGTACAAGAATATAACTACTATAATACTGCCCCTATGTACAAGAATATAACTACTATAATACTGCTCCTATGTACAAGACTATAACTACTATAATACTGCCCCTATGTACAAGAATATAACTACTATAATACTGCCCCTATGTACAAGAATATATCTACTATAATACTGCCCCTATGTACAAGAATATATCTACTATAATACTGCTCCTATGTACAAGAATATAACTACTATAATACTGCTCCTATGTACAAGAATATAACTACTATAATACTGCCCACTATGTACAAGAATATATCTACTATAATACTGCCCCTATGTACAAGAATATAACTACTATAATACTGCTCCTATGTACAAGACTATAACTACTATAATACTGCCCCTATGTACAAGAATATAACTACTATAATACTGCCCCTATGTACAAGAATATAACTACTATAATACTGCCCCTATGTACAAGAATATAACTACTATAATACTGCCCCTATGTACAAGAATATAACTACTATAATACTGCCCCTATGTACAAGAATATAACTATTATAATACTGCCCCTATGTACAAGAATATAACTACTATAATACTGCTCCTATGTACAATAATATAACTGCTATAATACTGCCCCTAAGTACAAGAATATAACTACTATAATACTGCTCCTATGTAGAAGAATATAACTACTATAATACTGCTCCTATGTACAAGAATATAACTACTATAATACTGCCTCCTATGTACAAGAACATAACTACTATAATACTGCCCCTATATACAAGAATATAACTACTATAATACTGCTCCTATGTACAAGAATATAACTACTATAATACTGCCCCTATGTACAAGAATATAACTACTATAATACTGCCCCTATGTACAAGAATATAACTACTATAATACTGCCCCTATGTACAAGAATATAACTACTATAATACTGCTCCTATGTACAAGAATATAACTACTATAATACCGCTCCTATGTACAAGAATATAACTACTATAATACTGCCCCTATGTACAAGAATATAACTACTATAATACTGCCCCTATGTACAAGAATATAACCACTATAATACTGCCTCTATGTACAAGAATATAACTACTATAATACTGCCCCTATGTACAAGAATATAACTACTATAATACTGCTCCTATATACAGAATATAACTACTATAATACTGCTCCTATATACAAGAATATAACTGCTATAATACTGCCCCTATGTACAAGAATATAACTACTATAATACTACCCCTATGTACAAGAATATAACTACTATAATACTGCCCCTATGTACAACAATATAACTACTATAATACTGCCCCTATGTAGAAGAATATAACTACTATAATACTGCCCCCTATGTACAAGAATATAACTACTATAATACTGCCTCCTATGTACAAGAACATAGTAACATAGTAACATACATAGTAACATAGTAAGGCCGAAAAAAGACATTTGTCCATCCAGTTCAGCCTATATTCCATCATAATAAATCCCCAGATCTACGTCCTTCTACAGAACCTAATAATTGTATGATACAATATTGTTCTGCTCCAGGAAGACATCCAGGCCTCTCTTGAACCCCTCGACTGAGTTCGCCATCACCACCTCCTCAGGCAAGCAATTCCAGATTCTCACTGCCCTAACAGTAAAGAATCCTCTTCTATGTTGGTGGAAAAACCTTCTCTCCTCCAGACGCAAAGAATGCCCCCTTGTGCCCGTCACCTTCCTTGGTATAAACAGATCCTCAGCGAGATATTTGTATTGTCCCCTTATATACTTATACATGGTTATTAGATCGCCCCTCAGTCGTCTTTTTTCTAGACTAAATAATCCTAATTTCGCTAATCTATCTGGGTATTGTAGTTCTCCCATCCCCTTTATTAATTTTGTTGCCCTCCTTTGTACTCTCTCTAGTTCCATTATATCCTTCCTGAGCACCGGTGCCCAAAACTGGACACAGTACTCCATGTGCGGTCTAACTAGGGATTTGTACAGAGGCAGTATAATGCTCTCATCATGTGTATCCAGACCTCTTTTAATGCACCCCATGATCCTGTTTGCCTTGGCAGCTGCTGCCTGGCACTGGCTGCTCCAGGTAAGTTTATCATTAACTAGGATCCCCAAGTCCTTCTCCCTGTCAGATTTACCCAGTGGTTTCCCGTTCAGTGTGTAATGGTGATATTGATTCCTTCTTCCCATGTGTATAACCTTACATTTATCATTGTTAAACCTCATCTGCCACCTTTCAGCCCAAGTTTCCAACTTATCCAGATCCATCTGTAGCAGAATACTATCTTCTCTTGTATTAACTGCTTTACATAGTTTTGTATCATCTGCAAATATCGATATTTTACTGTGTAAACCTTCTACCAGATCATTAATGAATATGTTGAAGAGAGCAGGTCCCAATACTGACCCCTGCGGTACCCCACTGGTCACAGCGACCCAGTTAGAGACTATACCATTTATAACCACCCTCTGCTTTCTATCACTAAGCCAGTTACTAACCCATTTACACACATTTTCCCCCAGACCAAGCATTCTCATTTTGTGTACCAACCTCTTGTGCGGCACGGTATCAAACGCTTTGGAAAAATCGAGATATACCACGTCCAATGACTCACCGTGGTCCAGCCTATAGCTTACCTCTTCATAAAAACTGATTAGATTGGTTTGACAGGAGCGATTTCTCATAAACCCATGCTGATATGGAGTTAAACAGTTATTCTCATTGAGATAATCCAGAATAACATCCCTCAGAAACCCTTCAAATATTTTACCAACAATAGAGGTTAGACTTACTGGCCTATAATTTCCAGGTTCACTTTTAGAGCCCTTTTTGAATATTGGCACCACATTTGCTATGCGCCAGTCCTGCGGAACAGACCCTGTCGCTATAGAGTCACTAAAAATAAGAAATAATGGTTTATCTATTACATTACTTAGTTCTCTTAGTACTCGTGGGTGTATGCCATCCGGACCCGGAGATTTATCTATTTTAATCTTTATTTATAAGAAGATAACTACTATAATACTGCTCCTATGTACAGGAATATAACTACTATAATACTGCCCCTATATACAAGAATATAACTACTATAATACTGCCTCCTATGTACAAGAAGATAACTACTATAATACTGCCCTCTATGTACAAGAAGATAACTACTATAATACTGCTCCTATGTACAAGAATATAACTACTATAATACTGCCCCCTATGTACAAGAATATAACTACTATAATACTGCTCATATATACAAGAATATAACTACTATAATACTGCCCCTATGTATAAGAATATAACTACTATAATACTGCCCCTATGTACAAGAATATAACTACTATAATACTGCTCCTATGTACAGGAATATAACTACTATAATACTGCCCCTATATACAAGAATATAACTACTATAATACTGCTCCCTATATACAGGAATATAACTACTATAATACTGCCCCTATGTACAAGAATATAACTACTATAATACTGCCCCTATGTACAAGAATATAACTACTATAATACTGCTCCTATATACAAGAATATAACTACTATAATACTGCCTCCTAGCTGTGAGGTTGTGTGTTGGTAGGTCTCCTGATGTCTGGAGCAAGCCCAGGGAGGGGCCACCCTGGGCGGGGAAGCTCCCCAGGCAAGGCCCAGGCTTCTCGGCCTACACTGGGACAAGGCTCCCAGACCTCTCTGAATGGGAATGTTAATCCCAAAGCCTCTGTGAGACCGGTGAATGCAGCGGCCAAAGCTGCAGCAGTTCTGTGAAGGAAGAAAAACTTGCGAGTAAAGTTTTGGGAGGAAAATCTGCTCCAAGCCCGGCAAAGAAGCCAGAAGGTAAAGTGTTGGTGAGTGATGTTCCACAGCACAGTATGAAGTCCTGTAACTCCCCGGTCAGTCAGCAGCCCCTGCCTGAGGCACAGGTGAGATCGGTCTCAGCTGTACCAATCACCTCTCCTGCATCCAGGCAGAGACGGACGTCTTTGGAAAGACAGACCATCCAGGAGAACTTACAGCAACATGGCAGTGTGGCGCTGTCAGGACGCACCCGGTCACAGTCAGGTGGCAGCGATAAACCTGCTGCGGAGCCGGCATCCAGCCGAGGAGCCACAAAACCATCTGTGGTGGAACCGCACAAGGCAGTGTTCAAAACCCCTGTACCCGTGGTGAAGACAAAACCTGTGCAGCCGGCGCGTGCACCCGAGCTGCAGCTAGCGGACGAGATACCGGGACTGGGTGAGTTACAGCAGCAAAAAAAAGCGCTGCAAATGGAGGTAGACTTCATCTATAGTCTAAACACCACTAATCCTGCCAGTAATGATGTGTATGACCTGAGGCTGAACACACTGGGGGTGCAGCTGGCAAGTGTGGTGCAGGACATTGAATCTGTGCTGGAGGGCATGGGGCCCCTGGCGGAGACCTACAGGAACCGGGAGCGGTTCGCCTCCTATAAGCAGGACTGTGCTGTAGAGACCGGGACCCCCCAGCAGCGGACACGGCCTGTGTTACAGGCTGCCCGCTTCTGCTTCCAGGAAGGAAAAAACTGCAGCAGCAAGCAGCTGAGTGTGAACAGGAGCATGCACTTCAGACTCCAACAGAGGCATCACAGGTCCCAGAATGCCCCACGCAGGAGCCGGACTGTATATGTGAGACTGTTTGTGCTGCTGAGGCAGCTGAGTGTGAACAAGAGCATACACTTCAGACTCCAGCAGAGGCACCACAGGTCCCAGAATGCCCCATGCAGGAGCAGGACATTATATATGAAACTGTTTGTGCTGATGAGGCTGAGGCTGAGGCACAGACTGGGGCTGGTGATGTTGTGTGTCATGATTCCAATGGCAGGGAATCACAAAAGGACAAGCACCAACGAGCTCTAGGGTGATGGAACCTGAGCTGACCGCGACCCTAAACCTGAACACACAAATAACAATAGCCGGGGAACGTGCCTACGTTGATCCTAGACGTCTCGCACCAGCCGAAGATCTAACTTCCCCTATTAGAAGAAACACAGACCTCTCTTGCCTCCAGAGAAATACCCCACAGAAATAGCAGCCCCCCACATATAATGACGGTGAAATGAGAGGAAGGCACATACACAGTATGAAATCAGATTCAGCAAAATGAGGCCCGCTAAAACTAGATAGCAGAGGATACAAAAGTAAACTGCGCGGTCAGCAAAAAACCCTTCAAAAAAACCATCCTGTAATTACTTGAACTCATGTTCCAACTCATGGAACATGAGGAGCAATAACAGCCCACTAGAGCAACCAGCAGCAAAGAAACAATTAAATGCAAGCTGGACAAGACAAAAATAAATCAAAACGTGGAACAAGAAAATCAAAAACTTAGCTTGTCCTGAAGATTACTGAAGCCAGAAGCCGAGGTAACAAAACACTCTGATAACCTTGATAGCCGGCGGGAAAATAACAAGAAAGCCTGGTTAAATAGGAAACTCCCAAATACTAATAGAACAGGTGGACACCAGAGACAGCAGAACACAAATCACCCAGTACCATCAGTAACCACCAGAGGGAGCCCAAAAACAGAACTCACAACAGTACCCCCCCCTTGAGGAGGGGTCACCGAACCCTCACGAGAACCACCAGGGCGACCAGGATGAGCCCTATGAAAAGCGCGGACCAAATCATCAGCATGAACATCAGAGGCAACCACCCAAGAATTATCCTCCTGACCATAACCCTTCCACTTGACCAAATATTGGAGTTTCCGTCTGGAAACACGAGAATCCAAGATCTTCTCCACAACATACTCCAATTCTCCCTCCACCAGCACCGGAGCAGGAGGCTCAGGCGAAGGAACAACAGGTACCTCATACCTCCGCAACAACGACCGATGGAACACATTATGAATAGCAAACGATGCCGGGAGATCCAAACGAAACGACACAGGGTTAAGAATTTCCAAGATCCTATAAGGACCGATGAACCAAGGCTTGAACTTAGGAGAAGAGACTTTCATAGGAACAAAACGAGAAGACAACCACACCAAGTCCCCAACACGAAGTCGAGGACCCACGCGGCGACGGCGATTAGCAAACTGCTGAGCCTTCTCCTGGGACAACTTCAAATTGTCCACCACATGACTCCAAATCTGATGCAACCTATCCACCACCATGTCCACTCCAGGACAATCAGAAGGCTCCACCTGACCAGAGGAAAAACGAGGATGAAACCCCGAATTACAAAAGAAAGGAGAAACCAAGGTAGCAGAACTAGCCCGATTATTAAGGGCAAACTCGGCCAGCGGCAAAAAGGTAACCCAGTCATCCTGATCAGCAGAAACAAAACACCTCAAATAAGTTTCCAAGGTCTGATTAGTTCGTTCCGTCTGGCCATTCGTCTGAGGGTGGAATGCAGACGAAAAGGACAAATCAATGCCCATCTTAGCACAGAACGTCCGCCAAAATCTAGACACAAACTGGGATCCCCTGTCAGAAACGATGTTCTCCGGAATCCCATGCAAACGAACCACGTTCTGGAAAAACAGAGGGACCAACTCAGAGGAGGAAGGCAACTTAGGCAAGGGTACAAGATGAACCATTTTAGAAAAGCGGTCACACACAACCCAGATGACGGACATTTTTTGAGAGACAGGGAGATCCGAAATAAAGTCCATGGAAATGTGCGTCCAAGGCCTCTTCGGGATAGGCAAAGGTGACAACAATCCACTGGCTCGAGAACAGCAAGGCTTAGCCCGAGCACAAACCCCACAAGACTGCACAAAAGAACGCACATCCCTAGACAAGGAAGGCCACCAAAAAGACCTGGCCACCAAGTCTCTAGTACCAAATATTCCAGGATGACCTGCCAACGCAGAAGAATGGACCTCAGAGATGACTCTACTGGTCCAGCTATCCGGAACAAACAGCCTCTCAGGCGGACAACGATCAGGTTTACCCGCCTGAAACTCCTGCAAAGCACGTCGCAAGTCTGGGAATACGGCCGACAAAATCACCCCATCCCTAAGGATACCAGTGGGCTCAGAATTTCCAGGGGAGTCAGGCACAAAACTCCTAGAAAGAGCATCCGCCTTCACATTCCTTGAACCTGGCAGGTATGAAACCACAAAATTGAAACAAGAGAAAAACAGTGACCAACGAGCCTGTCTAGGATTCAGACGCCTGGCAGACTCAAGGTAAATCAGATTTTTGTGATCAGTCAAGACCACCACACGATGTCTAGCACCCTCCAGCCAATGACGCCACTCCTCAAATGCCCACTTCATGGCCAAAAGTTCCCGATTACCCACATCATAATTCCGCTCAGCGGGCGAAAATTTTCTAGAAAAGAACGCACATGGCTTCATCACCGAGCAATCGGAGCTTCTCTGTGACAAAACCGCCCCCGCTCCAATCTCGGAAGCATCAACCTCAACTTGGAAAGGAAGCGAAACATCAGGCTGACGCAACACAGGAGCAGAAGAAAACCGGCGTTTAAGTTCCTGAAAGGCCTCCACAGCCGCAGGAGACCAATCAGCAACATCAGCACCCTTCTTAGTCAAATCCGTCAAAGGCTTAACAACACTAGAAAAATTAGTTATAAAACGACCATAGAAATTAGCAAAGCCCAAGAACTTCTGCAAACTCTTAAGAGATGCAGGCTGCGTCCAGTCACAAATAGCCCGAACCTTGACGGGATCCATCTCAATAGTAGAAGGGGAAAAAATATACCCCAAGAAAGAAATCTTCTGGACTCCAAAGAGACACTTTGAGCCCTTTACAAACAAGGAATTAGCCCGCAGGACCTGAAACACCTTCCTGACCTGCTGAACATGAGACTCCCAGTCATCAGAAAAAAACAAAATATCATCCAAATACACAATCATAAATTTATCCAGATATTCACGGCAAATATCGTGCATAAAGGACTGGAAGACTGAAGGAGCATTAGAAAGTCCGAAAGGCATTACCAAATACTCAAAATGGCCCTCAGGCGTATTAAATGCGGTTTTCCACTCATCACCTTGCTTTATTCGTATAAGATTATACGCACCCCGGAGATCAATCTTAGTGAACCATTTAGCCCCCTTAATGCGAGCAAACAAATCAGTCAACAAAGGCAAAGGATACTGATATTTTACGGTAATCTTATTCAAAAGACGATAATCTATACAAGGTCTCAAGGACCCATCTTTCTTGGCCACGAAAAAAAAACCTGCTCCCAAAGGGGACGAAGATGGACGGATATGTCCCTTTTCCAAGGACTCCTTAACATAATCCCGCATAGCAGTATGCTCTGGCACTGACAGATTGAACAAACGACCTTTAGGAAATTTACTACCAGGAATTAAATCTATAGCACAATCGCAATCCCTGTGAGGAGGAAGCGAACTGAGCTTAGGCTCCTCAAAAACATCCCGATAATCAGACAAAAATACAGGAACCTCAGAAGGAGTAGATGAAGCGATAGAAATCGGAGGTGCATCATCATGAACCCCCTGACATCCCCAGCTTAACACAGACATTGTTTTCCAGTCAAGGACTGGATTATGAGTTTGTAACCATGGCAGACCAAGTACTAGAACATCATGTAAATTATACAACACCAGGAAGCGAATCACCTCCTGATGAACGGGAGTCATATGCATGGTCACTTGTGTCCAGTACTGAGGTTTATTCATAGCCAAAGGTGTAGAGTCAATTCCTTTCAAAGGAATAGGGACTTCCAGAGGCTCCAGACTAAACCCACAGCGGTTGGCAAATGACCAATCCATAAGACTCAGGGCAGCGCCTGAATCTACATAGGCATCGACGGAAATGGATGATAATGAACAAATCAGAGTCACAGACAGAATGAACTTAGACTGTAAAGTACTAATGGCAACAGACTTATCAACCTTTTTTGTGCGTTTAGAGCATGCTGATATAACATGAGCTGAATCACCACAATAAAAGCACAACCCATTTTTCCGCCTATAGTTTTGCCGTTCACTTCTAGACTGAACTCTATCACATTGCATTGTCTCAAGTGCCTGTTCAGAAGACACCGCCAAATGGTGCACAGGTTTGCGCTCCCGTAAACGCCGATCAATCTGAATAGCCATAGTCATAGACTCATTCAGACCCGTAGGCGCAGGGAACCCCACCATAACATCTTTAATGGCCTCAGAAAGGCCATCTCTGAATCTTGCAGCCAGGGCGCACTCATTCCACTGAGTAAGCACTGACCATTTCCGAAATTTTTGACAATATATTTCTGCTTCATCTTGCCCCTGAGAGAGAGCTAATAAAGCTTTTTCAGCCTGAATCTCTTGGTTAGGTTCCTCATAGAGCAAACCCAATGCCAGAAAAAACGCATCCACATTAAGCAACGCAGGATCCCCTGGTGCCAATGCAAATGCCCAATTTTGAGGGTCACCCCGCAGGAAAGATATAATAATCTTAACCTGCTGAGCAGGGTCTCCAGAAGAGCGAGATTTCAAAGAAAGGAACAGCTTGCAATTGTTCCTAAAATTCAAAAAACTAGATCTATCTCCAGCAAAGAACTCTGGAATAGGAATTCTAGGTTCAGACATAGGAGCATGTACAACAAAATCTTGTATATTTTGAACCTTAGCAGCAAGATTATTCAAGCTGGAAGCTAAACTCTGGACGTCCATGATAAACAGCTAAGGTCAGAGCCATTCAAGGATTAAGAGGAGGAAAAAAAAAAAAAAAAAAAAAAATCTGCCAGGCTGCAATTAGGGCTAGGCAGCAACCTCAGAGGAGAGAAAAAAAAAAAACTTCCTCAGACTACTTTTCCTCCTACTTCAGCCCAAACATTTTGTGGCCGGCTATACTGTCATGATTCCAATGGCAGGGAATCACAAAAGGACAAGCACCAACGAGCTCTAGGGTGATGGAACCTGAGCTGACCGCGACCCTAAACCTGAACACACAAATAACAATAGCCGGGGAACGTGCCTACGTTGATCCTAGACGTCTCGCACCAGCCGAAGATCTAACTTCCCCTATTAGAAGAAACACAGACCTCTCTTGCCTCCAGAGAAATACCCCACAGAAATAGCAGCCCCCCACATATAATGACGGTGAAATGAGAGGAAGGCACATACACAGTATGAAATCAGATTCAGCAAAATGAGGCCCGCTAAAACTAGATAGCAGAGGATACAAAAGTAAACTGCGCGGTCAGCAAAAAACCCTTCAAAAAAACCATCCTGTAATTACTTGAACTCATGTTCCAACTCATGGAACATGAGGAGCAATAACAGCCCGCTAGAGCAACCAGCAGCAAAGAAACAATTAAATGCAAGCTGGACAAGACAAAAATAAATCAAAACGTGGAACAAGAAAATCAAAAACTTAGCTTGTCCTGAAGATTACTGAAGCCAGAAGCTGAGGTAACAAAACACTCTGATAACCTTGATAGCCGGCGGGGAAATGACAAGAAAGCCTGGTTAAATAGGAAACTCCCAAATACTAATAGAACAGGTGGACACCAGAGACAGCAGAACACAAATCACCCAGTACCATCAGTAACCACCAGAGGGAGCCCAAAAACAGAACTCACAACAGTTGTGCCCATGGGGTCGGGGGTTGGGGAGGCTTCACATTCTGTCATGAACGTGGCACTGTCTGATAATGATGCTGCTAATAATAATATGCATGATATGTGTGACTATCCCCCATTACCATCTAGTCCACAAGGTGTGGCAGCCCCCCCTGCTGCAGACCCTCTCCCTGTCAGTCGGCCCAGTGTGGCCCGGCAGGTGCCCCCCAGGAATGCCTGGAGCCGCGGCGCCCCATCCTTCACTTCCAGCGCCAGATATACCGGCCAGACATTTAAGCGTATTAATGTGGTGCGGTTTAAGTACATAGGTGCCAAGGAGGATCTGCCACAGCGCAGGTATGTGGTGAGAGAGCTGCTATGCGGCCAGATGGGGTTTGTGGCAAACGAGATACTGGCGGTGTCCAATCTTCTGGACAGACAGGGCTACGAGGTCAGCTTCAAGCTGCAGTGTGACCTGGACAGGTTCTGGTCCAATTACCCCAGGTTCAGAGACGCTGAAGGCTGGAATAAGTTTATATTGGTTCCTATCTCCAGGCCGGACACAGTCACGGTAAATATCACCTTCAGGAATGAGGCCGTTCCCCCACAGGACATCGAGGTGTGGCTCCGGAGACACTGTGACCTCGCCTCTGGACTCACCAAGGTCAGAGATGAGGATGGTATCTGGACAATGGGGTGGAAAGCTGTGGTGAAACTGCGGCAATTCAATAACATTACTGACCATTTACCCAACTCCTTCTTCATTGGGAGGGAGAAGGGAAGATGTTATTACCCCGGGCAGCAAAGAAAGTGCTTCAAATGTGGTGAGAAAGGTCATCTGGCCAACGCCTGTACTGTGGTGAAGTGCAGCCTGTGTGGGGATATCGGCCATGTCGCTGTGGATTGCCGGGATGTTAGGTGCAACCTCTGCGGTAAGATGGGCCACCCTCACAGGGACTGTCCAGACGCTTGGCATAATATCTGCAGAGTCTTCCCTGATGAGGCTGTACTGGCAGGGGCAGAGGCTCAGGAGGATGAGGATGTGGTGGCAGGGGCACATGAGGGGGAGGATTTAATGTCAGGAGAGATGGTGACCAGCCCAGATGCCCACAGGAGTCCAGTCATGTAACACCAGAGAAGCAGGGTATAGAGGGTGCAGAGGGGAACATGGAGGTCCAGCAGCCTCAGGTAGCCCCCCCTTCAGCATCACTGTCTGAATCTGATGACTGGAGCATTAATCACAATAAAAGGAAGAAAAAGAGCACATCCTCCCGTAAACCTGAGGCAGAATATGACACCGGTCAGAGTGCTACTAGGAAGGTTCAGAATTGTGCAGGAGTGATGGTTGTGTCCAACAAGTATGGAGTTTTATCGGAGTCTAATGATGATGATTATGAGACAGAGTTGAGAAAAGTTGATGCAGAGTGTGACAGGGACATAGAGGACCACCCTCCGTCAAAGCGGAAGCCCTTATCTGTAGACCCTCGGGTAGAGTCTGACATGGACACCGGTGGTGGACAGAACATCCCTGACTCATGATGATGGCAGTTACTGTGCTCCTTCTCTATTGTGTTGTGATGGCGGGGTTCTCATTAACACTAACATCAAGTAATGTCAATAGCATTAAGGCAAGGAGGACGAGACATGTGGTGTATGAACATCTCACACATCTGGACACCGATGTCATTTTCCTGCAGGAGACACGACTGACATCTCTGGGGCTTATGAGAGAGGCTGAGAGGGAATGGCGGTGCAGTCCTTCTTTCTGGTCACTGGCTGTGGAGCCTTACGCCGGAGTCGCTGTCCTGTTTAACACCAATGATGTGACTGTGCATAGGATGACGGAGGTGGTCATGGGAAGATGTTTGGTCCTGGAAGTCACTATTCATGGGAGGCGACTCCGGCTTATTAACATCTATGGGCCACAGACAGTGACTGACAGGATCCAGCTGTTTAATAACGTTAAGCCTTACCTCTTCACTTCTCTTCCGGTGGTGATGGCAGGGGACTTTAACGCCATACTGACATCAGGTGACAGTTCCTCGGGCAGGACAGTGACCAGGGACAGGAAGGTCCAACATAACATTATAATGCAGGCTGGACTGACTGACGTTTTCGCACAGGGAGGTCGACAGCCAAAATTCACATATTCATGTTCCAACAGGAGCAGTAGGATAGATTTTGCTTTTGTGAGTCCTACTGAGGCTGTTGACACCCTGAGTGAGAAGGTCGTCCCTTACTCTGATCACCTCGCCTTGTGTTTCTGTCTGGGGACCTCTAACCGTCCGGAGATCGGTAGAGGGTTGTGGAAGCTCAATTCCAGTCTCCTGGATGATGCTTATGTTCAGAGTTGTGTCTACTCCCTTATCCAGCTTCATCTAGATAGGGTTGACTTCTATGACAACATGACCGACTGGTGGGAGGACGTCAAGGAGGATATCAGATCCCTCTTAAAGAGACTGTCAGTTAATAAAGGGAGGAATAAGTACAGCCAGTACCTAAAGCTGCGTAAAGAATTGGAGTCACTATATTCGGCGGGCGGGGATGACAAAGTGAAGATCGACCGACTGAAATCTGAGATAAGGCAGTATCAGTATAGTAGGTATACCTCCCTGGTTCTTGAACGGGATTATGGGTCCTTGGGGGCCCCTGATCCCTTTGGGAATTGCAGGGAGAGGGTAGTAAAAAAAATGGTCACGGGTCTCACTGACTTCCAGGGTGTATTGCAGGATTCACGGGAGGGTATCCTGGAGGTGGTGAGATCTTACTATGCTGACTTGTTTCAGAGGAAAGTTTTGGATAAAGATAAGATGGCTCAATTCTTGGAGGCAACTCCTGCGCCTGATACTAATGATCTGGACTTTTCTCCTTTGACAGCGGAGTTAACGGTGGAGGAAGTTAAGGAGGCTATTGATAAATTACATCTGAAGAAGGCACCAGGTCCAGATGGCATAACAGCAGAATTTTATAGGAAATTCAGAGACCTCCTGGCTCCAATCCTCGTGGATGTGTATAAAAGTTGTCTAGAAAATCACCTGATGCCTCCATCCATGAGAGTGTCTTCGTTGATTCTGCTGTCTAAAGGTAAAGAGCCGAGCGACATCAAGAACTGGAGGCCGATTGCCCTCTTGAATGTGGACAGGAAGATTCTAGCAAAGATCCTGTTTTCTAGATTAGTCTGTTTGTCCCCAGCACTGTTGGCAGGCTCTCAGTTTGGCACAGTAAAAGGGCGGAACATCTCTGGAGCGGTCATCTCGATACGGGAGATGTTTGAGAGATGTAAAGCTCTGCGGTGTGGGAAATATATTGTTAGTCTGGACCAGGCTAAAGCCTTTGACAGGGTTGATCATGACTATCTGTGGGCCACTTTGTCAAAGTACGGTATTCCGGGACAATTTGTGGATTGGCTGAAGACATTGTACAGAGAGGCAGTGAGCTTTCCTCTGATTAATGGTTGGCAGGGTGACACTTTTGGAGTTGGGGCAGGGGTGAGACAGGGTTGCCCACTGAGTGCGCTCCTGTATGTTTTTGCCCTAGACCCGTTTCTGAGGTCACTGCAGGAGTGTGATTTTCAGGGGGTGCCGGTCCCCCATTGCCTGCCTCTGAATGTTGTTGCCTATGCGGATGATGTAACGTTGGTGATCTCTAATCCTCGAGAGGTGCAGATGTTATCTGCGTCTATCAGAAGTTACTCAGAGGCCTCCGGGTCTCTGGTCAACCTTGAGAAGAGTCAAGCTCTGTGGACATTAGATACTGATCCCAGCTATGATCTGCTGCAGTTTGCCAAAGCCTCCACCCATATTAAGATCCTCGGGGTTAAATTTGGGAGGGATGATAATGCCACCCTAAATTGGGAGGAGAAATTGGAAGCCGGAAATGCAAAGGTTCAGCGATGGAAGAACTGGAGGCTGACCTACAGAGAAAGGGTCGCAATGTTGAAGACTTACCTGGTCCCTGTTTTCTTGTATGTCTCTGTCATTTTCCCTTTGCCAGAATCTTTCTCAGCGAGGCTCTTCAGCCTGTTCTTCCAGCTCTTGTGGGGGAATAGGTTGAACCTAATAAAGAGGGGAATAACGTACCTACGGCGGAGAGAGGGTGGGCTGGATATGTTGAATCCAAGGGTTTTCTTTGACTCCTTGTTTCTAAAGGTAAATTTTGGGAACATGGACTCAAACAGTAGCTCCCTGTGGGTAAATAGTATCAGGTACTGGATATTGCCTTTTGCAGAATCTTGGGTGCGAGGCGTCAGTCTCAAGAGGAGGAGATGGACAGGTGACCACCTCCCCCAGTATCTGGACTACGGTCTGAAGTGTGTTAGAAGGTGGGGACTGGATAAGTCTTACATTGAGAGCAGTACGAGAAGAGACCTATATGCTCATGTATGTAGGACTTTCTTCTACTCTCCACTGGCCCTGAGAGATTGTGTCACCACCACCCTGCAGGAAAGCCTTAGGTTCCTAAACGGGAAACGACTTCCTCCTAAACTGTTTGATGTCACTTGGCTTTCGCTGCATAGTTGGCTCTTTGTCAGGGGGAACCTGAAACATCTGAGTCTCTCTGATCGGAATTGTCCCCTTGGTTGTCAGCAGGAGGAGACTATGGAGCACTTTATATGTGATTGCTGGGGAGGGAGGAAGATCTGGGAGGAAGTGTCTGATAATCTAAGAATCCCCAGACTGCGTACTCTAAAGTATCCTGACATTATCTATGGTGTCCCCTCCACTGTTAGTAACATCGACAGAGAGACGATGTACATTATGTCATTAAATACTATCATTGGCACATGAGAACCCGGGTGTCACTGCACAATGAGCTGTTTGATCACACCGCTGCGGCTGGTCAGGTTATGTCAGAACTCCGGTGGATAAAATCGCTAGAAGTTGGAAGGAGTCCGAGAAATATTAAGTTATGGAGGAATGTAAAATTCAGTTAGAAAATATTATATAACTTTTTTTTTTGTCTTTTTTGTTTAATTTTCTTCTACCTCCAGGTGTGGACACTTTAATTTATGTATCAATATGATCTGATTATTTAGTACTTGTGTATATATGACCAAAGTGAATTGTGTTTTGTAATTCTTGTAATTCTGGGTGATTTTTGTTTTTATTATAATTGTATTTATGTTTGGTTTTTATAATAAAAATTGCCCCTATGTACAAGAATATAACTACTATAATACTGCTCCTATGTACAAGAATATAACTACTATAATACTGCCCCTATGTACAAGAATATAACTACTATAATACTTCTATGTACAAGAATATAACTACTATAATACTGCTTCTATGTACAAGAATATAACTACTATAATACTGCTCATATGTACAAGAATATAACTACTATAATACTGCCCCTATGTACAAGAATATAACTACTATAATACTGCCCTATGTACAAGAATATAACTACTATAATACTGCTCCTATGTACAAGAATATAACTACTATAATACTGCCCCTATGTACAAGAATATAACTACTATAATATTGCTCCTATGTACAAGAATATAACTACTATAATACTGCCCCTATGTACAAGAATATAACTACTATAATACTGCCCCTATGTACAAGACTATAACTACTATAATACTGCCCCTATGTACAAGAATATAACTACTATAATACTGCCCCTATGTACAAGAATATAACTACTATAATACTGCCCCTATGTACAAGAATATAACTACTATAATACTGCCCCTATGTACAAGAATATAACTACTATAATACTGCTTCTATGTACAAGAATATAACTACTATAATACTGCTCCTATGTACAAGAATATAACTACTATAATACTGCCCCTATGTACAAGAATATAACTACTATAATACTGCCCTATGTACAAGAATATAACTACTATAATACTGCTCCTATGTACAAGACTATAACTACTATAATACTGCCCCTATGTACAAGAATATAACTACTATAATACTGCCCCTATGTACAAGACTATAACTACTATAATACTGCTGCTATGTACAAGAATATAACTACTATAATACTGCTCTTATGTACAAGAATATAACTACTATAATACTGCTCCTATATACAAAAATATAACTACTATAATACTGCCCCTATGTACAAGAATATAACTACTATAATACTGCTCCTATGTACAAGAATATAACTACTATAATACTGCTCCTATGTACAAGAATATAACTACTATAATACTGCTCCTATGTACAAGAATATAACTACTATAATACTGCCCCTATGTACAAGAATATAACTACTATAATACTGCTCCTATGTACAAGAATATAACTACTATAATACTGCTCCTATGTACAAGAATATAACTACTATAATACTGCCCCTATGTACAAGACTATAACTACTATAATACTGCTGCTATGTACAAGAATATAACTACTATAATACTGCTCTTATGTACAAGAATATAACTACTATAATACTGCTCCTATATACAAAAATATAACTACTATAATACTGCCCCTATGTACAAGAATATAACTACTATAATACTGCTCCTATGTACAAGAATATAACTACTATAATACTGCTCCTATGTACAAGAATATAACTACTATAATACTGCTCCTATGTACAAGAATATAACTACTATAATACTGCCCCTATGTACAAGAATATAACTACTATAATACTGCTCCTATGTACAAGAATATAACTACTATAATACTGCTCCTATGTACAAGAATATAACTACTATAATACTGCCCCTATGTACAAGAATATAACTACTATAATACTGCCCCTATGTACAAGAATATAACTACTATAATACTGCTCCTATGTACAAGAATATAACTACAATAATACTGCCCCTATGTACAAGAATATAACTACTATAATACTGCTCCTATGTACAAGAATATAACTACTATAATACTGCTCCTATGTACAAGAATATAACTACTATAATACTGCCCCTATGTACAAGAATATAACTACTATAATACTGCCCCTATGTACAAGAATATAACTACTATAATACTGCTCCTATGTACAAGAATATAACTACAATAATACTGCCCCTATGTACAAGAATATAACTACTATAATACTGCTCCTATGTACAAGAATATAACTACTATAATACTGCCCCTATGTACAAGACTATAACTACTATAATACTGCCGCTATGTACAAGAATATAACTACTATAATACTGTTCCTATATACAAAAATATAACTACTATAATACTGCCCCTATGTACAAGAATATAACTACTATAATACTGCTCCTATGTACAAGAATATAACTACTATAATACTGCCCCTATGTACAAGTATATAACTACTATAATACTGCCCCTATGTACAAGACTATAACTACTATAATACTGCTGCTATGTACAAGAATATAACTACTATAATACTGCTCTTATGTACAAGAATATAACTACTATAATACTGCCCCTATGTACAAGACTATAACTACTATAATACTGCCGCTATGTACAAGAATATAACTACTATAATACTGTTCCTATATACAAAAATATAACTACTATAATACTGCCCCTATGTACAAGAATATAACTACTATAATACTGCTCCTATGTACAAGAATATAACTACTATAATACTGCTCCTATGTACAAGAATATAACTACTATAATACTGCTCCTATGTACAAGAATATAACTACTATAATACTACCCCTATGTACAATAATATAACTACTATAATACTGCTCCTATGTACAAGAATATAACTACTATAATACTGCTCCTATGTACAAGACTATAACTACTATAATACTGCGCCCTATGTACAAGAATATAACTACTATAATACTGCCCCTATGTACAAGAATATAACTACTATAATACTGCTCCTATGTACAAGAATATAATTACTATAATACTGCTCCTATGTATAAGAATATAACTACTATAATACTGCCCCCTATGTACAAGAATATAACTACTATAATACTGCTCCTATGTACAAGAATATAACTACTATAATACTGCTCCCTATGTACAAGAATATAACTACTATAATACTGCTCCTATGTACAAGAATATAACTACTACAATACTGCCCCTATGTACAAGAATATAACTACTATAATACTGCCCCTATGTACAAGAATATAACTACTATAATACTGCTCCTATGTACAAGAATATAACTACTACAATACTGCCCCTATGTACAAGAATATAACTACTATAATACTGCCCCTATGTACAAGAATATAACTACTATAATACTGCCCCTATGTACAAGAATATAACTACTATAATACTGCTCCTATGTACAAGAATATAACTACTATAATACTGCCCCTATGTACAAGAATATAACTACTATAATACTGCTCCCTATGTACAAGAATATAACTACTATAATAATGCTCCTATGTACAAGAATATAACTACTACAATACTGCCCCTATGTACAAGAATATAACTACTATAATACTGCCCCTATGTACAAGAATATAACTACTATAATACTGCTCCTATGTACAAGAATATAACTACTATAATACTGCTCCTATGTACAAGAATATAACTACTATAATACTGCGCCCTATGTACAAGAATATAACTACTATAATACTGCCCCTATGTACAAGAATATAACTAGTATAATACTGCCCCTATGTACAAGAATATAACTACTATAATACTGCTCCTATGTACAAGAATATAACTACTACAATACTGCCCCTATGTACAAGAATATAACTAGTATAATACTTCCCCTATGTACAAGAATATAACTACTACAATACTGCCCCTATGTACAAGAATATAACTAGTATAATACTGCCCCTATGTACAAAAATATAACTACTATAATACTGCTCCTATGTACAAGAATATAACTACTACAATACTGCCCCTATGTACAAGAATATAACTAGTATAATACTGTCCCTATGTACAAAAATATAACTACTATAATACTGCCCCCTATGTACAAGAATATAACTACTATAATACTGCTCCTATGGACAAGAATATAACTACTATAATACTGCTCCCTATGTACAAGAATATAACTACTATAATACTGCTCCTATGTACAAGAATATAACTACTACAATACTGCCCCTATGTACAAGAATATAACTACTATACTACTGCCCCTATGTATAAGAATATAACTACTTTAATACTGCTCCTATGTACAAGAATATAACTACTACAATACTGCCCCTATGTACAATAATATAACTAGTATAATACTGCCCCTATGTACAAAAATATAACTACTATAATACTGCCCCTTATGTACAAGAATATAACTACTATAATACTGCTCCTATGGACAAGAATATAACTACTATAATACTGCTCCCTATGTACAAGAATATAACTACTATAATACTGCTCCTATGTACAAGAATATAACTACTATAATACTGCTCCCTATGTACAAGAATATAACTACTATAATACTGCTCCTATGTACAAGAATATAACTACTACAATACTGCCCCTATGTACAAGAATATAACTACTATAATACTGCCCCTATGTAGAAGAATATAACTACTACAATACTGCCCACTATGTACAGGAATATAACTACTATAATACTGCCTCTATGTACAAGAATATAACTACTATAATACTGCTCCTATATACAAGAATATAACTACTACAATGCTGCCCCTATGTACAAGAATATAACTACTATAATACTGCCCCTGTCAAGGTGAAAATATATATCTTTATACTCTTTGTACTTTTATATATTCTTATGCTGTGAAACAATAAGTTTTTCCCTTTATGCTTGCTAATGCAAATTTAACTGTATTTAAGATGGCTGCCAGTATTCACCTTTGCCCCAGATTCGCTCTGCTGAAGAAGCAAGTTACACATTCCAGAAGGACAAGTATCATTTCTCTTGAAATGATACTTAAAGCGACGTGGAGAAAGGAAGATTCATCAGATGATGTCAGAGCCAACCAGAAAGACTGAATACTAGATACATTGCTTAAACCCTGCATATCCCCGCCCTCTGCACACCTTCCCCCAATAGATCATATAATGTTGTGTATTAGAAAATAAAGTCAGTTGCTGTGACGTTGCTACACTTTGTAGACATACAAGCAGGCACTGAGTTTGAACCAGCTTTTGTCTGACTCATTCTTCACTCTGGTACCACTGCTTTTAATCTGATTTGGAATGACTGGTGAAGGAAGGGTATTGTAGTGACGACCCCGACAATTTGGCGCCCAACGTGGGGCGTGGCCGGCGATCCGAGACCCCCTGGACCCATGCCTGGACGTCCGTGGACGACACCCGTAGTGGCTGACCTCGAGGACTGATCACCCTCCAAACACGGTAAGTGGAGATCACATACTATGTATGTGTCACACTTGCTAGTGTTTCAGCCGTTATTGGTTAGTCTGTGGTCTCCTTGGGTCTGGGGAGTGACCGGTCGAGTGGGGAGACCGAGCGCGATCCCGTGCCACGCTTCGAACCAGCAACTGAGAGACGTCGCATTCTGCGCGTCCTCGTGTACACCACACCTCCTCCACCGGTCATTGTACTCCATTCAACCACCCTACCCGTGACTATTGCCTAGTAGTGATAGAGTGAAAGATTGAAGAAGTTGTGGATTGGGGGCGGCTGAGAGAAAGGGATAGGAGACGCAGCCTCTGTGATATTGTACACATTGGTAATTAAGACGTCCCAAGTGGGGGGACCACCAGAATCACATTGGTAATTAAGACGTCCCAAGTGGGGGGACCACCAGAATCACATTGGTAATTAAGACGTCCCAAGTGGGGGGACCACCAGAATCTCAGTGGAGGGGTCTCACTAGGAGACCGCCTCCCAACGTTTAGAATATCGTGACAGGGCAGACTGTAATCACTGGTGTTCAGGTTAGGGAAAAATATTGAGCGCGAGGCTCTTTATTCATAGCACGTCGAACGAGAAGCTCCGTGTTAAGGACCCAGTGTTGTTGTCGCTGTCAGCAGCCTGCTGCAGAAGGGCGTAGTATTCTGTGAGTCATGTTGCGTCTCTTATAGCAGAAGAAGTCCGTGCCCCACGAGTTAAGTGAGGATGCTGTGGAAGTCAAGACAATAGTAGAGTCACGTGAGGGCAAGAAGGCAGTCAAGAATGCTGAGAGGTTGTACAAGTATGTAGGATTGCCCTCGACAGGGAGATTGCAGCCGTCTACATGGCACCATCTCATGCAGAACAAAAGAGGCATGTTGAAAGAGAAAGGATTGTTAGAACAAGCGCAAGCTCATCTGCGAGTTGCGCGAGGTTTAAAGAACGAGGAATGGAAAGAGGTTGATGGAGAGGGAGGATCATAGGATGCAGAGCCCGTGTTTGGTTATAAAATGTCTCAATCATTGGTTTTTCTAAGGTGTTCTGGCATATGAATTGTGTGAAGGTTTTGTAGAAATTAATTAAGTCTGAGAACTGCTGTATTCCGTTACTCTGTGTGGTTTTCCAAGACACCCGATGGGAGGGGTCAAACCGCTGCGCTATTGCTTTCTTTTGTGTTGAGGAATGCTGTGATGTTCTTATCTGTTCCGTGTTTCTGGTATGGAGGGGGCGAGTCGCTGCGTCCTCTCCTTGTGTAGTAAGAATTATTGTAAGTTTAAAGTAAAATATGGTGTTTTGTTTTAGAAGGAGATTTGTAAGAGATTGTTTGGTTATCAGTGTAATTGAAAGATTGGTAAAAGATTCACCTGCTTCAAGTTGAGTGGTTGATATATATAGCAAATTAAGGATTAACAAAGGAAGTGAATTCGGATCTGTTTTTGTTACATTGAAAAAGGAAAGTTGTCTATTGCTATGACAACTCACGCAACCCCCCCAACGAACCTATCCATTACAGTAAATGGCTGCCCACTCTCCCCAGTCCCACAAGCTCGCTGCCTCGGGGAAATCCTTGACGCTGATCTCTCCTTCAAACCACATATCCAAGCCCTTTCCACTTCCTGCCGCTTTCAACTCAAAAATATTTCACGAATCCGTTCATTCCTCAACCATGAATCTGCAAAAACCCTAGTCCATGCCCTCATCATCTCTCGCCTTGACTACTGCAACCTCCTGCTCTGTGGCCTCCCCTCTAACACTCTTGCACCCCTCCAATCTATTCTAAACTCTGCTGCCCGACTAATCCACCTGTCCCTCCGCTATTCCCCGGCCTCTCCCCTCTGTCAATCCCTTCACTGGCTCCCCATTGCCCAGAGACTCCACTACAAAACCCTTACCATGACGTACAAAGCCATCCACAACCTGTGTCCTCCATACATCTGTGACCTCGTCTCCCGGTACTTACCTACCCGCAACCTCCGATCCTCACAAGATCTCCTTCTCTACTCCCCTCTTATCTCCTCTTCTCACAATCATATAGAAGATTTCTCTCGCGTATCACCCCTACTCTGGAACCCTCTACCACAACACATCAGACTCTCGCCTACCATCGAAACCTTCAAAAAGAACCTGAAGACCCACCTCTTCAGACAAGCCTACAACCTGCAGTAACCACCGATCGACCAAACCGCTGCATGACCAGCTCTACCCTCACCTACTGTATTCTCACCCATCCCTTGTAGATTGTGAGCCTTCGCGGGCAGGGTCCTCATTCCTCCTGTACCAGTTATGACGTGTATTGTTTAAGATTATTGTACTTGTTTTTATTATGTACACCCCTCCTCACATGTAAAGCGCCATGGAATAAATGGCGCTATAACAATAAATAATAATAATAATAATGACAAAAACTGGATGTTTGTGGTGCAGGAAGGAACTGAGAAAGTGCCTGAGGTTAATGTGTTGGGAAAGCAAACAATAAGAAATTTGGTACAGGGGGCTCCCTTTTAGGTAATATGGTCCCTCCTCAGGAAATTAAGCCTCTTCTCCCGACTGTAAGCCCTATGCCCCTTAACCCCAAAGTTCCAATATATCCTGGGTTGCCAAAACTTAGTGCGCCCCCACCCTATGATCCTACCGGGTGGATTTGTGATGTATGCAGAGTTACTAATTCTCTGTGGAGAAACGTCTGTTATAATTGTGAAGCACGAAGATACGGAGTTGTAGCCCCCACCTTTCCCTTGGTAAACGCTGACAGCATTTATTATCAGCCAGGAACATCCCCCATGGCCTTCTATAGACAAATAGCAGCGAATCGAGAGATTTATTCCACTCCGGACGATGCATTAAAAGTAGTACAAAGTTTCCAGAAGAACTTAACCCATTCTGTATCAGTAGTGAAATTAGAGGTTAAATCAGCAGCTGCGCTCTCTAGCCCCCACCGCTCTCTAGCCCCCACCGCAGCCTCAAGGACACAGCTCCCAGCTCCCTTCCTTATCAGTGGCCCAGGCTCCAGCTCCAGCTCCAGCCCCCCTCCCTTACACAAATCCAGTCTCATACTCCAATATCCATTTTAACCCTATGTCTGGGAATCTCCCTCGCTATGTTAAATCTCAGATCAAGAGCTTGTTTTAATTAGAGTAGATGGCAGACCCAATAAATATACTCTCACAAAACCCATCCCTGTGGGACCCTTCCCTGAAGTTACTGCTCAGTTCGTAATCTCTCCTTCATGTCCGGTAAATTTACTGAGGGCAGATTTATTATCACAAGTTCCGCTCCAGAATATAATTCCAAGATGATGATCAAATGGTATTTATGTTATATAACCCCTATGCAGATGAATATAATGAGATGTGTATCTTACACGCCCTTTCCCGATCAGTTTGCAAAAAAAAAAAAAAAATATGGGCAAGTGTCTTTAACCCTGACAGTTAGAATATCCCTATGTCACGTTGCTTCAGTATGTGGGTAACCTTTTGTTGTGTATACGGACAGAGCAGGAAGCCATTGTTGCCACTGTTAGCCTTTGCAAGTATCTGGCAGATCTGAACTGTCGGGTTTCGGCCTCGAAACTTCGGTTCTGCCTTGGTCAAGTGATATTTTTGGGTCACTGTCTCCTTCAGGGTGCCAGACACCTCACATAAGAAAGAAAAATAGCCGTCAGCTACAAAAGATGAGACTTAACTCCAGCGTTTTCTTGGATCATGTACTTATTGTTGTCAGTGAATACCGGACGCATCCCGCATAATGCAACCTCTCTACAAGGCCCTGAAAGACTGTTCAAGATATGGTGATGATTTTGGCAGATTCCACACATGATACACTGTTACTACGGAAGATACTGTAGTGCACGGAGCTGCACTCTCTCCCTCCCTGTCAGGACAAGAAGCAGAATTTCAGGATCTGTCTACTACATGTACTTTGGCCAAAGACAGACGGGCTGATATATATACGGACTCACAGTATGCATTTGGTATTGCTCATGATTTCGGAGCCCTATGGGCCAATCGAGGGTTTATTACTACCGCCGGTACTCCAGTGAAGAATGTTGAAGCTGTTAAAGCCCTCATGGACTCAATCAAATTACCTACTCAGGTGGCCATTATCAGAGTTAAGGAGCACGGTCCTAGGAACAGTCCACAGACTGTTGGTAACGCCTTTGCGAATATGCAAGCAAAAGCCGCTGCTCTTCTACCCGTTGAACTGACCATACCAGCTATGGTGACCACACGCTCTCAGCGTAAACAGTTACAAGAAACACTGACTCTACAGGAACCTGATGATCTATGCCAGACTGAGGTTTTCTGTCGGACCCCGCGAGACCGCTTAATGACGATGCAGAGAATGTCTCCAAAGGAAGAAGTGAAGCAGTGGAAAGCTGATGGAGCACGTATGGACAATGGTCACTGGAAAAAGGACCAACTTGTGTGTCTCCCTAAGCGGATGTACCCTGCTATTGCCACGTGGGCACATGGGCCCACACACCGAGGAAAGACCAGGCCCTTGATCTGGTACAAAAATTCTACTGGGCTCCAGGTATTTCTACAGTCCTGACAGCACTCAACCGTGCATGTAACATCTGTCAGACCGGCAATCCCGGTCAACTTCAACGTGTACCCCCGAAGCATCTTGCTAAGCCCGAGTATCCTTTCCAAAAACTCCAGGTAGACCACATCACGTTGCCTGAGTCTGGAAGGTATGACTATTGTCTGGTGGTTGTCGACATGTTCTCCAGTTGGCCAGAAGCATTCCCCGTTACCAACGTGACTGCAAAGACCACAGCAAAGAAACTGGTGATGGAAGTTATATGCAAATATGGTGTTCCAGAAGTTGATGAAAGTGACCAAGGCCCGGCCTTTTCTTCTCATGTGTATCAGGAGGTTCTGACAATGCTTGGATCCACTGTAGCCCTCCTGTTATGTTTGCTAATGACAGGTGTTATGAAGGCAATCCAGAAACACAGTGTGCATAGCGATCAGAGCGCACACAGTGATCTGACAAATACCCAAAAATACAAGAACGAGCTCTGAGACGTGGAAACTCTGTAGACTGCACACCTGATCCTATCCTAAACACAACTAAAAGCGGCTGTGGATTGCACCTAACAACTACCTAGGCAACTCGGCACAGCCTAAGAAACTAGCTAGCCTGAAGATAGAAAAATAGGCCTGACTTGCCCCAGAGAAATTCCCCAAAGGAAAAGGCAGCCCCCCACATATAATAACTGTGAGTAAGATGAAAAGACAAAACGTAGGGATGAAATAGATTCAGCAAAGTGGGGCCCGATATTCTAGGACAGAGCGAGGACAGTAAAGCGAACTTTGCAGTCTACAAAAAACCCTAAAGCAAAACCCACGCAAGGGGGGCAAAAAAGACCCACCGTGCCGAACTAACGGCACGGCGGTACACCCTTTGCGTCTCAGAGCTTCCAGCAAAACAAAAGACAAGCTGGACAGAAAAAAAGCAACAAAAAAGCAAAAAGCACTTAGCTATACAGAGCAGCAGGTCACAGGAACAATCAGGAGAAGCTCAGATCCAACACTGAAACATTGACAAGGAGCAAGGATAGCAGCATCAGGCGGAGTTAAGTAATGAAGCAGTTAACGAGCTCACCAGAACACCTGAGGGAGGAAGCTCAGAAGCTGCAGTACCACTTGTGACCACAGGAGTGAACTCAGCCACAGAATTCACAACAGTACCCCCCCCTTGAGGAGGGGTCACCGAACCCTCACCAGAGCCCCCAGGCCGACCAGTATCAGCCGCATGAAAGGCACGAACAAGATCGGAAGCATGAACATCAGAGGCAAAAACCCAGGAATTATCTTCCTGAGCATAACCCTTCCATTTAACCAGATACTGGAGTTTCCGTCTAGAAACACGAGAATCCAAAATCTTCTCCACAATATACTCCAATTCCCCCTCCACCAAAACCGGGGCAGGAGGCTCAACAGATGGAACCATAGGTGCCACGTATCTCCGCAACAACGACCTATGGAATACATTATGTATGGAAAAGGAGTCTGGGAGGGTCAAACGAAAAGACACAGGATTGAGAACCTCAGAAATCCTATACGGACCAATAAAACGAGGTTTAAATTTAGGAGAGGAAACCTTCATAGGAATATGACGAGAAGATAACCAAACCAGATCCCCAACACGAAGTCGGGGACCCACACGGCGTCTGCGATTAGCGAAAAGTTGAGCTTTCTCCTGGGACAAGATCAAATTGTCCACTACCTGAGTCCAGATCTGCTGCAACCTATCCACCACAGAATCCACACCAGGACAGTCCGAAGACTCAACCTGTCCTGAAGAGAAACGAGGATGGAACCCAGAATTGCAAAAAAATGGAGAAACCAAGGTAGCCGAGCTGGCCCGATTATTAAGGTCGAACTCAGCCAACGGCAAAAAGGACACCCAGTCATCCTGGTCTGCAGAAACAAAACATCTCAGATATGTTTCCAAGGTCTGATTGGTTCGTTCGGTCAGGCCATTAGTCTGAGGATGGAAAGCCGAGGAAAAGGATAGGTCAATGCCCATCCTACCACAAAAGGCTCGCCAAAACCTTGAAACAAACTGGGAACCTCTGTCAGAAACAATAGTCTCAGGAATGCCATGCAACCGAACCACATGCTGAAAGAACAAAGGTACCAAATCAGAGGAGGAAGGCAATTTAGCCAAGGGCACCAGATGGACCATTTTAGAAAAGCGATCACAGACCACCCAAATGACTGACATCTTTTGAGAAACGGGAAGGTCAGAAATGAAATCCATCGAAATATGTGTCCAAGGACTCTTTGGGACCGGCAAGGGCAAAAGCAACCCACTGGCACGAGAACAGCAGGGCTTAGCCCTAGCACAAATCCCACAGGACTGCAGAAAAGTACGTACATCCCGTGACAGAGATGGCCACCAGAAGGATCTAGCCACTAACTCTCTGGTACCAAAGATTCCAGGATGACCAGCCAACACCGAACAATGAAGTTCAGAGATAAGTTTATTAGTCCACCTATCAGGGACGAACAGTTTCTCTGCTGGACAACGATCAGGTTTAATCGCCTGAAATTTTTGCAGCACCCGCCGCAAATCAGGGGAGATGGCAGACACAATGACTCCTTCCTTGAGGATACCCGCTGGCTCAGATAAACCCGGAGAGTCGGGCACAAAACTCCTAGACAGAGCATCCGCCTTCACATTTTTAGAGCCCGGAAGGTACGAAATCACAAAGTCGAAGCGGGCAAAAAATAACGACCAACGGGCCTGTCTAGGATTCAAGCGCTTGGCAGACTTGAGATAAGTCAAGTTCTTATGATCAGTCAATACCACCACGCGATGCTTAGCTCCTTCAGGCCAATGACGCCACTCCTCGAATGCCCACTTCATGGCCAGCAACTCTCGATTGCCCACATCATAATTACGCTCAGCGGGCGAAAACTTCCTGGAAAAGAAAGCACATGGTTTCATCACTGAGCAATCAGAACCTCTCTGTGACAAAACCGCCCCTGCTCCAATCTCAGAAGCATCAACCTCGACCTGGAACGGAAGAGAAACATCTGGCTGACACAACACAGGGGCAGAACAAAAACGACGCTTCAACTCCTGAAAAGCTTCCACAGCAGCAGAAGACCAATTAACCAAATCAGCACCCTTCTTGGTCAAATCGGTCAATGGTTTGGCAATGCTAGAAAAATTACAGATGAAGCGACGATAAAAATTAGCAAAGCCCAGGAACTTTTGCAGACTTTTCAGAGATGTCGGCTGAATCCAATCCTGGATGGCTTGGACCTTAACTGGATCCATCTCGATAGTAGAAGGGGTAAAGATGAACCCCAAAAATGAAACTTTCTGAACACCGAAGAGACACTTTGATCCCTTCACAAACAAAGAGTTAGCACGCAGGACCTGAAAAACCATTCTGACCTGCTTCACATGAGACTCCCAATCATCTGAGAAGATCAAAATGTCATCCAAGTAAACAATCAGGAATTTATCCAGATACTCACGGAAGATGTCATGCATAAAAGACTGAAACACAGATGGAGCATTGGCATGTCCGAACGGCATCACTAGATACTCAAAATGACCCTCGGGCGTATTGAATGCAGTTTTCCATTCATCTCCTTGCCTGATTCTCACCAGATTATACGCACCACGAAGATCTATCTTAGTGAACCAACTAGCCCCCTTAATCCGAGCAAACAAGTCAGATAACAATGGCAAGGGATACTGAAATTTAACAGTGATCTTATTAAGAAGGCGGTAATCAATACACGGTCTCAGCGAACCATCCTTCTTGGCTACAAAGAAGAACCCTGCTCCCAGTGGTGATGACGATGGGCGAATATGTCCCTTCTCCAGGGATTCCTTCACATAACTGCGCATAGCGGCGTGTTCGGGCACGGATAAATTAAATAATCGACCTTTAGGGAATTTACTACCAGGAATCAAATTGATAGCACAATCACAATCCCTATGCGGAGGTAGAGCATCGGACTTGGGCTCTTCAAATACATCCTGATAATCAGACAAGAACTCTGGGACCTCAGAAGGGGTGGATGACGAAATCGACAAAAATGGAACATCACCATGTACCCCCTGACAACCCCAGCTGGATACCGACATGGAATTCCAATCCAATACTGGATTATGGGTTTGTAGCCATGGCAACCCCAACACGACCACATCATGCAGATTATGCAACACCAGAAAGCGAATAACTTCCTGATGTGCAGGAGCCATGCACATGGTCAGCTGGGCCCAGTATTGAGGTTTATTCTTGGCCAAAGGTGTAGCATCAATTCCTCTCAATGGAATAGGACACCGCAAAGGCTCCAAGAAAAACCCACAACGTTTAGCATAATCCAAATCCATCAGATTCAGGGCAGCGCCTGAATCCACAAACGCCATGACAGAAAACGACGACAAAGAGCATATCAAGGTAATGGACAGAAGGAATTTGGACTGTACAGTACCAATGACGGCAGACCTAGCGGACCGCTTAGTGCGCTTAGGACAATCAGAAATAGCATGAGTGGAATCACCACAGTAGAAACACAGACCATTCAGACGTCTGTATTCCTGCCGTTCAACTCTAGTCATAGTCCTATCGCACTGCATAGGCTCAGGTTTAACCTCAGGCAGTACCGCCAAATGGTGCACAGATTTACGCTCGCGCAAGCGTCGACCGATCTGAATGGCCAAAGACAAAGACTCATTCAAACCAGCAGGCATAGGAAATCCCACCATGACATCCTTAAGAGCCTCAGAGAGACCCTTTCTGAACAAAGCTGCCAGCGCAGATTCATTCCACTGAGTGAGTACTGACCATTTCCTAAATTTCTGACAATATACTTCTATATCCTCCTGACCCTGGCACAAAGCCAGCAAATTTTTCTCAGCCTGATCCACTGAATTAGGCTCATCGTACAGCAATCCGAGTGCCAGGAAAAACGCATCGACACTACTCAATGCAGGGTCTCCTGGCGCAAGAGAAAATGCCCAGTCTTGAGGGTCGCCGCGCAAAAAAGAAATAATAATCAAAACCTGTTGAATAGGATTACCAAAAGAATGAGGTTTCAAGGCCAGAAATAGCTTACAATTATTTTTGAAACTTAGAAACTTAGTTCTATCTCCAAAAAACAAATCAGGAATAGGAATTCTTGGTTCTAACATAGATTTCTGATCAATATTATCTTGAATTTTTTGTACATTTATAACGAGATTATCCATTGAAGAGCACAGACCCTGAATATCCATGTCCACACCTGTGTCCAGAATCACCCAAATGTCTAGGGGAAAAAAAAAAAGTGAACACAGAGCAGAAAAAAAAAAAAAAAAATGATGTCAGAACTCTTTCTTTCCCTCTATTGAGAATCATTAGTTTGGCTCCTTGTACTGTTATGTTTGCTAATGACAGGTGTTATGAAGGCAATCCAGAAACACAGTGTGCTTAGCGATCAGAGCGCACACAGTGATCTGACAAATACCCAAAAATACAAGAACGAGCTCTGAGACGTGGAAACTCTGTAGACTGCACACCTGATCCTATCCTAAACACAACTAAAAGCGGCTGTGGATTGCGCCTAACAACTACCTAGGCAACTCGGCACAGCCTAAGAAACTAGCTAGCCTGAAGATAGAAAAATAGGCCTGACTTGCCCCAGAGAAATTCCCCAAAGGAAAAGGCAGCCCCCCACATATAATGACTGTGAGTAAGATGAAAAGACAAAACGTAGGGATGAAATAGATTCAGCAAAGTGGGGCCCGATATTCTAGGACAGAGCGAGGACAGTAAAGCGAACTTTGCAGTCTACAAAAAACCCTAAAGCAAAACCACGCAAAGGGGGCAAAAAAAACCCACCGTGCCGAACTAACGGCATGGCGGTACACCCTTTGCGTCTCAGAGCTTCCAGCAAAACAAAAGACAAGCTGGACAGAAAAAAAGCAACAAAAAAGCAAAAAGCACTTAGCTATACAGAGCAGCAGGTCACAGGAACAATCAGGAGAAGCTCAGATCCAACACTGAAACATTGACAAGGAGCAAGGATAGCAGCATCAGGCGGAGTTAAGTAATGAAGCAGTTAACGAGCTCACCAGAACACCTGAGGGAGGAAGCTCAGAAGCTGCAGTACCACTTGTGACCACAGGAGTGAATTCAGCCACAGAATTCACAACACCCTCCATACTCCGTACCATCCACAATCTAGTGGGAAAGTTAGGAGGCTGAACGGCACACTGAAGGGACAATTGACCAAAATGATGCAGGAGACTACGGCTCCATGGCCAGGGCTCTTATATATTCGTACTACCCCTATTGCAAAATATGGACTGTCCGCATAGGAGATATTGTTTGGTGCTAGGTTCTTAGTTGCAAATTTCAGTCTCAGTAGTTGTCAGAAGAAACTGACCGTGCTGTTCAATATGTTATTCAGCTTAGTAAAAAATGTTGCTAACACCCATGTTTTAGTTTCTTCTTTCCTTCCAGATTCAGCAGAAACCGATATTGGTCACAATTTGAAGCCTGGTGGTTTTATGGTCGTGAAAAGCTATGTCAGAAGACACGGACTAGAACCCTTGTATGACGGTTCCTACCAAGTCCTCATTACTCCTATGTCAGTAAAACTTGAAGAAAAGAGCACCTGGATCCACGCTTCACACTGTAAAAGAGACCGGACCAGCGCTTAGTCGCAGCAGTGATTAAAGAAAAATGTTGCTGTTGTTTTTGGTCCTAGGGCCAGGGGCCATCCTCACCCCTACCTTTTCGGCCCCTATTGTAAATAAGAATTCCGGTGCCACTATTCTCTGGGTAAACCTAACGACCCCGGTAAATATCTGGCGATTTGATTTCTGCGATGTAGTCAAGTGCCCCGAGACTCAACGGATGGTAGAGGGAATCATCCAGTATTATATATGTGTTACCAGAGATAACAATTGTACTGGGAAGATATTTTCATAATGTGTTTAATGGTGGATACTATGGGAATTTAGGCCATATACAGCTCCAGGATATTAGCTTCAGACCAACCAAGGCCCCCGTTACCAGTACAGCTAAAACAGGCCCAGGTGAGCGTTTGCAAAATGTAGTTAACGAAGTAATCCCCATTCCAGGTCTCAGTTGGCAAGAAGTTTTCTCCATAGAAACACAAACAGCCCCAAGGACAAATTTATGGTTAGAATGGGTAAGATACAATGTACGAGTCCAGAATATCTCTGTAGGATGTGTTGCTTGTGCTGCAGCGAATACACATCTATACATACATGCATTGTTTTTTCCTGATGACAATACTACTGCCTGTGTTATGAATCTGTTGAAGGGTTTAAAGTCCACTGATTGCTCAGATTATGTCCCACTAATTCATGAAGAACCCAAACTAAAGGTCCCAGGAGGGATAACCGTATTAGCTGATAATTATACCTGCTATAATTCCCACGACACTACAGGTACACCAGTAGGGGTCTTCGAGACAGGGTTCTGCAAAAAGAACAGTTCCCTAGATACTGACTTGCTAGCTAATCATACACAGTATATGTACAACATTTATTGGTTATGTGGAGATGGTAAGCTCCGTCCTAGGTTGCCTAATACCTGGACAGGTCAATGTACCCTTGTTAAACTAGCCATGCAGTTCAAGATTTTACCTTGGGATCCAGAGACACCTGATGAATATACCAGAAAGAAGAGAAGTCTCGATCAGCTCCACATGAGTTATGAAGAAGATCCATTAGTATATGTCGATGGCATTGGAGTGCCAAGGGGGGTGCCTGACCAATTTAAAGCCCAGAACCAGATCTATGCTGGCTTTGCTTCTTTAATCCACAAGTGCAGATTAACAAAAATGTTGATTGGATCAATTACATATATTACAGTGAACAAAGGTTTGTCAATTTTACCTGTGATGCTTTCCAGGGTATAGTTGAGGAATTGGGCCCTAACACTAGAATGACCCTCCAAAACCGACTCGCCCTTGATATGATCTTAGCTGAGAAAGGAGGAGTCTGTGGGATGGTGGGAGAGGAATGTTGTACTTATATCCCTCAGAACTCTGGGGTAAATGGAAAGACCATGATAGCCCTTAAAAAGATAAATGGGTTAGCAGCAGAATTAAAAACTAATGCTGGAGTAGACACATCTTTCTTTTCCGGCTGGTTGGGTGGGCTCAAAGGATTCCTCCAACAAGCTTGTCTGGTACTGATTGCCCTTCTTGTAGTTGGATCGATAATCCTCTGTTGTGTTATTCCCCTGTATAAAAAGGTTATTGCTGAAACAACTCCGACTGGCACCTTCCTCAACCAAGAAGTAGACCCACCAGAGTGCGATGGCACTGATCCAGGGGAGATCCCTAAGTATGCCCCCCTCAAGAAGTTAGACAAAACCCCCAATTCTCAGATGATGCTAAGAGATTTAGTTTAGGGACAGCGGGAGAACTCCATGTGAGACTAGTGAAGGGTTCAGCTGCCTGGAGGCCTCTCAAAAGGGGAGAGCTTCTGAGGTGTCTGGATGAAGAAATCCACCTCCCCTTTCCCCATCACATGGACACTCTCGAAGGATTTTTCTTTTTAGGGAAAAACTTAGTGTTTAGGGGGGATTGTCAAGGTGAAAATATATATCTTTATACTCTTTTGTACTTTTATGTATTCTTATGCTGTGAAACAATAAGTTTTTCCCCTTTATGTTTGCTAATGCAAATGTAACTGTATTTAACATGGCTGCCAGTATTCACCTTTGCCCTAAATTCTGATTTTGCTAAAGAAGCAAGTTTCACATTCCAGAAGCCAAGTATCATTTCTGTTGAAATGGAAACTTAAAGTGACGTGGAGGAAGGAGGATCCATCAGATGACGTCAGACCAACCAGAAAGACTGAATACTAGATATATTGCTTAAACCCCGCCTAACCCCACCCTCTGCACACCTTCCCCCAATGGACCATATAATGTTGTGTATATGAAATAAACAGTTCGTTGCTGTGACATTGCTACACCTTGTAGACACACGAGCATGCAATGAGTTTGAACCAGCCTTTGTCTGACTCATTCTTCACTCCGCTACCAATGCTCTTATTCTAATTTGGAATGACTGGTGAAGGAAGGGTATTGTCGTGACGACCCCGACAATAGCAATGGGAAATTGCATATGTTACCTGCCAATGCTTTATCGAGTAATGATGCATCTGATAACCATTTTTTCCCTAGGATTGATGGTGAAAATGATGTAAATGTGCCAACTCAACCTGATAACCATTTTTCTGCAAAGGTTGATGTGTCCACAGGTGTGGGAGTGCTCAGCCACGTCACTCCGTGGGGTGGGATGGCTGAGGAACCCCTAACAGGAGCAAGCGTCGGTGCCCAAGGAAATGGGGTGGTGCATGGGAACCGTGAGGAAGGTGATGCCATGCAACTGACCACTGCCACCGAGGAAGGTAACTGGCCCCTAAGTAGCATGACTCCTGAAGTGTTGGGGGTGGCTGGGGAGGTAGTACCCATAGCAGCACGGGCTGATGGGTCTGTGGAAATCCCCGGGGAGACAGCCTACGTAGCTGCTGTCACCCGCAGTCAGAGTGCCTGAAACGCAGATAACATTCTGCCTTCTGGACCCTCCTCTGTCACCGTGGGGAAGGGACCCTGACATCGCTTCTGGCTTCCCCTAGCCAGGAGTTTCGGGCTGCTCTGTGCTTAGATGCGAACCTATAGAATTGGAAACAACTTGCGAGACTCCCACCTCTGTGACTGATAAGGAGAGGGTGTTCTGGGAATGAGGAAGGTTGTACCGGGAGACAGTACCCGGAAAATCGCAAAAGGAGTGGTTGAGGGAAAGACAGCTGTTTGTCCCGCAGCAATTCCGAAGTGAGTTGTTGCGGATTGCCCATGAGATCCCGCTTGCTGGACACTTGGCGGTCAGCAAAACTAAGGCCCGGCTGTCTCAACACTTCTATTGGCCCAAGATAGGGACAGATGTGTCAAACTACTGCCGCTCCTGTATCACCTGTCAAAGAGTGGGGAAGGTGGGGCCTGCTCTTAAGGCTCCCCTGATCCCTTTACCAGTGATAGAGGAGCCTTTCCAGAGGATTGTGGTGGACATTGTGGGCCCGCTGGCCGTCTCCAGCAGCTCTGGAAAGCAATACATCCTTACTGTGGTAGACTACGCTACCCGGTACCCAGAGGCAATGGCTCTGTCCTCAACTAGGGCAAATAAGGTGGCGGATGCACTGTTGGCCATCTTTTCACGTGTAGGATTTCCCAGGGAGATGCTTACCGATCAAGGGACCCAATTCATGTCTCGCCTAATGGAGGCTCTCTGTAAGAGAATGCAGGTGAAGCACCTGGTATCGAGTGCGTATCACCCACAGACTAATGGCTTGTGTGAACGCTTCAATGGTACCCTCAAACAGATGCTCCGCATGCTGGTTGAGACCCAAGGATGTGACTGGGAGTGGTACCTCCCACACCTGCTGTTCGCTTACCGAGAAGTTCCGCAGGCCTCGAAGGGGTTCTCCCCCTTCGAGCTCCTGTATGGCAGGCGAGTCCGGGGACCCCTTGGGTTGGTAAGAGAATCCTGGGAAGAGGAGCCGAACCCTTCTGTAGTGTCCATAGTGGAGTATGTCATGCGTTGCCGTGACAAGATGCAGACCCTGACGCAGTTGGTGCATGAGAACATGACGCAGGCTCAGGCTGACCAGAAGCACTGGTACGACCAGAATGCCCAGGAGCGGACCTACCAGGTGGGTCAAAAGGTGTGGTTGCTGGTCCACATACCCAAGGATAAGCTTCATGCAGCCTGGGAAGGCTCGTACTGTTATGATCTGGTGGTTTAGGAGCAACATGGGACGAGCTCTGAAGGAGGTGGTATCTGTACTGACCGCAAACCCTGAACCTAGCAGCGCAACTAGAAATAGCCGTGGGGGGTACCTGACACTCCCTAGACCCCTCGGCACAGCCTAAGATCTAACTTACCCTAAAGACAGAAACAGGAAACCTATCTTGCCTCAGAGAAAATCCCCAAATGAAAGATAGCCCCCCACAAATATTAACGGTGAGAGGAGAGGGAAATAACATACGCAGAAATGAAATCAGATTTTAGCATAGGAGGCCATACTAGCTAGATAGATAGGACAGAACAGGATACTGTGCGGTCAGTATAAAAACTACAAAAAATCCACACAGAGTTTACAAAAATCTCCACACCTGACTAAAGGTGTGGAGGGTAAATCTGCTTCTCAGAGCTTCCAGCTTAACTGAATTAATCCATACTGACAAGCTGGACAAAAACATAGAATGTACCGAACAATGAAGTCCACAACATGTGGACAGAAAAGAGCAAGCAAGGACTTATCTTTGCTGAACAGGTCAGGATATCAGGGAAAACCAAGAGAGATGTGAATCCAACCAGGAACCATTGACAAGTGGCACAAGCTGAAGGGGAGAGCCAGGCTAAATAGCCGAGCAGAATAGACAATTAGTGGAAGCAGCTGCTGACTGCTAAATCCAAGGAGCAGCCATTCCACTTAAAACCACCGGAGGGAGCCCAAGAGCAGAACTCACAAAAGTGCCACTTACAACCACCGGAGGGAGCCCAAGAGCGGAATTCACAACATCGTACATTGTCCACCAACAGCTCAACTCAGTCACCTACGTGGTCACACTTGACCACGCTCGGGGTAGGCTTTAGGCCTTTCACGTCAACATGGTGAAGGCTCATCACGAACGTTAACCTTACGTCCTACCGGTCTGCAGCCTGCCCGAAGACTGGGAGGAAGACCCCCTCCTGGACATGCAGGCCCAGGCCAAGGCTGGTGGCTCCATTGAGGACGTGGAGGTAAGCGCCGTGCTAACCGAACCCCAGTGGTTGCAGTTGCAGACCAAGCTGGAACCCTTCCGGGCCGTGTTCTCCAACCGACCGGGAAGGACTGAGTTAGCAGTCCACGAGGTAGACACCGGGAATCATGCCCCACTATGGCGAACACACTATCGGATCTCCGATAAGGTGCAGCAGGTCATGCGCTAGGAGATTGATGAAATGTTACAGCTGGGGGAGATTCAACGGTCAAAAAGCGCATGGGCCTACCTGTAATTCTCGTGCCAAAAATTGATCGGACCACCCGATTCCGCGTGGACTACAGGGGGCTCAACGCCATCACAGCCTCTGACGTGCACCCAATGCCGCGCGTCGAATAGCTGCTTGAGAAGTTAGCTGGCGCAAAATACCTGACAATAATGCATCTGAGTCGAGGATACTAGCAGATTCCCCTGAGCTCCAATGCGCAAGAGAGGTCCGCCTTTATCACACCCTTCGGACTGTACAATTCCACGGTCATGCCCTTCGGCATGATCAATGCCCCTGCCACTTTCCAGTGGATGGTCAACCACCTGCTTCAGGGACATGAGAAGTATGCGGTGGCGTACCTGGATGAGATTGCCATCTTCAGTCCCTCCTTGGACAAACACCTGGGATCCTAGTTAATGATAAACTTACCTGGAGCAGCCAGTGCCAGGCAGCAGCTGCCAAGGCAAACAGGATCATGGGGTGCATTAAAAGAGGTCTGGATACACATGATGAGAGCATTATACTGCCTCTGTACAAATCCCTAGTTAGACCGCACATGGAGTACTGTGTCCAGTTTTGGGCACCGGTGCTCAGGAAGGATATAATGGAACTAGAGAGAGTACAAAGGAGGGCAACAAAATTAATAAAGGGGATGGGAGAACTACAATACCCAGATAGATTAGCGAAATTAGGATTATTTAGTCTAGAAAAAAGACGACTGAGGGGCGATCTAATAACCATGTATAAGTATATAAGGGGACAATACAAATATCTCGCTGAGGATCTGTTTATACCAAGGAAGGTGACGGGCACAAGGGGGCATTCTTTGCGTCTGGAGGAGACAAGGTTTTTCCACCAACATAGAAGAGGATTCTTTACTGTTAGGGCAGTGAGAATCTGGAATTGCTTGCCTGAGGAGGTGGTGATGGCGAACTCAGTCGAGGGGTTCAAGAGAGGCCTGGATGTCTTCCTGGAGCAGAACAATATTGTATCATACAATTATTAGGTTCTGTAGAAGGACGTAGATCTGGGGATTTATTATGATGGAATATAGGCTGAACTGGATGGACAAATGTCTTTTTTCGGCCTTACTAACTATGTTACTATGTTACCTGCAGCATCTCGAGGAGGTGCTCAGGCGAATTCACCGAGCCGGTCTGACCATCAAGCCGGGAAAGTGCTAGATGGGTATGAGAGGTCCACTACCTGGGTCACTGGGTAGGTGAGAAGACCATAAAGCCAGAGTCAGGGAAAGTGGACATGATCGTGTCCTGGCCAACCCCCAGAACCAAGAAGCAGGTGATGTCCTTTTTGGGCACTGCCGGGTACTATATGCGCTTCGTACAGAACTATAGTAGCCTGGCAAAACCCTTGACGGACCTCACCAGGAAGAAGCTACCCCACATTGTCAACTGGACCGCCTGATGTGAGGGGGACTTCCAGGTGTTGAAAACAGCACTGTCCAATGCTCCTGTGTTGAAAGCAGTCGACCGTTCTTGGTGCAGACTGACGCCAGCGAGTTTGGCCTCAGTGCTGTGCTCAGCCAGGTTGACGCGAAGGACCAAGAGCACCCCGTGTTGTACCTGAGCCAGAAACTTCTGCCGAGGGAAGTGGCCTACTCCACCGTCGAGAAGGAGTGCCTGGCCATAGTCTGGGCCCTGCTGCGCTTGCAGCCCTACTTGTACGGTCGCACCTTCACTGTGTTGACCTCCCCGGGGTCCCTGACACACTGCTGGGACCCATGACCTAGTGTTGGCAGCACGGTGTGAACCGTGACAGCTCCCTCTTCCCTTTTTTACTGTACACCATGGCCTTCGCTCCCTCTCCCCTTTTCACTGTACACGGTGGCCTCCTCCCCCTCTCCCCTTTTCACTGTACACGGTGGTCTCTACCCCCTTTTTCCCTTTTCACTGTACATGGTGGCCTCTGCTCCCTCTCCCCTTTTCACTATACACTGTGGCCTCCACCCCTCTCCCCTTTTCACTGTACACGGTGGCCTCCACCCCCTCTCCCTTTTCATTGTACACTGTGGCCTCTGCCCCCTCTCCCCTTTTCACTGTACACGGTGGTCTCCCTGTTGTGAATTCTGCTTTTGAGCTCCCTCTGGTGGTAGCAGATGGTAATGCAAGTGTTCCTGGGCCACAGTCTTGGACAGGTGTATCTGCTAATTGCAGTTCTGACTGGGGTATTTAGGCTTGCAGGACTCATTAGTCCTTGCCAGTTGTCAATGTTCTTTGGGATATGATGGATCTCTGTCTGGCTTTTCCTGTTTGGCTGCCATTTCAGCAAAGATAAGTGTCTGTTTCTTTTTCTGTGGCACACAGGCTGTGTGCTTGTTTTTGATTGTATTCCTGCTCTGTTTGTAGGATTCGCTGGAGTTGCAGATATACGCTCCTATGTCTTTAGTTAGATGTAGGAAGTTTTTGTATATTCTGCTGTGGATATTTTTGAAGGGTTTTAATACTGACCGCACAGAACTCTGTCCTATCCTGTCCTATTTTAGCTAGAGTGGCCTCTTATGCTAAATCCTGTTTTTCTGCCTGTGTATGTTTTTTCCTCTCCGACTCACCGCCAATATTTGTGGGGGGCTGTCTATCCTTTGGGGATCTGCTCTGAGGCAAGATAGTACTCCTATTTCCATCTTTAGGGGTATTTAGTCCTCCGGCTGTGACGAGGTGTCTAGGATTGGTTAGGTACACTCTACGGCTACTTCTAGTTGCAGTGTTAAGATCAGGATTTGCGGTCAGTATAGTGACCACCTACTCCAGTGAAAGTTCTCATGCTGCTCCAAGGTCACCGGATCATAACAGTACAACTGGCCCATAATGAGTTAAATGCCTCTCAGAAGAAGGGAGGGAAGCTCTTGAGCCATTTTTTTTTCTTCAGTCTGTTTTCTGTTCTCTTCCCTCTTAATCTCTGGGTGGCTGAAGAGCTTTGTGCTAGCATGAATGTTCAGGAAATAGCTTCTCGTGTAGACCAGCTTGCTGCTAGGGTACAGGGTATTTCAGATTATATTGTTCAGACTCCTGCTTTAGAACCGAAAATTCCTACTCCTGATTTGTTTTCTGGTGACAGGTCCAAATTTTTGAGTTTTAAAAACAACTGTAAACTGTTTTTTGCTCTGAGACCTCGATCCTCCGGTAATTCCATTCAGCAGGTAAAAATCGTAATCTCCCTGCTGCGTGGCGACCCGCAGGATTGGGCGTTTTCCCTGGAATCTGGGAATCCGGCTTTGCTTAATATAGACTCCTTTTTTCAGGCTTTGGGATTATTATATGATGAACCTAATTCTGTGGATCAAGCGGAGAAGACCTTGTTGGCCCTGTCTCAGGGTCAAGAGGCGGCAGAATTGTATTGTCAGAAATTCAGAAAATGGTCTGTGTTGACTAAATGGAATAATGATGCTTTGGTGGCAATTTTCAGAAGGGGTCTTTCTGAATCCGTTAAAGATGTCATGGTGGGGTTTCCCACGCCTTCTGGTCTGAGTGATTCTATGTCTCTGGCCATTCAGATTGACCGGCGCTTGTGGGAGCGCAGAACTGTGCGCGCTGTGGCGTTGTCCTCAGAGCAGATTCCTGAGCCAATGCAATGTGATAGGATTCTGTCTAGAACAGAACGACAAGGATTCAGACGTCAAAATGGGTTGTGTTATTATTGTGGCGACGCTTCTCATGTAATTTCAGTCTGTCCTAAGCGGACAAAAAGTTCATCGCTAGTTCATTTACCATCAGTACTGTACAACCTAAAGTTCTGTTATCTGTGTCCTTGATCTGCTCATTTTCATCATTTTCTGTCATGGCGTCTGTGGATTTAGGCGCCGCCTTGAACTTAATGGACTTTGAGTTTGCCAGGCATTGTGATTTTCCCTTGCAGCCTTTGTAGAACCCTATTCCTTTAAGGGGCATTGATGCTACACCCTTGGCTAAAAATAAGCCCCAGTTTTGGACACAGGTGACCATGCGCATGGCGCCAGCCCATCAGGAAGATTGTCGATTTCTGGTGTTGCATAATTTGCATGATGCTATCGTGCTGGGTTTTCCGTGGTTGCAGGTACATAATCCTGTGTTGGACTGGAGGTCCATGTCTGTGACTAGTTGGGGTTGTCAGGGGATTCATAATGATGTTCCTTTGATGTCAATCTCCTCTTCTTCCTCTTCTGAAATTCCAGAGTTTTTGTCTGATTTTCAGGATGTATTCGATGAGCCCAAGTCCAGTTTCCTTCCACCGCACAGGGACTGTGATTGTGCTATTGGCTTGATTCCAGGTTGTAAGTTTCCTAAGGGCCGACTTTTCAACCTGTCTGTGCCTGAACATACCGCCATGCGGAGCTATATTAATGAGTCTTTGGAGAAAGGGCATATTCGGCCATTGTGAAGGAACAAATTATGAAAGATTCTCCATTTTGTGCTTTGACTCCATTTTGTTGTTGGTTAAAGCTAAATTCTGTTATTTACTTAGGTAGAAGGTTACAGCTGCTATGAAATAATTCTGTCCTGTTTCTCACGAAGATAACATTTTGTTATTCAGCTAGTCTATGGTTCATAATTGGTATAAAGACCTTGAGTATTCTAACTCGAGTGAGCCAGATAAGACACTCATGGGGGTATCGCTATACAAGACTGAGGCATCTGTTAATATGTTTTTCTATGCCAAAAAGACATGACTATATCTGTAGTTTCCATTTTTCCTGTATCCTCATGGGTTAAGTTTTTCCTGTATTCTTATAGGTTAAGAACTGTGAGCGTGTTCTTATGCTGATTGGTTGAAGTATAATTTCTATGACTATGAAAAGTCACACAATAAACGAGGGCCCAGAGATCTGCTCGATCCCCCACACAGAGGCACGAGTCTCCATCTGGTCATTTTCAGTTGCCGGCAACGCCCTGTAAATTAATCTGGAAATCACTGAGTCAACCGTTCCCGGATCACTTTAGATCCTCCCTCAACACCATCTTCTTCACCGCTGGGAGCGAGGTTCTTTTTTGTTGCTAAAAAAGATGGTTCCTTGAGACCCTGTATTGATTATCGTCTTGAATAAGATCACGGTCAAGTTTCAATATCCTTTACCTTTGCTTACTGATTTATTTGCCAGGATTAAGGGAGCTAGTTGGTTTACTAAGACTGACCTTCGGGGGGCATATAATCTTGTTCGTATTAAGCAGGGTGATGAATGGAAAACTGCGTTTAACACGCCCGAAGGCCATTTTGAATACCGTGTGATGCCATTTGGGCTCACTAATGCTCCATCTGTTTTTCAGTCCTTCATGCATGATATCTTCCGGGCTTATATTGATAAGTTCTTGATTGTATATTTGGACGATATTTTGATTTTTTCCGATGATTGGGAGTCTCATGCGGAGCAGGTCAGGATGGTATTTCAGATCCTTCGTGACAATGCCGTTTGTGAAGGGGTCTAAGTGTCTCTTTGGGGTGCAGAAGGTCTCTTTTTTGGGCTTTATTTTTTCTCCCTCATCTATAGAGATGGATCCGGTTAAGGTTCAGGCTATTCATGATTGGATTCAGCCCACATCTGTGAAGAGCCTTCAGAAATTTTTGGGTTTTGCAAATTTTTATCGCCGTTTCATTGCTAATTTTTCCAGCATGGTTAAACCCTTGACCGATTTGACGAAGAAAGGCGCGGATGTGGCGAATTGGTCCTCTGCGGCTGTCTCTGCCTTTCAGGAGCTTAAACGTCGATTTACTTCTGCTCCGGTGTTGCGCCAACCGGATGTTTCTCTTCCATTTCAGGTTGAGGTTGACGCTTCTGAGATTGGGGCAGGGGCCGTTTTGTCTCAGAGGGATGCTGTTGGTTCCTTAATGAAACCATGTGCCTTCTTTTCCCATAAGTTTTCGCCTGCTGAACGCAATTATGATGTCGGCAATCGGGAGTTGTTGGCTATGAAGTGGGCGTTTGAGGAGTGGCGACATTGGCTTGAGGGAGCTAAGCACCGTATTGTGGTCTTGACTGATAAGAATTTGATTTACCTCGAGTCTGCTAAACGGCTGAATCCTAGACAGGCTCGATGGTCCTTGTTTTTTTCCCATTTTGATTTTGTGGTCTCGTACCTTCTGGGTTCTAAGAAGATTAAGGCTGATGCCCTCTCTAGGAGTTTTTTGCCTGATTCTCCTGAGGTCTTGGAACCGGTCGGTATTTTGAAAGAAGGGGTGGTCTTTTCTGCCATTTCCCCCGATTTACGACGGGTTCTTCAGGAATTTCAAGCTGATAAACCTGACCTCTGTCCTGGGGGGAAATTGTTTGTTCCTGACAGATGGACTAGTAGAGTGATTTCTGTGGTTCACTGTTCTGTGTTGGCTGGTCATCCTGGCATTTTTGGTACCAGAGACTTGATTGGTAGGTCCTTTGGTGGCCTTCTTTGTCGCGTGATGTGCGTTCTTTTGTGCAGTCTTGTGGGACTTGTGCGTGGGCCAAGCCTTGTTATTCCCGTGCTAGTGGGTTGCTTTTGCCATTGTCGGTCCCTGAGAGGCCCTGGACGCATATTTCTATGGATTTTATTTCCGATCTTCCGGTTTCCCAGAGGATGTCGGTTATCTGGGTTGTTTATGACCGGTTCTCTAAGATGGTTCATTTGGTGCCTTTGCCTAAATTGCCTTCGTCTTCGGATTTGGTTCCGTTGTTTTTTTAGCATGTGGTCTGTTTGCATGGTATTCTGGAGAATATTGTGTCTGACAGAGGTTCCCAGTTTGTTTCTAGGTTCTGGCGGGCCTTTTGTGCTAGGCTGGGCATTGATTTGTCTTTTTCTTCTGCGTTCCATCTTCAGACAAATGGTCAGACCGAGCGAACTAATCAGACTTTGGAGACATATTTGAGATGCTTTGTGTCTGCTGATCAGGATGATATGATTGGGTGGCTTTCTTGCCATTGGCCGAGTTTGCCCTTAATAATCGGGTTAGTTCGGCTACCTTGGTTTCGCCTTTCTTTTGTAATTTTGGTTTTCATCCTCGTTTTTCTTCTGGGCAGGTTGAGCCTTCTGACTGTCCTGGTGTGGATTCTGTGGTGGACAGGTTGCAGCAGATTTGGGCTCATGTGGTGGACAAGTTGGTGTTGTCTCAAGAGGAGGCTCAACGTTTTGCTAATCGTCGTCGGTGTGTTGGTTCCGGCTTCGGGTTGGGGATCTGGTCTGGTTGTCTTCCCGTCATGTTCCTATGAAGGTTTCTTCTCCTAAGTTTAAGCCTCGGTTTATCGGTCCTTATAGGATTTCTGAGATTATTAATCCGGTGTCTTTTCGACTGGCGCTTCCGGCCTCTTTTGCTATCCATAATGTCTTCCATAGATCTTTGTTGAGGAAATATGTGGAGGCCGTTGTTCCCTCTGTTGATCCTCTGGCCCCTGTGTTGGTTGATGGGGAGTTGGAATATGTTGTTGAGAAGATTTTGGATTCCCGTTTTTCGAGGCGGAAGCTTCAGTACCTTGTCAAATGGAAGGGTTATGGCCAGGAGGATAATTCTTGGGTTTTTGCCTCTGATGTCCATGCTGCTGATTTGGTTTGTGCCTTTCATCTGGCTCATCCTGATCATCCTGGGGGCTCTGGTGAGGGTTCGGTGACCCCTCCTTAAGGGGGGGTACTGTTGTGAATTCTGCTTTTGAGCTCCCTCTGGTGGTAGCAGATGGTAATGCAAGTGTTCCTGGGCCACAGTCTTGGACAGGTGTATCTGCTAATTGCAGTTCTGACTGGGGTATTTAGGCTTGCAGGACTCATTAGTCCTTGCCAGTTGTCAATGTTCTTTGGGATATGATGGATCTCTGTCTGGCTTTTCCTGTTTGGCTGCCATTTCAGCAAAGATAAGTGTCTGTTTCTTTTTCTGTGGCACACAGGCTGTGTGCTTGTTTTTGATTGTATTCCTGCTCTGTTTGTAGGATTCGCTGGAGTTGCAGATATACGCTCCTATGTCTTTAGTTAGATGTAGGAAGTTTTTGTATATTCTGCTGTGGATATTTTTGAAGGGTTTTAATACTGACCGCACAGAACTCTGTCCTATCCTGTCCTATTTTAGCTAGAGTGGCCACTTATGCTAAATCCTGTTTTTCTGCCTGTGTATGTTTTTTCCTCTTCGACTCACCGCCAAATATTGTGTGGGGCTGTCTATCCTTTGGGGATCTGCTCTGAGGCAACATAGTATTCCTATTTCCATCTTTAGGGGTATTTAGTCCTCTGGCTGTGACGAGGTGTCTAGGATTGGTTAGGTACACTCCACGGCTACTTCTAGTTGCGGTGTTAAGATCAGGATTTGCGGTCAGTATAGTTACCACCTACTCCAGTGAAAGTTCTCATGCTGCTCCAAGGTCACCGGATCATAACATCTCCCCTTATCACTGTACATAGTCTCCGCCTCCTCTCCCCTTTTCACTGTACACGGTGGCCTCTCCTTATCACAGTACACAGTGGCCTCTACCCCCTCTCCCCTTTTGACTGTACACCGAGGCCTCTGCCCCCACTCCTTTTTTCACTGTACATGGTGGCCTCTGCCCCCACTCTCCTTTTCACTGTACACCGTGGCCTCTGCCCCCACTCCCCTTTTCACTGTACACCGTGGCCTCTGCCCCCACTCTCCTTTTCACCGTACACCGTGGCCTCTTCCCCCACTCCCCTTTTCACTGTACACCGTGGCCTCTGCCCCCTCCCCTTATCACTGTACACCGTGGCCTCTGCCCCTACCCCTTTTCACTGTACACCATGGCTTCTGCTCCCACTCCCCTTTTCACTGTACACCGTGGCTTCCACCTCCTCTCCCCTTTTCACTGTGCACCATGGCTTCTGCTCCCACTCCCCTTTTCACTGTACACCATGGCTTCTGCTCCCACTCCCCTTTTCACTGTACACCGTGGCCTCTGCCCCTACCCCTTTTCACTGTACACCATGGCCTCCACCCCCTCTCCCCTTTTCACTGTACACCGTGGCTTCTGCTCCCTTTCTCCTTTTCACTGTACACCGTGGCTTCCACCTCCTCTCCCCTTTTCACTGTGCACCATGGCCTCTGCTCCCTCTCCCCTTTTCACTGTACACAGTGGCCTCCACCTCCTCTCCCCTTTTCACGGTACACCGTGGCTTCTGCTCCCTTTCCCCTTTTCACTGTACACCATGGCCTCCACCCCCTCTCCCCTTTTCACTGTACACCGTGGCTTCTGCTCCCTTTCCCCTTTTCACTGTACACCATGGCCTCCACCCCCTCTCCCCTTTTCACTGTACACCGTGGCTTCTGCTCCCTTTCTCCTTTTCACTGTACACCGTGGCCTCTGCCTCCTCTCCCCTTTTCACTGTACACGGTGGCCTATGCTCCCTTTCTTCTTTTCACTGTACACCGTGGCCTCCACCTCCTCTCCCCTTTTCACTGTGCACCATGGCCTCTGCCTCCTCTCCCCTTTTCACTGTACACCGTGGCCCCCAGCTCCTCTCCCCTTTTCACTGTGCACCATGGCGTCTGCCTCCTCTCCCCTTTTAACTGTACACCATGGCCTCCACCCCCTCTCCCCTTTTCACTGTACACCGTGGCATCTGCTCCCTTTCTCCTTTTTACTGTACACCGTGGCTTCCACCTCCTCTCCCCTTTTCACTGTGCACCATGGCCTCTGCCCCCTCTCCCCTTTTCACTGTACACAGTGGCCTCCACCTCCTCTCCCCTTTTCACGGTAAACCGTGGCTTCTGCTCCCTTTCCCCTTTTCACTGTACACCATGGCCTCCACCCCCTCTCCCCTTTTCACTGTACACCATGGCCTCCACCCCCTCTCCCCTTTTCACTGTACACCGTGGCTTCCACCTCCTCTCCCCTTTTCACTGTGCACCATGGCCTCTGCCCCCTCTCCCCTTTTCACTGTACACCGTGGCTTCCACCTCCTCTCCCCTTTTCACGGTACACCGTGGCTTCAGCTCCCTTTCCCCTTTTCACTGTACACCATGGCCTCCACCCCCTCTCCCCTTTTCACTGTACACCATGGCCTCCACCCCCTCTCCCCTTTTCACTGTACACCGTGGCTTCTGCTCCCTTTCCCCTTTTCACTGTACACCATGGCTTCTGCTCCCTTTCCCCTTTTCACTGTACACCATGGCTTCTGCTCCCTTTCTCCTTTTCACTGTACACCGTGGCTTCCACTTCCTCTCCCCTTTTCACGGTACACCGTGGCTTCTGCTCCCTTTCCCCTTTTCACTGTACACCATAGCCTCCACCCCCTCTCCCCTTTTCACTGTACACCGTGGCTTCTGCTCCCTTTCCCCTTTTCACTGTACACCATGGCCTCCACCCCCTCTCCCCTTTTCACTGTACACCGTGGCTTCTGCTCCCTTTCTCCTTTTCACTGTACACCGTGGCCTCTGCCTCCTCTCCCCTTTTCACTGTGCACCATGGCCTCTGCCTCCTCTCCCCTTTTCACTGTACACCGTGGCTTCCACCTCCTCTCCCCTTTTCACTGTGCACCATGGCCTCTGCCCCCTCTCCCCTTTTCACTGTACACAGTGGCCTCCACCTCCTCTCCCCTTTTCACGGTACACCGTGGCTTCTGCTCCCTTTCCCCTTTTCACTGTACACCATGGCCTCCACCCCCTCTCCCCTTTTCACTGTACACCGTGGCTTCTGCTCCCTTTCCCCTTTTCACTGTACACCATGGCTTCTGCTCCCTTTCTCCTTTTCACTGTGCACCATGGCCTCCACCCCCTCTCCCCTTTTCACTGTACACCGTGGCTTCTGCTCCCTTTCCCCTTTTCACTGTACACCGTGGCTTCTGCTCCCTTTCCCCTTTTCACTGTACACCGTGGCTTCTGCTCCCTCTCCCCTTTTCACTGTACACCGTGGCTTCTGCTCCCTTTCCCCTTTTCACTGTACACCATGGCTTCTGCTCCCTTTCTCCTTTTCACTGTGCACCATGGCCTCCACCCCCTCTCCCCTTTTCACTGTACACCGTGGCTTCTGCTCCCTTTCCCCTTTTCACTGTACACCGTGGCTTCTGCTCCCTTTCCCCTTTTCACTGTACACCGTGGCTTCTGCTCCCTTTCTCCTTTTCACTGTACACCGTGGCTTCTGCTCCCTTTCCCCTTTTCACTGTACACCATGGCTTCTGCTCCCTTTCTCCTTTTCACTGTACACCGTGGCTTCTGCTCCCTTTCCCCTTTTCACTGTACACCATGGCTTCTGCTCCCTTTCTCCTTTTCACTGTACACCGTGGCCTCCACCTCCTCTCCCCTTTTCACTGTACCCCATGGCTTCCACCTCCTCTCCCCTTTTCACTGTGCACCGTGGCCTCCAGCTCCTCTCCCCTTTTCACTGTACACCGTGGCTTCCACCTCCTCTCCCCTTTTCACTGTACACCATGGCCTCTGCCCCCTCTCCCCTTTTCTCTGTTCAGGGTGGCCTATGCCCCTCGGCCGATCTAACTGTCCCCACTAAGGGACAACATGCAGTGCCCTCCATCCCCACCTCCTATGACCATGCGCAGCCCCCTTGTGCAGTGGTGCGGGTGTGAACAGAGCACAGCAGACAGGTTTGTGGAGGAGACTTTATTGCTGTGTGGACATTGTCATCATGGTGGAGCCCTGGAGATAAGGGGTCTGTGGTTGTCACTAAGAAGAGGGCTAGATTACTTTCCGGTTAGTTTGATCACTGCTGTAACCATGGATCCAATTCCATCAAATATTGTATGCAGCGGGGCGTGGTGGCCCATAAAGGCCGGGGTGCTGACAACTCTGCTGGTCCTGTCCACATGAACTTCGTGGATGAAAGTGGTTAAGGTACAAACACTGAGGAAGACACACTATAGAGAAGGGGGAGGGGATCTCTGCGCCCCTCACATTATATACATAGAGGAGGGAGGGGATCTCTGCACCCTCATGTTATATACAAAGGTGGGAGGGGATCTCTGCGCCCCTCACATTATATACAGAGGTGGGAGGGGATCTCTGCACCCCTCACATTATATACATAGAGGACGGAGGGGATCTCTGCACCCCTCACATTATATACAGAGGTGGGAGGGGATCTCTGCACCCCTCACATTATATACATAGAGGAGGGAGGGGATCTCTGCACCCTCATGTTATATACAGAGGTGGGAGGGGATCTCTGCACCCCTCACATTATATACATAGAGGACGGAGGGGATCTCTGCACCCCTCACATTATATACATAGAGGACGGAGGGGATCTCTGCGCCCCTCACATTATGTACATAGAGGAGGGAGGGGATCTCTGTGCCCCTCACATTATATACATAGAGGAGGGAGGGGATCTCTGCACCCTCATGTTATATACAGAGGTGGGAGGGGATCTCTGCACCCCTCACATTATACACATAGAGGACGGAGGGGATCTCTGCACCCCTCACATTATATACATAGAGGACGGAGGGGATCTCTGCGCCCCTCATGTTATATACAGAGGTGGGAGGGGATCTCTGCACCCCTCAAATTATATACATAGAAGAGGGAGCGGATCTCTGCGCCCCTCATGTTATATACAGAGGTGGGAGGGGATCTCTGCACCCCTCACATTATATACAGAGGTGGGAGGGGATCTCTGCACCCCTCACATTATATACAGAGGTGGGAGGGGATCTCTGCACCCCTCACATTATATACAGAGGTGGGAGGGGATCTCTGCACCCCTCACATTATGTACAGAGGTGGGAGGGGATCTCTGCACCCCTCACATTATGTACACAGAGGACGGAGGGGATCTCTGCACCCCTCACATTATGTACAGAGGTGGGAGGGGATCTCTGCGCCCCTCACATTATATACACAGAGGAGGGAGGGGATCTCTGTACCCCTCACATTATATACATAGAAGAGGGAGCGGATCTCTGCGCCCCTCATGTTATATACAGAGGTGGGAGGGGATCTCTGCACCCCTCACATTACATACATAGAGGACGGAGGGGATCTCTGCACCCCTCACATTACATACATAGAGGACGGAGGGGATCTCTGCGCCCCTCACATTATGTACATAGAAGAGGGAGGAGATCTCTGCGCCCCTCATGTTATATACAGAGGTGGGAGGAGATCTCTGCGCCCCTCACATTATATACAAGGAGGAGGGAGGAGATCTCTGCACCCCTCACATTATATACAAGGAGGAGGGAGGAGATCTCTGCGCCCCTCACATTATATACATAGAGGACGGAGGGGATCTCTGCGCCCCTCATGTTATATACATAGAGGACGGAGGGGATTTCTGCACCCCTCACATTATGTACATAGAGGACGGAGGGGATCTCTGCGCCCCTCACATTATATACATAGAGGACGGAGGAGATCTCTGCGCCCCTCACATTATGTACATAGAGGAGGGAGGGGATCTCTGCGCCCCTCACATTATGTACATAGAAGAGGGAGGGGATCTCTGCGCCCCTCACATTATATACATAGAGGACGGAGGAGATCTCTGCGCCCCTCACATTATGTACATAGAGGAGGGAGGGGATCTCTGCGCCCCTCATGTTATATACACAGAGGAGGGAGGAGATCTCTGCGCCCCTCATGTTATATACATAGAGGACGGAGGGGATCTCTGCACCCCTCACATTATATACATAGAGGAGGGAGGAGATCTCTGCGCCCCTCACATTATGTACATAGAAGAGGGAGGGGATCTCTGCGCCCCTCACATTATATACATAGAGGACGGAGGAGATCTCTGCGCCCCTCACATTATGTACATAGAGGAGGGAGGGGATCTCTGCGCCCCTCATGTTATATACACAGAGGAGGGAGGAGATCTCTGCGCCCCTCATGTTATATACATAGAGGACGGAGGGGATCTCTGCACCCCTCACATTATATACATAGAGGACGGAGGGGATCTCTGCGCCCCTCACATTATATACATAGAGGACGGAGGGGATCTCTGCGCCCCTCACATTATGTACATAGAAGAGGGAGGGGATCTCTGCGCCCCTCACATTATATACATAGAGGACGGAGGAGATCTCTGCGCCCCTCACATTATGTACATAGAGGAGGGAGGGGATCTCTGCGCCCCTCATGTTATATACACAGAGGAGGGAGGAGATCTCTGCGCCCCTCATGTTATATACATAGAGGACGGAGGGGATCTCTGCACCCCTCACATTATATACATAGAGGACGGAGGGGATCTCTGCGCCCCTCACATTATATACATAGAGGAGGGAGGGGATCTCTGCGCCCCTCATGTTATATACATAGAGGACAGAGGGGATCTCTGCGCCCCTCACATTATGTACATAGAGGACGGAGGGGATCTCTGCGCCCCTCATGTTATATACATAGAGGACGGAGGGGATCTCTGCGCCCCTCATGTTATATACACAGAGGAGGGAGGGGATCTCTGCGCCCCTCACATTATGTACATAGAGGACGGAGGGGATCTCTGCGCCCCTCATGTTATATACACAGAGGAGGGAGGGGATCTCTGCACCCCTCACATTATATACACAGAGGAGGGAGGAGATCTCTGCGCCCCTCACATTATATACACAGAGGAGGGAGGGGATCTCTGCGCCCCTCATGTTATATACATAGAGGAGGGAGGAGATCTCTGCGCCCCTCATGTTATATACATAGAAGAGGGAGGGGATCTCTGCACCCCTCACATTATATACATAGAAGAGGGAGGGGATCTCTACACCCCTCACATTATATACATAGAGGACGGAGGGGATCTCTGCGCCCCTCATGTTATATACATAGAGGAGGGAGGAGATCTCTGCGCCCCTCATGTTATATACATAGAGGAGGGAGGAGATCTCTGCACCCCTCATGTTATATACATAGAAGAGGGAGGGGATCTCTGCACCCCTCACATTATATACATAGAAGAGGGAGGGGATCTCTGCACCCCTCACATTATATACATAGAAGAGGGAGGGGATCTCTACACCCCTCACATTATATACATAGAGGACGGAGGGGATCTCTACACCCCTCACATTATGTACACAGAGGAGGGAGGGGATCTCTGCGCCCCTCATGTTATATACATAGAGGAGGGAGGGGATCTCTACACCCCTCACATTATGTACACAGAGGAGGGAGGGGATCTCTGCGCCCCTCATGTTATATACATAGAGGAGGGAGGAGATCTCTGCGCCCCTCATGTTATATACATAGAGGAGGGAGGAGATCTCTGCACCCCTCATGTTATATACATAGAAGAGGGAGAGCATCTCTGCGCCCCTCATGTTATATACATAGAGGACGGAGGGGATCTCTGCGCCCCTCACATTATATACATAGAGGACGGAGGGGATCTCTACACCCCTCACATTATATACATAGAGGAGGGAGGAGATCTCTGCACCCCTCACATTATATACATAGAGGACGGAGGGGATCTCTACACCCCTCACATTATATACAGAGGAGGGAGGAGATCTCTGCGCCCCTCACATTATATACACAGAGGAGGGAGGAGATCTCTTCGCCCCTCACATTATATACACAGAGGAGGGAGGGGATCTCTGCACCCCTCACATTATATACATAGAGGACGGAGAAGATCTCTGCGCCCCTCACATTATGTACATAGAGGAGGGAGGAGATCTCTGCACCCCTCACATTATATACATAGAGGAGGGAGGAGATCTCTGCGCCCCTCATGTTATATACATAGAGGAGGGAGGGGATCTCTGCACCCCTCACATTATATACATAGAGGACGGAGAAGATCTCTGCGCCCCTCACATTATGTACATAGAAGAGGGAGGGGATCTCTGGACCCCTCACATTATATACATAGAGGACGGAGGGGATCTCTGCGCCCCTCACATTATATACATAGAGGACGGAGGGGATCTCTACACCCCTCACATTATATACATAGAGGAGGGAGGAGATCTCTGCACCCCTCACATTATATACATAGAGGACGGAGGGGATCTCTGCACCCCTCACATTATATACAGAGGAGGGAGGAGATCTCTGCGCCCCTCACATTATATACACAGAGGAGGGAGGGGATCTCTACACCCCTCACATTATATACATAGAGGAGGGAGGAGATCTCTGCGCCCCTCACATTATATACGTAGAGGAGGGAGGAGATCTCTGCGCCCCTCATGTTATATACATAGAGGAGGGAGGGGATCTCTACACCCCTCACATTATATACGTAGAGGACGGAGGGGATCTTTGCGCCACTCATGTTATATACATAGAGGAGGGAGGAGATCTCTGCACCCCTCACATTATATACATAGAGGACGGAGGGGATCTCTGCACCCCTCACATTATATACATAGAGGACGGAGGAGATCTCTGCGCCCCTCATGTTATATACATAGAGGACGGAGGGGATCTCTGCACCCCTCACATTATATACATAGAGGACGGAGGAGATCTCTGCGCCCCTCATGTTATATACATAGAAGAGGGAGGAGATCTCTGCACCCCTCACATTATATACATAGAGGACGGAGGGGATCTCTGCACCCCTCACATTATATACATAGAGGACGGAGGAGATCTCTGCGCCCCTCATGTTATATACATAGAAGAGGGAGGGGATTTCTGCACCCCTCACATTATATACATAGAGGACGGAGGAGATCTCTGCGCCCCTCATGTTATATACATAGAAGAGGGAGGAGATCTCTGCACCCCTCACATTATATACATAGAGGACGGAGGGGATCTCTGCACCCCTCACATTATATACATAGAGGACGGAGGAGATCTCTGCGCCCCTCATGTTATATACATAGAAGAGGGAGGAGATCTCTGCACCCCTCACATTATATACATAGAGGACGGAGGGGATCTCTGCACCCCTCACATTATATACATAGAGGACGGAGGAGATCTCTGCGCCCCTCATGTTATATACATAGAAGAGGGAGGGGATTTCTGCACCCCTCACATTATATACATAGAGGACGGAGGGGATCTCTGCACCCCTCACATTATATACACAGAGGAGGGAGGAGATCTCTGCACCCCTCACATTACATACATAGAGGACGGAGGGGATCTCTGCACCCCTCACATTATATACATAGAGGACGGAGGAGATCTCTGCGCCCCTCACATTATATACATAGAGGACGGAGGAGATCTCTGCGCCCCTCACATTATATACATAGAGGACGGAGGGGATCTCTGCACCCCTCACATTATATACATAGAGGACGGAGGAGATCTCTGCGCCCCTCATGTTATATACATAGAGGACGGAGGGGATCTCTGCACCCCTCACATTATATACATAGAGGACGGAGGGGATCTCTGCGCCCCTCATGTTATATACATAGAGGACGGAGGGGATCTCTGCGCCCCTCACATTATATACATAGAGGACGGAGGAGATCTCTGCGCCCCTCACATTATATACAGAGGAGGGAGGAGATCTCTGCACCCCTCATGTTATATACATAGAAGAGGGAGGAGATCTCTGCACCCCTCACATTATATACATAGAGGACGGAGGGGATCTCTGCGCCCCTCACATTATATACATAGAGGACGGAGGAGATCTCTGCACCCCTCATGTTATATACATAGAAGAGGGAGGGGATCTCTGCACCCCTCACATTATATACATAGAGGACGGAGGGGATCTCTGCGCCCCTCACATTATATACATAGAGGACGGAGGAGATCTCTGCACCCCTCATGTTATATACATAGAAGAGGGAGGGGATCTCTGCGCCCCTCACATTATATACATAGAGGACGGAGGGGATCTCTGCGCCCCTCATGTTATATACATAGAAGAGGGAGGAGATCTCTGCACCCCTCACATTATATACATAGAGGACGGAGGGGATCTCTGCGCCCCTCACATTATATACATAGAGGACGGAGGAGATCTCTGCACCCCTCATGTTATATACATAGAAGAGGGAGGGGATCTCTGCACCCCTCACATTATATACATAGAGGACGGAGGGGATCTCTGCGCCCCTCACATTATATACATAGAGGACGGAGGAGATCTCTGCACCCCTCATGTTATATACATAGAAGAGGGAGGGGATCTCTGCACCCCTCACATTATATACATAGAGGACGGAGGAGATCTCTGCACCCCTCATGTTATATACATAGAAGAGGGAGGAGATCTCTGCACCCCTCATGTTATATACATAGAACAGGGAGGGGATCTCTGCGCCCCTCACATTATATACGTAGAGGATGGAGGAGATCTCTGCACCCCTCATGTTATATACATAGAGGAGGGAGGAGATCTCTGCACCCCTCATGTTATATACATAGAAGAGGGAGGGGATCTCTGCACCACTCACATTATATACAGAGAGGATGGAGGGGATCTCTGCGCCCCTCACATTATATACATAGAGGAGGGAGGAGATCTCTGCACCCCTCATGTTATATACATAGAAGAGGGAGGGGATCTCTGCACCCCTCACATTATATACATAGAGGACGGAGGGGATCTCTGCGCCCCTCACATTATATACATAGAGGACAGAGGGGATCTCTGCGCCCCTCATGTTATATACATAGAAGAGGGAGGAGATCTCTGCACCCCTCATGTTATATACATAGAAGAGGGAGGGGATCTCTGCACCCCTCACATTATATACATAGAGGACGGAGGGGATCTCTGCACCCCTCATGTTATATACATAGAAGAGGGAGGGGATCTCTGCACCCCTCACATTATATACATAGAGGACGGAGGGGATCTCTGCGCCCCTCATGCGCCACAGGATCATGGGGTGCATTAAAAGAGGTCTGGATACACATGATGAGAGCATTATACTGCCTCTGTACAAATCCCTAGTTAGACCGCACATGGAGTACTGTGTCCAGTTTTGGGCACCGGTGCTCAGGAAGGATATAATGGAACTAGAGAGAGTACAAAGGAGGGCAACAAAATTAATAAAGGGGATGGGAGAACTACAATACCCAGATAGATTAGCGAAATTAGGATTATTTAGTCTAGAAAAAAGACGACTGAGGGGCGATCTAATAACCATGTATAAGTATATAAGGGGACAATACAAATATCTCGCTGAGGATCTGTTTATACCAAGGAAGGTGACGGGCACAAGGGGGCATTCTTTGCGTCTGGAGGAGAGAAGGTTTTTCCACCAACATAGAAGAGGATTCTTTACTGCGCCCCTCATGTTATATACATAGAGGAGGGAGGAGATCTCTGCGCCCCTCATGTTATATACATAGAAGAGGGAGGGGATCTCTGCACCCCTCACATTATATACATAGAGGACGGAGGGGATCTCTGCACCCCTCACATTATGTACATAGAGGAGGGAGGGGATCTCTGCACCCCTCACATTATATACATAGAGGACGGAGGAGATCTCTGCACCCCTCACATTATATACATAGAGGAGGGAGGAGATCTCTGCGCCCCTCATGTTATATACATAGAAGAGGGAGGGGATCTCTGCACCCCTCACATTATATACATAGAGGAGGGAGGAGATCTCTGCGCCCCTCATGTTATATACATAGAAGAGGGAGGGGATCTCTGCACCCCTCACATTATATACATAGAGGACGGAGGGGATCTCTGCGCCCCTCACATTATATAGATAGAGGAGGGAGGGGATCTCTGCACCCCTCACATTATATACATAGAGGAGGGAGGAGATCTCTGCGCCCCTCACATTATATACATAGAGGAGGGAGGAGATCTCTGCGCCCCTCATGTTATATACATAGAAGAGGGAGGAGATCTCTGCACCCCTCACATTATATACATAGAGGACGGAGGAGATCTCTGCGCCCCTCATGTTATATACATAGAGGACGGAGGAGATCTCTGCACCCCTCACATTATATACATAGAGGACGGAGGGGATCTCTGCGCCCCTCATGTTATATACATAGAAGAGGGAGATCTCTGCACCCCTCATGTTATATACATAGAAGAGGGAGGGGATCTCTGCACCCCTCACATTATATACATAGAGGACGGAGGGGATCTCTGCGCCCCTCATGTTATATACATAGAAGAGGGAGATCTCTGCACCCCTCATGTTATATACATAGAGGACGGAGGGGATCTCTGCGCCCCTCATGTTATATACATAGAAGAGGGAGGAGATCTCTGCACCCCTCATGTTATATACATAGAAGAGGGAGGAGATCTCTGCACCCCTCACATTATATACATAGAGGAGGGAGGAGATCTCTGCGCCCCTCATGTTATATACATAGAGGACGGAGGAGATCTCTGCGCCCCTCATGTTATATACATAGAGGAGGGAGGGGATCTCTGCACCCCTCATGTTATATACATAGAAGAGGGAGGAGATCTCTGCGCCCCTCATGTTATATACATAGAGGAGGGAGGAGATCTCTGCGCCCCTCATGTTATATACATAGAGGACGGAGGGGATCTCTGCGCCCCTCATGTTATATACATAGAAGAGGGAGGGGATCTCTGCACCCCTCACATTATATACATAGAAGAGGGAGGGGATCTCTGCGCCCCTCATGTTATATACATAGAGGACGGAGGAGATCTCTGCGCCCCTCATGTTATATACATAGAGGACGGAGGGGATCTCTGCACCCCTCATGTTATATACATAGAAGAGGGAGGAGATCTCTGCGCCCCTCATGTTATATACATAGAGGAGGGAGGAGATCTCTGCGCCCCTCATGTTATATACATAGAGGACGGAGGGGATCTCTGCGCCCCTCATGTTATATACATAGAAGAGGGAGGGGATCTCTGCACCCCTCACATTATATACATAGAGGACGGAGGGGATCTCTGCGCCCCTCATGTTATATACAGAGGAGGGAGGGGATCTCTGCGCCCCTCATGTTATATACATAGAGGACGGAGGAGATCTCTGCGCCCCTCATGTTATATACATAGAGGAGGGAGGAGATCTCTGCGCCCCTCATGTTATATACATAGAAGAGGGAGGAGATCTCTGCACCCCTCACATTATATACATAGAAGAGGGAGGAGATCTCTGCGCCCCTCATGTTATATACATAGAGGACGGAGGGGATCTCTGCGCCCCTCATGTTATATACATAGAGGAGGGAGGAGATCTCTGCGCCCCTCATGTTATATACATAGAAGAGGGAGGAGATCTCTGCACCCCTCACATTATATACATAGAAGAGGGAGGAGATCTCTGCGCCCCTCACATTATATACATAGAAGAGGGAGGAGATCTCTGCACCCCTCACATTATATACATAGAGGACGGAGGGGATCTCTGCGCCCCTCACATTATGTACATAGAGGACGGAGGGGATCTCTGCGCCCCTCACATTATATACATAGAGGAGGGAGGAGATCTCTGCACCCCTCACATTATATACATAGAGGACGGAGGAGATCTCTGCGCCCCTCACATTATGTACATAGAGGACGGAGGGGATCTCTGCACCCCTCACATTATATACATAGAGGACGGAGGGGATCTCTGCGCCCCTCACATTATATACATAGAGGACGGAGGAGATCTCTGCACCCCTCACATTATATACATAGAGGACGGAGGAGATCTCTGCACCCCTCACATTATGTACATAGAGGACGGAGGGGATCTCTGCGCCCCTCACATTATATACACAGAGGAGGGAGGGGATCTCTGCGCCCCTCACATTATGTACAGAGGTGGGAGGGGATCTCTGCACCCCTCACATTATATACACAGAGGAGGGAGGGGATCTCTGTACCCCTCACATTATATACACAGAGGAGGGAGGAGATCTCTGTACCCCTCACATTATATACATAGAGGACGGAGAGGATCTCTGCGCCCCTCACATTATGTACATAGAGGACGGAGGGGATCTCTGCGCCCCTCACATTATATACACAGAGGAGGGAGGGGATCTCTGCGCCCCTCACATTATGTACAGAGGAGGGAGGAGATCTCTGTACCCCTCACATTATATACATAGAGGACGGAGAGGATCTCTGCGCCCCTCACATTATGTACATAGAGGACGGAGGGGATCTCTGCACCCCTCACATTATATACACAGAGGAGGGAGGGGATCTCTGCGCCCCTCACATTATATACACAGAGGAGGGAGGAGATCTCTGCGCCCCTCACATTATATACACAGAGGAGGGAGGGGATCTCTGTACCCCTCACATTATATACACAGAGGACGGAGGGGATCTCTGTACCCCTCACATTATATACATAGAGGACGGAGAGGATCTCTGCGCCCCTCATGTTATATACATAGAGGACGGAGGGGATCTCTGCACCCCTCACATTATATACATAGAGGACGGAGGGGATCTCTGCGCCCCTCATGTTATATACATAGAGGAGGGAGGAGATCTCTGCACCCCTCACATTATGTACATAGAGGACGGAGGGGATCTCTGCGCCCCTCATGTTATATACATAGAGGACGGAGGGGATCTCTGCGCCCCTCACATTATGTACATAGAGGACAGAGGAGATCTCTGCGCCCCTCATGTTATATACATAGAGGAGGGAGGAGATCTCTGCACCCCTCATGTTATATACATAGAAGAGGGAGGGGATCTCTGCACCCCTCACATTATATACATAGAGGACGGAGGGGATCTCTGCACCCCTCACATTATATACATAGAGGACGGAGGGGATCTCTGCGCCCCTCATGTTATATACATAGAAGAGGGAGGAGATCTCTGCACCCCTCACATTATATACATAGAAGAGGGAGGGGATCTCTGCGCCCCTCATGTTATATACATAGAAGAGGGAGGAGATCTCTGCACCCCTCACATTATATACATAGAAGAGGGAGGAGATCTCTGCACCCCTCACATTATATACATAGAGGACGGAGGGGATCTCTGCGCCCCTCACATTATATACATAGAGGACGGAGAGGATCTCTGCGCCCCTCACATTATGTACATAGAGGAGGGAGGGGATCTCTGCACCCCTCACATTATATACATAGAAGAGGGAGGGGATCTCTGCACCCCTCACATTATGTACATAGAGGACAGAGGAGATCTCTGCGCCCCTCATGTTATATACATAGAGGAGGGAGGAGATCTCTGCACCCCTCATGTTATATACATAGAAGAGGGAGGGGATCTCTGCGCCCCTCACATTATATACATAGAGGACGGAGGGGATCTCTACGCCCCTCACATTATATACATAGAGGACGGAGGGGATCTCTGCGCCCCTCATGTTATATACATAGAGGACAGAGGGGATCTCTGCGCCCCTCATGTTATATACATAGAGGACGGAGGGGATCTCTGCACCCCTCACATTATATACATAGAGGACAGAGGGGATCTCTACACCCCTCACATTATATACATAGAGGAGGGAGGAGATCTCTGCGCCCCTCACATTATGTACATAGAGGACGGAGGAGATCTCTGCACCCCTCACATTATGTACATAGAGGAGGGAGGGGATCTCTGCGCCCCTCACATTATATACATAGAAGAGGGAGGAGATCTCTGCGCCCCTCACATTATGTACATAGAAGAGGGAGGGGATCTCTGCACCCCTCACATTATATACATAGAAGACGGAGGGGATCTCTGCACCCCTCACATTATATACATAGAGGACGGAGGAGATCTCTGCGCCCCTCATGTTATATACATAGAAGAGGGAGGGGATCTCTGCGAGTGGGGAGGGGATCTCTGCGCCCCTCACATTACATACATAGAGGACGGAGGGGATCTCTGCGCCACTCACATTATATACATAGAGGACGGAGGAGATCTCTGCGCCCCTCATGTTATATACATAGAGGACGGAGGGGATCTCTGCGCCCCTCACATTATATACGTAGAGGACGGAGGGGATCTCTGCGCCCCTCACATTATGTACATAGAAGAGGGAGGGGATCTCTGCACCCCTCACATTATATACATAGAGGACGGAGGGGATCTCTGCGCCCCTCACATTATGTACAGAGGTGGGAGGGGATCTCTGCGCCCCTCATGTTATATACATAGAGGACGGAGGGGATCTCTACACCCCTCACATTATATACATAGAGGACGGAGGGGATCTCTGCGCCCCTCACATTATATACATAGAGGACGGAGGGGATCTCTGCGCCCCTCACATTATGTACATAGAGGACAGAGGAGATCTCTGCGCCCCTCATGTTATATACATAGAGGAGGGAGGAGATCTCTGCGCCCCTCACATTATATACATAGAAGAGGGAGGGGATCTCTGCACCCCTCACATTATATACATAGAGGACGGAGGGGATCTCTGCGCCCCTCACATTATATACATAGAAGAGGGAGGGGATCTCTGCACCCCTCACATTATATACATAGAGGACGGAGGGGATCTCTACACCCCTCACATTATATACATAGAGGAGGGAGGAGATCTCTGCGCCCCTCACATTATATACATAGAAGAGGGAGGGGATCTCTGCACCCCTCACATTATATACATAGAGGACGGAGGAGATCTCTGCACCCCTCACATTATATACATAGAGGACGGAGGAGATCTCTGCGCCCCTCACATTATATACATAGAAGAGGGAGGGGATCTCTGCACCCCTCACATTATATACATAGAGGACGGAGGAGATCTCTGCACCCCTCACATTATATACATAGAGGACGGAGGGGATCTCTGCGCCCCTCACATTATATACATAGAAGAGGGAGGGGATCTCTGCACCCCTCACATTATATACATAGAGGACGGAGGGGATCTCTGCGCCCCTCACATTATATACATAGAGGACGGAGGGGATCTCTACACCCCTCACATTATATACATAGAGGAGGGAGGAGATCTCTGCGCCCCTCATGTTATATACATAGAGGACGGAGGGGATCTCTGCGCCCCTCACATTATATACATAGAAGAGGGAGGGGATCTCTGCGCCCCTCACATTATATACATAGAGGACGGAGGGGATCTCTGCGCCCCTCACATTATATACATAGAAGAGGGAGGGGATCTCTGCGCCCCTCACATTATATACATAGAGGACGGAGGGGATCTCTACACCCCTCACATTATATACATAGAGGAGGGAGGAGATCTCTGCGCCCCTCATGTTATATACATAGAGGACAGAGGGGATCTCTGCGCCCCTCATGTTATATACATAGAGGACAGAGGGGATCTCTGCGCCCCTCATGTTATATACATAGAGGACGGAGGAGATCTCTGCGCCCCTCATGTTATATACATAGAAGAGGGAGGGGATCTCTGCGCCCCTCACATTATGTACATAGAGGACGGAGGAGATCTCTGCACCCCTCACATTATGTACATAGAGGAGGGAGGGGATCTCTGCGCCCCTCACATTATGTACATAGAAGAGGGAGGGGATCTCTGCGCCCCTCACATTATATACATAGAGGACGGAGGAGATCTCTGCGCCCCTCACATTATGTACATAGAGGAGGGAGGGGATCTCTGCGCCCCTCATGTTATATACACAGAGGAGGGAGGAGATCTCTGCGCCCCTCATGTTATATACATAGAGGACGGAGGGGATCTCTGCACCCCTCACATTATATACATAGAGGACGGAGGGGATCTCTGCGCCCCTCACATTATATACATAGAGGACGGAGGGGATCTCTGCGCCCCTCACATTATGTACATAGAAGAGGGAGGGGATCTCTGCGCCCCTCACATTATATACATAGAGGACGGAGGAGATCTCTGCGCCCCTCACATTATGTACATAGAGGAGGGAGGGGATCTCTGCGCCCCTCATGTTATATACATAGAGGACGGAGGGGATCTCTGCACCCCTCACATTATATACATAGACGGAGGGGATCTCTGCGCCCCTCATGTTATATACATAGAGGACAGAGGGGATCTCTGCGCCCCTCACATTATGTACATAGAGGACGGAGGGGATCTCTGCGCCCCTCATGTTATATACATAGAGGACGGAGGGGATCTCTGCGCCCCTCATGTTATATACACAGAGGAGGGAGGGGATCTCTGCGCCCCTCACATTATGTACATAGAGGACGGAGGGGATCTCTGCGCCCCTCACATTATATACATAGAGGACGGAGGAGATCTCTGCGCCCCTCATGTTATATACACAGAGGAGGGAGGGGATCTCTGCGCCCCTCATGTTATATACACAGAGGAGGGAGGGGATCTCTGCGCCCCTCATGGTATATACATAGAGGACGGAGGAGATCTCTGCGCCCCTCACATTATATACACAGAGGAGGGAGGAGATCTCTGCGCCCCTCACATTATATACATAGAGGACGGAAGAGATCTCTGCGCCCCTCATGTTATATACATAGAGGAGGGAGGAGATCTCTGCACCCCTCATGTTATATACATAGAAGAGGGAGGGGATCTCTGCACCCCTCACATTATATACATAGAGGAGGGAGGGGATCTCTGCGCCCCTCATGTTATATACATAGAGGACGGAGGGGATCTCTGCGCCCCTCACATTATGTACATAGAGGACGGAGGGGATCTCTGCGCCCCTCACATTATATACATAGAGGAGGGAGGAGATCTCTGCGCCCCTCACATTATATACATAGAGGAGGGAGGAGATCTCTGCACCCTTCACATTATATACATAGAGGACGGAGGAGATCTCTGCGCCCCTCACATTATATACATAGAGGACGGAGGGGATCTCTGCGCCCCTCACATTATATACATAGAGGAGGGAGGAGATCTCTGCACCCTTCACATTATATACATAGAGGAGGGAGGAGATCTCTGCACCCCTCACATTATGTACATAGAAGAGGGAGGAGATCTCTGCGCCCCTCACATTATGTACATAGAAGAGGGAGGGGATCTCTGCGCCCCTCATGTTATATATATAGAGGACGGAGGGGATCTCTGCACCCCTCACATTATATACATAGAGGACGGAGGGGATCTCTGCACCCCTCACATTATATACATAGAGGACGGAGGGGATCTCTGCGCCCCTCACATTATATACATAGAGGACGGAGGGGATCTCTGCGCCCCTCACATTATGTACATAGAGGACGGAGGGGATCTCTGCGCCCCTCACATTATATACATAGAGGACGGAGGGGATCTCTGCGCCCCTCACATTATGTACATAGAGGACGGAGGAGATCTCTGCGCCCCTCATGTTATATACATAGAGGACGGAGGAGATCTCTGCACCCCTCACATTATATACATAGAGGACGGAGGAGATCTCTGCGCCCCTCATGTTATATACATAGAGGACGGAGGGGATCTCTGCGCCCCTCACATTATATACATAGAGGAGGGAGGAGATCTCTGCGCCCCTCATGTTATATACATAGAAGAGGGAGGGGATCTCTGCACCCCTCATGTTATATACATAGAGGACGGAAGAGATCTCTGCGCCCCTCATGTTATATACATAGAGGACGGAGGGGATCTCTGCGCCCCTCATGTTACATACATAGAGGACGGAGGGAATCTCTGCGCCCCTCACATTATATACACAGAGGAGGGAGGAGATCTCTGCGCCCCTCACATTATATACACAGAGGACGGAGGGGATCTCTGCGCCCCTCATGTTATATACATAGAGGAGGGAGGAGATCTCTGCGCCCCTCATGTTATATACATAGAGGAGGGAGGAGATCTCTGCACCCCTCATGTTATATACTTAGAAGAGGGAGGGGATCTCTGCACCCCTCACATTATATACATAGAAGAGGGAGGGGATCTCTGCACCCCTCACATTATATACATAGAAGAGGGAGGGGATCTCTACACCCCTCACATTATGTACATAGAGGACGGAGGGGATCTCTGCACCCCTCACATTATATACATAGAAGAGGGAGGGGATCTCTACACCCCTCACATTATATACATAGAAGAGGGAGGGGATCTCTACACCCCTCACATTATATACATAGAGGACGGAGGGGATCTCTGCGCCCCTCACATTATATACATAGAGGAGGGAGGGGATCTCTACACCCCTCACATTATGTACACAGAGGAGGGAGGGGATCTCTGCGCCCCTCATGTTATATACATAGAGGAGGGAGGAGATCTCTGCGCCCCTCATGTTATATACATAGAGGAGGGAGGAGATCTCTGCACCCCTCATGTTATATACATAGAAGAGGGAGAGCATCTCTGCGCCCCTCATGTTATATACATAGAGGACGGAGGGGATCTCTGCGCCCCTCACATTATATACATAGAGGACGGAGGGGATCTCTACACCCCTCACATTATATACATAGAGGAGGGAGGAGATCTCTGCACCCCTCACATTATATACATAGAGGACGGAGGGGATCTCTACACCCCTCACATTATATACAGAGGAGGGAGGAGATCTCTGCGCCCCTCACATTATATACACAGAGGAGGGAGGAGATCTCTTCGCCCCTCACATTATATACACAGAGGAGGGAGGGGATCTCTGCACCCCTCACATTATATACATAGAGGACGGAGAAGATCTCTGCGCCCCTCACATTATATACATAGAGGAGGGAGGAGATCTCTGCGCCCCTCATGTTATATACATAGAGGAGGGAGGAGATCTCTGCACCCCTCATGTTATATACATAGAGGACGGAGGGGATCTCTACACCCCTCACATTATATACATAGAGGACGGAGGGGATCTCTGCACCCCTCACATTATATACAGAGGAGGGAGGAGATCTCTGCGCCCCTCACATTATATACATAGAGGAGGGAGGAGATCTCTGCGCCCCTCATGTTATATACATAGAGGAGGGAGGAGATCTCTGCACCCCTCATGTTATATACATAGAGGACGGAGGGGATCTCTACACCCCTCACATTATATACATAGAGGACGGAGGGGATCTCTGCACCCCTCACATTATATACAGAGGAGGGAGGAGATCTCTGGACCCCTCACATTATATACATAGAGGACGGAGGGGATCTCTGCGCCCCTCACATTATATACATAGAGGACGGAGGGGATCTCTACACCCCTCACATTATATACATAGAGGACGGAGGGGATCTCTGCACCCCTCACATTATATACAGAGGAGGGAGGAGATCTCTGCGCCCCTCACATTATATACACAGAGGAGGGAGGGGATCTCTACACCCCTCACATTATATACATAGAGGAGGGAGGAGATCTCTGCGCCCCTCACATTATATACGTAGAGGAGGGAGGAGATCTCTGCGCCCCTCATGTTATATACATAGAGGAGGGAGGGGATCTCTACACCCCTCACATTATATACGTAGAGGACGGAGGGGATCTTTGCGCCACTCATGTTATATACATAGAGGAGGGAGGAGATCTCTGCACCCCTCACAATATATACATAGAGGACGGAGGGGATCTCTGCACCCCTCATGTTATATACATAGAAGAGGGAGGGGATCTCTGCACCCCTCACATTATATACATAGAGGAGGGAGGAGATCTCTGCGCCCCTCATGTTATATACATAGAGGAGGGAGGGGATCTCTGCACCCCTCACATTATATACATAGAGGACGGAAGAGATCTCTGCACCCCTCACATTATATACATAGAGGACGGAGGGGATCTCTGCACCCCTCACATTATATACATAGAGGAGGGAGGAGATCTCTGCGCCCCTCATGTTATATACATAGAAGAGGGAGGGGATCTCTGCACCCCTCACATTATATACATAGAGGACGGAGGGGATCTCTGCGCCCCTCACATTATATACATAGAGGAGGGAGGGGATCTCTGCACCCCTCACATTATATACATAGAGGACGGAGGAGATCTCTGCGCCCCTCACATTATATACATAGAGGAGGGAGGAGATCTCTGCACCCCTCACATTATATACATAGAGGAGGGAGGAGATCTCTGCGCCCCTCATGTTATATACATAGAGGAGGGAGGGGATCTCTGCACCCCTCACATTATATACATAGAGGAGGGAGGAGATCTCTGCGCCCCTCATGTTATATACATAGAGGAGGGAGGGGATCTCTGCACCCCTCACATTATATACATAGAGGACGGAAGAGATCTCTGCACCCCTCACATTATATACATAGAGGACGGAGGGGATCTCTGCACCCCTCACATTATATACATAGAGGAGGGAGGAGATCTCTGCGCCCCTCATGTTATATACATAGAAGAGGGAGGGGATCTCTGCACCCCTCACATTATATACATAGAGGACGGAGGGGATCTCTGCGCCCCTCACATTATATACATAGAGGAGGGAGGGGATCTCTGCACCCCTCACATTATATACATAGAGGACGGAGGAGATCTCTGCGCCCCTCACATTATATACATAGAGGAGGGAGGAGATCTCTGCACCCCTCACATTATATACATAGAGGAGGGAGGAGATCTCTGCGCCCCTCATGTTATATACATAGAAGAGGGAGGAGATCTCTGCGCCCCTCATGTTATATACATAGAGGACGGAGGGGATCTCTGCGCCCCTCATGTTATATACATAGAAGAGGGAGGGGATCTCTGCACCCCTCACATTATATACATAGAGGACGGAGGGGATCTCTGCGCCCCTCACATTATATACATAGAAGAGGGAGATCTCTGCACCCCTCATGTTATATACATAGAGGACGGAGGGGATCTCTGCGCCCCTCATGTTATATACATAGAAGAGGGAGATCTCTGCACCCCTCATGTTATATACATAGAGGACGGAGGGGATCTCTGCGCCCCTCATGTTATATACATAGAAGAGGGAGGAGATCTCTGCACCCCTCACATTATATACATAGAGGACGGAGGGGATCTCTGCGCCCCTCATGTTATATACATAGAAGAGGGAGGGGATCTCTGCACCCCTCACATTATATACATAGAGGACGGAGGGGATCTCTGCGCCCCTCATGTTATATACATAGAAGAGGGAGGAGATCTCTGCACCCCTCATGTTATATACATAGAAGAGGGAGGAGATCTCTGCACCCCTCACATTATATACATAGAGGAGGGAGGAGATCTCTGCGCCCCTCATGTTATATACATAGAGGACGGAGGAGATCTCTGCGCCCCTCATGTTATATACATAGAAGAGGGAGGGGATCTCTGCACCCCTCACATTATATACATAGAGGACGGAGGGGATCTCTGCGCCCCTCATGTTATATACATAGAAGAGGGAGGAGATCTCTGCACCCCTCATGTTATATACATAGAGGACGGAGGAGATCTCTGCGCCCCTCATGTTATATACATAGAGGAGGGAGGAGATCTCTGCGCCCCTCATGTTATATACATAGAGGAGGGAGGAGATCTCTGCGCCCCTCATGTTATATACATAGAGGACGGAGGGGATCTCTGCGCCCCTCACATTATATACATAGAAGAGGGAGGAGATCTCTGCACCCCTCACATTATATACATAGAGGACGGAGGGGATCTCTGCACCCCTCACATTATATACATAGAGGAGGGAGGAGATCTCTGCACCCCTCACATTATATACATAGAGGACGGAGGAGATCTCTGCACCCCTCACATTATATACATAAAGGACGGAGGGGATCTCTGCGCCCCTCACATTATGTACATTGAAGAGGGAGGGGATCTCTGCGCCCCTCACATTATGTACACAGAAGAGGGAGGAGATCTCTGCGCCCCTCACATTATATACATAGAGGACGGAGGGGATCTCTGCACCCCTCACATTATATACATAGAAGAGGGAGGAGATCTCTGCGCCCCTCATGTTATATACATAGAAGAGGGAGGAGATCTCTGCACCCCTCACATTATATACATAGAAGAGGGAGGAGATCTCTGCACCCCTCACATTATATACATAGAGGACGGAGGGGATCTCTGCGCCCCTCACATTATATACATAGAGGACGGAGGAGATCTCTGCACCCCTCACATTATATACATAAAGGACGGAGGGGATCTCTGCGCCCCTCACATTATGTACATAGAAGAGGGAGGGGATCTCTGCGCCCCTCACATTATGTACACAGAAGAGGGAGGAGATCTCTGCACCCCTCACATTATATACATAGAGGACGGAGGAGATCTCTGCGCCCCTCACATTATATACGTAGAGGACGGAGGGGATCTCTGCACCCCTCATGTTATATACATAGAGGACGGAGGGGATCTCTGCGCCCCTCATGTTATATACATAGAGGACGGAGGAGATCTCTGCACCCCTCACATTATATACATAGAGGACGGAGGAGATCTCTGCACCCCTCACATTATATACAGAGGAGGGAGGAGATCTCTGCGCCCCTCACATTATATACACAGAGGAGGGAGGAGATCTCTGCGCCCCTCACATTATATACATAGAGGACGGAGGAGATCTCTGCACCCCTCACATTATATACGTAGAGGACGGAGGGGATCTGTGTGCCCCTCATGTTATATACATAGAGGAGGGAGGAGATCTCTGCACCCCTCACATTATATACATAGAGGACGGAGGGGATCTCTACACCCCTCACATTATATACATAGAGGACGGAGGGGATCTCTGCGCCCCTCACATTATATACATAGAGGACGGAGGGGATCTCTACACCCCTCACATTATATACATAGAGGACGGAGGGGATCTCTGCGCCCCTCACATTATATACATAGAGGACGGAGGAGATCTCTGCACCCCTCACATTATATACGTAGAGGACGGAGGGGATCTCTGCGCCCCTCACATTATATACATAGAGGACGGAGGAGATCTCTGCACCCCTCACATTATATACGTAGAGGACGGAGGGGATCTCTGCACCCCTCACATTATATACATAGAGGAGGGAGGAGATCTCTGCGCCCCTCATGTTATATACATAGAGGACGGAGGGGATCTCTGCACCCCTCATGTTATATACAGAGGAGGGAGGGGATCTCTGCGCCCCTCATGTTATATACATAGAAGAGGGAGGGGATCTCTGCGCCCCTCATGTTATATACATAGAAGAGGGAGGGGATCTCTGCGCCCCTCATGTTATATACAGAGGAGGGAGGGGATCTCTGCGCCCCTCATGTTATATACATAGAAGAGGGAGGGGATCTCTGCACCCCTCACATTATATACATAGAGGACGGAGGGGATCTCTGCGCCCCTCATGTTATATACATAGAGGATGGAGGGGATCTCTGCACCCCTCACATTATGTACATAGAGGACGGAGGGGATCTCTGCGCCCCTCACATTATATACATAGAGGACGGAGGGGATCTCTGCGCCCCTCATGTTATATACATAGAGGAGGGAGGGGATCTCTGCGCCCCTCATGTTATATACATAGAGGAGGGAGGGGATCTCTGCGCCCCTCATGTTATATACATAGAAGAGGGAGGGGATCTCTGCACCCCTCACATTATATACATAGAGGAGGGAGGAGATCTCTGCACCCCTCACATTATATACATACAGGACGGAGGGGATCTCTGCGCCCCTCACATTATGTACATAGAGGACGGAGGGGATCTCTGCGCCCCTCATGTTATATACAGAGGAGGGAGGGAATCTCTGCGCCCCTCACATTATATACATAGAGGACGGAGGGGATCTCTGCACCCCTCACATTACATACATAGAGGACGGAGGGGATCTCTGCACCCCTCATGTTATATACATAGAGGATGGAGGGGATCTCTGCACCCCTCACATTATGTACATAGAGGACGGAGGGGATCTCTGCGCCCCTCACATTATATACACAGAGGAGGGAGGGGATCTCTGCGCCCCTCACATTATGTACAGAGGTGGGAGGGGATCTCTGCGCCCCTCACATTATATACACAGAGGAGGGAGGGGATCTCTGTACCCCTCATGTTATATACATAGAGGACGGAGAGGATCTCTGCGCCCCTCACATTATATACACAGAGGAGGGAGGGGATCTCTGCGCCCCTCACATTATATACACAGAGGAGGGAGGGGATCTCTGTACCCCTCACATTATATACACAGAGGACGGAGGGGATCTCTGTACCCCTCACATTATATACATAGAGGACGGAGAGGATCTCTGCGCCCCTCACATTATATACACAGAGGAGGGAGGGGATCTCTGCGCCCCTCACATTATATACACAGAGGAGGGAGGAGATCTCTGCGCCCCTCACATTATATACACAGAGGAGGGAGGGGATCTCTGTACCCCTCACATTATATACACAGAGGACGGAGGGGATCTCTGTACCCCTCACATTATATACATAGAGGACGGAGAGGATCTCTGTACCCCTCACATTATATACATAGAGGACGGAGGGGATCTCTGTACCCCTCACATTATATACATAGAGGACGGAGAGGATCTCTGCGCCCCTCACATTATATACACAGAGGAGGGAGGAGATCTCTGTACCCCTCACATTATATACATAGAGGACGGAGAGGATCTCTGCGCCCCTCACATTATATACACAGAGGAGGGAGGGGATCTCTGCGCCCCTCACATTATATACACAGAGGAGGGAGGGGATCTCTGTACCCCTCACATTATATACACAGAGGACGGAGGGGATCTCTGTACCCCTCACATTATATACACAGAGGACGGAGAGGATCTCTGCGCCCCTCACATTATATACATAGAAGAGGGAGGGGATCTCTGCGCCCCTCACATTATGTACATAGAGGAGGGAGGGGATCTCTGCACCCCTCACATTATGTACATAGAGGACGGAGGGGATCTCTGCGCCCCTCATGTTATATACATAGAGGACGGAGGGGATCTCTGCGCCCCTCACATTATATACATAGAAGAGGGAGGGGATCTCTGTACCCCTCACATTATATACACAGAGGACGGAGGGGATCTCTGTACCCCTCACATTATATACATAGAGGACGGAGAGGATCTCTGCGCCCCTCACATTATGTACATAGAGGAGGGAGGGGATCTCTGCACCCCTCACATTATATACATAGAGGACGGAGGGGATCTCTGCACCCCTCACATTATATACATAGAGGACGGAGGGGATCTCTGCGCCCCTCACATTATATACATAGAGGACGGAGGGGATCTCTGCGCCCCTCACATTATATACATAGAGGACGGAGGGGATCTCTGCGCCCCTCACATTATGTACATAGAAGAGGGAGGGGATCTCTGCACCCCTCACATTATGTACATAGAGGACGGAGGGGATCTCTGCGCCCCTCATGTTATATACATAGAGGACGGAGGGGATCTCTGCACCCCTCACATTATATACATAGAGGACGGAGGGGATCTCTGCGCCCCTCACATTATATACATAGAGGACAGAGGAGATCTCTGCGCCCCTCATGTTATATACATAGAGGAGGGAGGAGATCTCTGCACCCCTCATGTTATATACATAGAGGACGGAGGGGATCTCTGCACCCCTCACATTATATACATAGAGGACGGAGGGGATCTCTGCACCCCTCACATTATATACATAGAGGACGGAGGGGATCTCTGCGCCCCTCATGTTATATACATAGAAGAGGGAGGAGATCTCTGCACCCCTCACATTATATACATAGAAGAGGGAGGGGATCTCTGCGCCCCTCATGTTATATACATAGAAGAGGGAGGAGATCTCTGCACCCCTCACATTATATACATAGAAGAGGGAGGAGATCTCTGCACCCCTCACATTATATACATAGAGGACGGAGGGGATCTCTGCGCCCCTCACATTATATACATAGAAGAGGGAGGGGATCTCTGCACCCCTCACATTATATACATAGAGGACGGAGGGGATCTCTGTACCCCTCACATTATGTACATAGAGGAGGGAGGGGATCTCTGCACCCCTCACATTATATACATAGAAGAGGGAGGAGATCTCTGCGCCCCTCATGTTATATACATAGAAGAGGGAGGAGATCTCTGCGCCCCTCACATTATATACATAGAGGACGGAGGGGATCTCTGTACCCCTCACATTATGTACATAGAGGAGGGAGGGGATCTCTGCACCCCTCACATTATGTACATAGAGGACGGAGGGGATCTCTGCGCCCCTCACATTATATACATAGAGGACGGAGGGGATCTCTGCACCCCTCACATTATATACATAGAAGAGGGAGGAGATCTCTGCGCCCCTCATGTTATATACATAGAGGAGGGAGGAGATCTCTGCACCCCTCATGTTATATACATAGAAGAGGGAGGGGATCTCTGCGCCCCTCACATTATATACATAGAGGACGGAGGGGATCTCTACGCCCCTCACATTATATACATAGAGGACGGAGGGGATCTCTGCGCCCCTCATGTTATATACATAGAGGACAGAGGGGATCTCTGCGCCCCTCATGTTATATACATAGAGGACAGAGGGGATCTCTACACCCCTCACATTATATACATAGAGGAGGGAGGAGATCTCTGCGCCCCTCATGTTATATACATAGAGGAGGGAGGGGATCTCTGCGCCCCTCACATTATATACATAGAGGAGGGAGGGGATCTCTGCGCCCCTCACATTATGTACATAGAAGAGGGAGGAGATCTCTGCACCCCTCACATTATATACATAGAGGAGGGAGTGGATCTCTGCACCCCTCACATTATGTACATAGAGGAGGGAGGAGATCTCTGCGCCCCTCATGTTATATACATAGAAGAGGGAGGGGATCTCTGCGCCCCTCACATTATGTACATAGAGGACGGAGGGGATCTCTGCACCCCTCACATTATATACATAGAAGAGGGAGGAGATCTCTGCGCCCCTCACATTATGTACATAGAAGAGGGAGGGGATCTCTGCACCCCTCACATTATATACATAGAAGACGGAGGGGATCTCTGCACCCCTCACATTATATACATAGAGGAGGGAGGGGATCTCTGCGCCCCTCATGTTATATACATAGAAGAGGGAGGGGATCTCTGCGAGTGGGGAGGGGATCTCTGCGCCCCTCACATTACATACATAGAGGACGGAGGGGATCTCTGCGCCACTCACATTATATACATAGAGGACGGAGAGGATCTCTGCGCCCCTCACATTATATACATAGAGGACGGAGGAGATCTCTGCGCCCCTCATGTTATATACATAGAGGACGGAGGGGATCTCTGCGCCCCTCACATTATATACGTAGAGGACGGAGGGGATCTCTGCACCCCTCACATTATATACATAGAGGACGGAGGGGATCTCTGCGCCCCTCACATTATGTACAGAGGTGGGAGGGGATCTCTGCACCCCTCACATTATATACACAGAGGACGGAGGGGATCTCTGTACCCCTCACATTATATACATAGAGGACGGAGAGGATCTCTGCGCCCCTCACATTATGTACATAGAGGAGGGAGGGGATCTCTGCACCCCTCACATTATGTACATAGAGGACGGAGGGGATCTCTGCGCCCCTCATGTTATATACATAGAGGACGGAGGGGATCTCTACACCCCTCACATTATATACATAGAGGACGGAGGGGATCTCTGCGCCCCTCACATTATGTACATAGAGGACAGAGGAGATCTCTGCGCCCCTCATGTTATATACATAGAGGAGGGAGGAGATCTCTGCACCCCTCATGTTATATACATAGAAGAGGGAGGGGATCTCTGCACCCCTCACATTATATACATAGAGGACGGAGGGGATCTCTGCGCCCCTCACATTATATACATAGAAGAGGGAGGGGATCTCTGCACCCCTCACATTATATACATAGAGGACGGAGGGGATCTCTGCGCCCCTCACATTATATACATAGAGGACGGAGGGGATCTCTACACCCCTCACATTATATACATAGAGGAGGGAGGAGATCTCTGCGCCCCTCACATTATACACATAGAAGAGGGAGGGGATCTCTGCACCCCTCACATTATATACATAGAGGACGGAGGGGATCTCTGCGCCCCTCACATTATATACATAGAGGACGGAGGGGATCTCTACACCCCTCACATTATATACATAGAGGAGGGAGGAGATCTCTGTGCCCCTCATGTTATATACATAGAGGACGGAGGGGATCTCTGCGCCCCTCACATTATATACATAGAAGAGGGAGGGGATCTCTGCGCCCCTCACATTATATACATAGAGGACGGAGGGGATCTCTGCGCCCCTCACATTATATACATAGAAGAGGGAGGGGATCTCTGCGCCCCTCACATTATATACATAGAGGACGGAGGGGATCTCTACACCCCTCACATTATATACATAGAGGAGGGAGGAGATCTCTGCGCCCCTCATGTTATATACATAGAGGACGGAGGGGATCTCTGCGCCCCTCATGTTATATACATAGAGGACAGAGGGGATCTCTGCGCCCCTCATGTTATATACATAGAGGAGGGAGTGGATCTCTGCACCCCTCACATTATGTACATAGAGGAGGGAGGAGATCTCTGCGCCCCTCATGTTATATACATAGAAGAGGGAGGGGATCTCTGCGCCCCTCACATTATATACATAGAGGACGGAGGGGATCTCTGCGCCCCTCACATTATATACATAGAAGAGGGAGGAGATCTCTGCGCCCCTCACATTATGTACATAGAAGAGGGAGGGGATCTCTGCACCCCTCACATTATATACATAGAAGACGGAGGGGATCTCTGCACCCCTCACATTATATATATAGAGGACGGAGGGGATCTCTGCACCCCTCACATTATATACATAGAGGAGGGAGGGGATCTCTGCGCCCCTCATGTTATATACATAGAAGAGGGAGGGGATCTCTGCGAGTGGGGAGGGGATCTCTGCGCCCCTCACATTACATACATAGAGGACGGAGGGGATCTCTGCGCCACTCACATTATATACATAGAGGACGGAGAGGATCTCTGCGCCCCTCACATTATATACATAGAGGACGGAGGAGATCTCTGCGCCCCTCATGTTATATACATAGAGGAGGGAGTGGATCTCTGCACCCCTCACATTATGTACATAGAGGAGGGAGGAGATCTCTGCGCCCCTCATGTTATATACATAGAAGAGGGAGGGGATCTCTGCGCCCCTCACATTATGTACATAGAGGACGGAGGGGATCTCTGCACCCCTCACATTATATACATAGAAGAGGGAGGAGATCTCTGCGCCCCTCACATTATGTACATAGAAGAGGGAGGGGATCTCTGCACCCCTCACATTATATACATAGAAGACGGAGGGGATCTCTGCACCCCTCACATTATATACATAGAGGAGGGAGGGGATCTCTGCGCCCCTCATGTTATATACATAGAAGAGGGAGGGGATCTCTGCGAGTGGGGAGGGGATCTCTGCGCCCCTCACATTACATACATAGAGGACGGAGGGGATCTCTGCGCCACTCACATTATATACATAGAGGACGGAGAGGATCTCTGCGCCCCTCACATTATATACATAGAGGACGGAGGAGATCTCTGCGCCCCTCATGTTATATACATAGAGGACGGAGGGGATCTCTGCGCCCCTCACATTATATACGTAGAGGACGGAGGGGATCTCTGCACCCCTCACATTATATACATAGAGGACGGAGGGGATCTCTGCGCCCCTCACATTATGTACAGAGGTGGGAGGGGATCTCTGCACCCCTCACATTATATACACAGAGGACGGAGGGGATCTCTGTACCCCTCACATTATATACATAGAGGACGGAGAGGATCTCTGCGCCCCTCACATTATGTACATAGAGGAGGGAGGGGATCTCTGCACCCCTCACATTATGTACATAGAGGACGGAGGGGATCTCTGCGCCCCTCATGTTATATACATAGAGGACGGAGGGGATCTCTACACCCCTCACATTATATACATAGAGGACGGAGGGGATCTCTGCGCCCCTCACATTATGTACATAGAGGACAGAGGAGATCTCTGCGCCCCTCATGTTATATACATAGAGGAGGGAGGAGATCTCTGCACCCCTCATGTTATATACATAGAAGAGGGAGGGGATCTCTGCACCCCTCACATTATATACATAGAGGACGGAGGGGATCTCTGCGCCCCTCACATTATATACATAGAAGAGGGAGGGGATCTCTGCACCCCTCACATTATATACATAGAGGACGGAGGGGATCTCTGCGCCCCTCACATTATATACATAGAGGACGGAGGGGATCTCTACACCCCTCACATTATATACATAGAGGAGGGAGGAGATCTCTGCGCCCCTCACATTATACACATAGAAGAGGGAGGGGATCTCTGCACCCCTCACATTATATACATAGAGGACGGAGGGGATCTCTGCGCCCCTCACATTATATACATAGAGGACGGAGGGGATCTCTACACCCCTCACATTATATACATAGAGGAGGGAGGAGATCTCTGTGCCCCTCATGTTATATACATAGAGGACGGAGGGGATCTCTGCGCCCCTCACATTATATACATAGAAGAGGGAGGGGATCTCTGCGCCCCTCACATTATATACATAGAGGACGGAGGGGATCTCTGCGCCCCTCACATTATATACATAGAAGAGGGAGGGGATCTCTGCGCCCCTCACATTATATACATAGAGGACGGAGGGGATCTCTACACCCCTCACATTATATACATAGAGGAGGGAGGAGATCTCTGCGCCCCTCATGTTATATACATAGAGGACGGAGGGGATCTCTGCGCCCCTCATGTTATATACATAGAGGACAGAGGGGATCTCTGCGCCCCTCATGTTATATACATAGAGGAGGGAGTGGATCTCTGCACCCCTCACATTATGTACATAGAGGAGGGAGGAGATCTCTGCGCCCCTCATGTTATATACATAGAAGAGGGAGGGGATCTCTGCGCCCCTCACATTATATACATAGAGGACGGAGGGGATCTCTGCGCCCCTCACATTATATACATAGAAGAGGGAGGAGATCTCTGCGCCCCTCACATTATGTACATAGAAGAGGGAGGGGATCTCTGCACCCCTCACATTATATACATAGAAGACGGAGGGGATCTCTGCACCCCTCACATTATATATATAGAGGACGGAGGGGATCTCTGCACCCCTCACATTATATACATAGAGGAGGGAGGGGATCTCTGCGCCCCTCATGTTATATACATAGAAGAGGGAGGGGATCTCTGCGAGTGGGGAGGGGATCTCTGCGCCCCTCACATTACATACATAGAGGACGGAGGGGATCTCTGCGCCACTCACATTATATACATAGAGGACGGAGAGGATCTCTGCGCCCCTCACATTATATACATAGAGGACGGAGGAGATCTCTGCGCCCCTCATGTTATATACATAGAGGACGGAGGGGATCTCTGCGCCCCTCACATTATATACGTAGAGGACGGAGGGGATCTCTGCGCCCCTCACATTATGTACATAGAAGAGGGAGGGGATCTCTGCACCCCTCACATTATATACATAGAGGACGGAGGGGATCTCTGCGCCCCTCACATTATGTACATAGAAGAGGGAGGAGATCTCTGCACCCCTCACATTATATAAATAGAGGACGGAGGGGATCTCTGCGCCCCTCATGTTATATACAGAGGAGGGAGGGAATCTCTGCGCCACTCACATTATATACATAGAGGACGGAGGGGATCTCTGCGCCCCTCATGTTATGTACATAGAGGACGGAGGGGATCTCTGCGCCCCTCACATTATATACATAGAGGACGGAGAGGATCTCTGCGCCCCTCAAATTATATACATAGAGGACGGAGGAGATCTCTGCGCCCCTCATGTTATATACATAGAGGAGGGAGGGGATCTCTGCACCCCTCATGTTATATACATAGAGGACAGAGGGGATCTCTGCGCCCCTCATGTTATATACATAGAGGAGGGAGTGGATCTCTGCACCCCTCACATTATGTACATAGAGGAGGGAGGAGATCTCTGCGCCCCTCATGTTATATACATAGAAGAGGGAGGGGATCTCTGCGCCCCTCACATTATATACATAGAGGACGGAGGGGATCTCTGCGCCCCTCACATTATATATATAGAGGACGGAGGGGATCTCTGCACCCCTCACATTATATACATAGAGGACGGAGGGGATCTCTGCACCCCTCACATTATATATATAGAGGACGGAGGGGATCTCTGCGCCCCTCATGTTATATACAGAGGAGGGAGGGAATCTCTGCGCCACTCACATTATATACATAGAGGACGGAGGGGATCTCTGCGCCCCTCACATTATATACATAGAGGACGGAGGGGATCTCTGCACCCCTCACATTATATACATAGAGGACGGAGGGGATCTCTGCACCCCTCACATTATATATATAGAGGACGGAGGGGATCTCTGCGCCCCTCATGTTATATACAGAGGAGGGAGGGAATCTCTGCGCCACTCACATTATATACATAGAGGACGGAGGGGATCTCTGCGCCCCTCACATTATATACATAGAGGACGGAGAGGATCTCTGCGCCCCTCAAATTATATACATAGAGGACGGAGGAGATCTCTGCGCCCCTCATGTTATATACATAGAGGAGGGAGGGGATCTCTGCACCCCTCACATTATGTACATAGAGGACGGAGCGGATTTCTGCGCCCCTCATGTTATATACATAGAGGACGGAGGGGATCTCTACACCCCTCACATTATATACATAGAGGACGGAGGGGATCTCTGCGCCCCTCACATTATATACATAGAGGACGGAGGGGATCTCTGCGCCCCTCACATTATATACATAGAAGAGGGAGGGGATCTCTGCGCCCCTCACATTATATACATAGAGGACGGAGGGGATCTCTACACCCCTCACATTATATACATAGAGGAGGGAGGAGATCTCTGCGCCCCTCATGTTATATACATAGAGGACGGAGGGGATCTCTGCGCCCCTCATGTTATATACATAGAGGACGGAGGGGATCTCTGCGCCCCTCATGTTATATACACAGAGGAGGGAGTGGATCTCTGCACCCCTCACATTATGTACATAGAGGAGGGAGGGGATCTCTGCACCCCTCACATTATATACATAGAAGAGGGAGGAGATCTCTGCGCCCCTCACATTATGTACATAGAAGAGGGAGGGGATCTCTGCACCCCTCACATTATATACATAGAAGACGGAGGGGATCTCTGCACCCCTCACATTATATATATAGAGGACGGAGGGGATCTCTGCACCCCTCACATTATATACATAGAGGAGGGAGGGGATCTCTGCGCCCCTCATGTTATATACATAGAGGAGGGAGGGGATCTCTGCACCCCTCACATTATGTACATAGAGGACGGAGCGGATCTCTGCACCCCTCATGTTATATACATAGAGGACGGAGGGGATCTCTACACCCCTCACATTATATACATAGAGGACGGAGGGGATCTCTGTGCCCCTCACATTATATACATAGAGGACGGAGGAGATCTCTGCGCCCCTCATGTTATATACATAGAGGAGGGAGGGGATCTCTGCGCCCCTCACATTATATACATAGAGGACGGAGGAGATCTCTGCACCCCTCACATTATGTACATAGAAGAGGGAGGGAATCTCTGCACCCCTCACATTATATACATAGAGGACGGAGGGGATCTCTACGCCCCTCACATTATATACGTAGAGGACGGAGTGGATCTCTGCGCCCCTCACATTATATACATAGAGGACGGAGGGGATCTCTGCGCCCCTCATGTTATATACATAGAAGAGGGAGGGGATCTCTGCGCCCCTCACATTATATACACAGAGGAGGGAGGGGATCTCTGCGCCCCTCACATTATATACACAGAGGAGGGAGTGGATCTCTGCGCCCCTCACATTATGTACATAGAAGAGGGAGGGGATCTCTGCACCCCTCACATTATATACATAGAGGACGGAGGGGATCTCTGCGCCCCTCACATTATGTACATAGAGGACGGAGGGGATCTCTGCGCCCCTCACATTATGTACATAGAGGATGGAGGGGATCTCTGCACCCCTCACATTATGTACATAGAAGAGGGAGGGGATCTCTGCGCCCCTCATGTTATATACATAGAGGACGGAGGGGATCTCTGCGCCCCTCACATTATATACGTAGAGGACGGAGGAGATCTCTGCGCCCCTCATGTTATATACATAGAGGACGGAGGAGATCTCTGCACCCCTCACATTATATACATAAAGGACGGAGGGGATCTCTGCGCCCCTCACATTATATACATAGAGGACGGAGGGGATCTCTGCGCCCCTCATGTTATATACATAGAGGAGGGAGGGGATCTCTGCACCCCTCACATTATGTACATAGAAGAGGGAGGGGATCTCTGCGCCCCTCATGTTATATACATAGAGGACGGAGGGGATCTCTGCGCCCCTCACATTATATACGTAGAGGACGGAAGAGATCTCTGCGCCCCTCATGTTATATACATAAAGGACGGAGGGGATCTCTGCGCCCCTCATGTTATGTACATAGAGGACGGAGGGGATCTCTGCGCCCCTCATGTTATATACATAGAGGACGGAGGGGATCTCTACACCCCTCACATTATATACATAGAAGAGGGAGGGGATCTCTGCGCCCCTCACATTATGTAAATAGAGGACGGAGGGGATCTCTGCGCCCCTCACATTATGTACATAGAGGACGGAGGGGATCTCTGCGCCCCTCATGTTATATACACAGAGGAGGGAGGGGATCTCTGCGCCCCTCACATTATGTACAGAGGTGGGAGGGGATCTCTGCGCCCCTCACATTATATACACAGAGGAGGGAGGGGATCTCTGCGCCCCTCACATTATATACATAGAGGACGGAGGGGATCTCTGCGCCCCTCACATTATGTACATAGAAGAGGGAGGAGATCTCTGCACCCCTCACATTATATACATAGAGGACGGAGGGGATCTCTGCGCCCCTCACATTATGTACAGAGGTGGGAGGGGATCTCTGCGCCCCTCACATTATATACACAGAGGAGGGAGGGGATCTCTGCGCCCCTCACATTATATACATAGAGGACGGAGGGGATCTCTGCGCCCCTCACATTATATACACAGAGGAGGGAGGGGATCTCTGCACCCCTCACATTATATACATAGAGGACGGAGGGGATCTCTGCGCCCCTCACATTATGTACATAGAAGAGGGAGGGGATCTCTGCACCCCTCACATTATATACATAGAGGAGGGAGGGGATCTCTGCACCCCTCACATTATATACATAGAGGAGGGAGGAGATCTCTGCGCCCCTCATGTTATATACATAGAGGAGGGAGTGGATCTCTGCGCCCCTCATGTTATATACATAGAAGAGGGAGGGGATCTCTGCGCCCCTCACATTATATACATAGAAGAGGGAGGGGATCTCTGCGCCCCTCACATTATATACATAGAGGACGGAGGGGATCTCTGCGCCCCTCACATTATGTACATAGAAGAGGGAGGGGATCTCTGCACCCCTCACATTATATACATAGAGGAGGGAGGAGATCTCTGCACCCCTCACATTATATACATAGAGGACGGAGGGGATCTCTGCGCCCCTCACATTATATACATAGAGGACGGAGGGGATCTCTGCACCCCTCACATTATATACATAGAGAAGGGAGGAGATCTCTGCACCCCTCACATTATATACATAGAGGACGGAGGGGATCTCTGCGCCCCTCATGTTATATACGTAGAGGACGGAGGGGATCTCTGCACCCCTCACATTATATACATAGAGGACGGAGGGGATCTCTGCGCCCCTCACATTATATACATAGAGGACGGAGGGGATCTCTGCGCCCCTCACATTATATACATAGAAGAGGGAGGGGATCTCTGCGCCCCTCACATTATATACATAGAGGACGGAGGGGATCTCTGCGCCCCTCACATTATGTACATAGAAGAGGGAGGGGATCTCTGCATCCCTCACATTATATACATAGAGGAGGGAGGAGATCTCTGCGCCCCTCATGTTATATACATAGAAGAGGGAGGGGATCTCTGCGCCCCTCACATTATGTACATAGAGGACGGAGGGGATCTCTGCGCCCCTCACATTATATACATAGAAGAGGGAGGAGATCTCTGCGCCCCTCACATTATGTACATAGAGGAGGGAGGGGATCTCTGCGCCCCTCATGTTATATACATAGAGGACGGAGGGGATCTCTGCGCCCCTCACATTATGTACATAGAGGACGGAGGGGATCTCTGCGCCCCTCACATTATATACATAGAAGAGGGAGGGGATCTCTGCGCCCCTCATGTTATATACATAGAGGAGGGAGGGGATCTCTGCGCCCCTCATGTTATATACATAGAGGACGGAGGGGATCTCTGCGCCCCTCACATTATGTACATAGAGGACGGAGGAGATCTCTGCGCCCCTCACATTATATACATAGAAGAGGGAGGGGATCTCTGCGCCCCTCATGTTATATACATAGAGGAGGGAGGGGATCTCTGCGCCCCTCATGTTATATACATAGAGGACGGAGGGGATCTCTGCGCCCCTCATGTTATATACATAGAGGAGGGAGGAGATCTCTGCACCCCTCACATTATATACATAGAGGACGGAGGGGATCTCTACACCCCTCACATTATATACATAGAGGACGGAGGGGATCTCTACACCCCTCACATTATATACATAGAGGACGGAGGGGATCTCTGCACCCCTCACATTATATACATAGAGGACGGAGGGGATCTCTGCACCCCTCACATTATATACATAGAGGACGGAGGGGATCTCTGCGCCCCTCACATTATGTACACAGAAGAGGGAGGAGATCTCTGCGCCCGTCAAATTATATACATAGAGGACGGAGGAGATCTCTGCACCCCTCACATTATGTACATAGAGGACGGAGGGGATCTCTGCACCCTTCACATTATATACATAGAGGACGGAGGGGATCTCTGCGCCCCTCACATTATATACATAGAGGACGGAGGGGATCTCTGCGCCCCTCATGTTATATACATAGAGGACGGAGGGGATCTCTGCACCCCTCACATTACATACATAGAGGACGGAGGGGATCTCTGCGCCCCTCACATTATGTACATAGAAGAGGGAGGGGATCTCTGCACCCCTCACATTACATACATAGAGGACGGAGGGGATCTCTGCGCCCCTCATGTTATATACAGAGGAGGGAGGGAATCTCTGCGCCACTCACATTATATACATAGAGGACGGAGGGGATCTCTGCGCCCCTCATGTTATGTACATAGAGGACGGAGGGGATCTCTGCGCCCCTCACATTATATACATAGAAGAGGGAGGGGATCTCTGCACCCCTCACATTATGTACATAGAGGACGGAGGGGATCTCTGCGCCCCTCACATTATATACATAGAGGACGGAGGGGATCTCTGCGCCCCTCACATTATGTACATAGAAGAGGGAGGGGATCTCTGCGCCCCTCATGTTATATACATAGAGGACGGAGGGGATCTCTACACCCCTCACATTATATACATAGAGGACGGAGGAGATCTCTGCACCCCTCACATTATATACATAGAGGACGGAGGAGATCTCTGCACCCCTCACATTATATACATAAAGGACGGAGGGGATCTCTGCACCCCTCACATTATATACATAAAGGACGGAGGGGATCTCTGCACCCCTCACATTATGTACATAGAGGACGGAGGGGATCTCTGCACCCCTCACATTATATACATAGAGGACGGAGGGGATCTCTGCGCCCCTCACATTATGTACATAGAAGAGGGAGGGGATCTCTGCGCCCCTCATGTTATATACATAGAGGACGGAGGGGATCTCTGCACCCCTCACATTATGTACATAGAGGACGGAGGAGATCTCTGCGCCCCTCATGTTATATACATAGAGGACGGAGGAGATCTCTGCGCCCCTCATGTTATATACATAGAGGAGGGAGGGGATCTCTGTCCCCTTCATGTTATATACATAGAAGAGGGAGGGGATCTCTGCACCCCTCACATTATATACATAGAGGACGGAGGAGATCTCTGCACCCCTCACATTATATACATAGAGGAGGGAGGGGATCTCTGCGCCCCTCATGTTATATACATAGAGGAGGGAGGAGATCTCTGCACCCTTCACATTATATACATAGAGGAGGGAGGAGATCTCTGCACCCCTCACATTATATACATAGAGGACGGAGGGGATCTCTGCACCCCTCACATTATATACATAAAGGACGGAGGGGATCTCTGCGCCCCTCATGTTATGTACATAGAGGACGGAGGAGATCTCTGCGCCCCTCATGTTATATACATAGAGGACGGAGGGGATCTCTGCACCCCTCACATTATATACGTAGAGGACGGAGGAGATCTCTGCGCCCCTCACATTATATACATAGAGGACGGAGGGGATCTCTGCACCCCTCACATTATATACGTAGAGGACGGAGGAGATCTCTGCACCCCTCACATTATGCACTGTACATAGAGGAGGGAGGAGATCTCTGTGCCCCTCATGTTATATACAGTTAGGTCCATATATATTTGGACAGAGACAACATTTTTCTAATTTTGGTTATAGACATTACCACAATGAATTTTAACCAAAACAATTCAGATGGAGTTGAAGTTCAGACTTTCAGCTTTCATTTGAGGGGATCCACATTAAAATTGGATGAAGGGTTTAGGAGTTTCAGCTCCTTAACATGTGCTACCCTGATTTTAAAGGGACCAAAAGTAATTGGACAGATTCAATAATTTTAAATAAAATGTTCATTTTTAGTGCTTGGTTGAAAACCCTTTGTTGGCAATGACTATCTGAAGTCTTGAACTCATGGACATCACCAGACGCTGTGTTTCCTCCTTTTTGATGCTCTGCCTTCACTGCGGTGGTTTTCAGTTGCTGTTTGTTTTGGGCCTTTCTGTCTGAAGTTTAGTCTTTAACAAGTGAAATGCTGCTCAATTGGGTTGAGATCAGGTAACTGACTTGGCCATTCCGTAATATTCCACTTCTTTGCTGTAATAAACTCCTGGGTTGCTTTGGCTTTATGTCTTGGGTCATTGTCCATCTGTAGTATGAAACGACGACCAATCAGTTTGGCTGCATTGGCTGGATCCGAGCACACAGTATGGCGGCTCTGAATACCTCAGAATTCATTTGGCTGCTTCTGTCCTGTGTCACATCATCAATAAACACTAGTGACCCAGTGCCACTGGCAGCCATGCACGCCCGCGCCATCACACTGCCTCCGCCGGGATTATGCATGCCCGCGCCATCACACTGCCTCCGCCGGGTTTATGCATGCCCGCGTCATCACACTGCCTCCGCCAGGTTTATGCATGCCCGCGCCATCACACTGCCTCCGTCGTGTTTATGCATGCCCGCGCCATCACACTGCCTCCGCCAGGTTTATGCATGCCCGCGCCATCACACTGCCTCCGCCGGGTTTATGCATGCCCGCGCCATCACACTGCCTCCGCCAGGTTTATGCATGCCCGCGCCATCACACTGCCTCCGCCGGGTTTATGCATGCCCGCGCCATCACACTGCCTCCGCCGGGTTTATGCATGCCCGCGCCATCACCCTGCCTCCGCCGGGTTTATGCATGCCCGCGCCATCACCCTGCCTCCACCGGGTTTATGCATGCCCGCGCCATCACACTGCCTCCGCCGGGTTTATGCATGCCCGCGCTATCACACTGCCTCCGCCGGGTTTATGCATGCCCGCGCCATCACACTGCCTCCGCTGGGTTTATGCATGCCCGCGCCATCACACTGCCTCCGCCGGGTTTATGCATGCCCGCGCCATCACACTGCCTCCGCCGTGTCTTACAGATGATGTGGTATGCTTTGGATCATGAGCTGGACCACACCTTCACCATACTTTTCTCTTTCCATCATTCTGGTAGAGGTTGATCTTGGTTCCATCTGTCCATAGAATGTTCTTCCAGAACTGTGCGGCTTTTTTAGATGTTTTTAGCCTTTTTATTCTTGATGCTTATGAGTGGCTGCACCGTGCAGTGAACCCTCTGTATTTACTTTCATGCAGTCTTCTCTTTATGGTAGATTTGGATATTGATCCGCCGACCTCCTGGAGAGTGTTGGTCACTTGGTCGGCTGTTGTGAAGGGGTTTCTCTTCACCATGGAGATTATTCTGCGATCATCCACCACTGTTGTCTTCCGTGGGCGCCCAGGTCTTTTTGCATTGATGAGTTCACCAGTGCTTTCTTTCTTCCTCAGGATGGACCAAACTGTAGATTTTGCCACTCCTAATATTGTAGCAATTTCTCGGATGGGTTTTTTCTGTTTTCGCAGCTTAAGGATGGCTTGTTTCACCTGCATGGAGAGCTCCTTTACCGCATGTTTACTTCACAGCAAAACCTTCCAAATGCAGCACCACACCTCAAATCAACTCCAGGCCTTTTATCTGCTTTATTGAGAATGAAATAACGAAGGGATTGCCCACACCTGTCCATGAAATAGCCTTGGAGTCAATTGTCCAATTACTTTTGGTCCCTTTAAAAACAGGATGGCACGTGTTAAGGAGCTGAAACTCCTAAACCCTTTATCCAATTTTAATGTGGACATCCTCAAATGAAAGCTGAAAGTCTGAACTTCAACTGCATCTGAATTGTTTTGTTTAAAATTCATTGTGGTAATGTCTATAACCAAAATTAGAAAAATGTTGTCTCTGTCCAAATATATATGGACCTAACTGTACATAGAGGAGGGCGGAGATCTCTGCACCCCTCACATTATATACACAGAGGAGGGAGGAGATCTCTGCACCCCTCATGTTATATACATAGAGGAGGGAGGGGATCTCTGTCCCCTTCATGTTATATACATAGAGGACGGAGGGGATCTCTGCACCCCTCACATTATATACACAGAGGAGGGAGGAGATCTCTGCGCCCCTCATGTTATATACATAGAGGAGGGAGGGGATCTCTGTCCCCTTCATGTTATATACATAGAGGACGGAGGGGATCTCTGCGCCCCTCATGTTATATACAAGGAGGAGGGAAGGGATCTCTGCACCCCTCACATTATATACACAGAGGAGGGAGGAGATCTCTGCACCCCTCATGTTATATACATAGAGGAGATCTCTGCCCCCTCACGTTATATACATAGAGGAGGGAGGGGATCTCTGCACCCCTCACATTATATACATAGAGGAGGGAGGAGACCTCTGTGGCCCTTGCGTTATAGACATGGGTCACATGATGCGAAGAATGGGTCTGTGGCCCAGCCTTGAGGTGAAGGATATGTGCACCTCCTTGGCGCAGTGCTTTCCGCCCAGGGCCGCGATGGCTTTGGCAGTCCCAGCATATGGCCATTTCCCTCCTTGTTCTTCTTCTTGTCCCACGGTTACCTCCACCCCAGGAATCACCTTAGCGGCCAAGACTGGAGCGATACAGCACAACCTGCAGGAGAGAGTGGAGAGAGAACATGAGCACCGACCCAAAAACATAGCATGCAGGTGAGAAGAGATGGCCCCGAAATACCAGAGAGCGTGGTGAGGAGAGAAAGCCCAGAAATACCAGATAGCGTGTTGAGGAGAGAATGTCTGAAATACCAGAGAGCGCTGCAAGGAGAGAAAGACAAAAAATACCAGAGAGTGGAGCGAGCACCTGAGCACCGACCCTAAAACATAGTATGTGGGTGAGAAGAGACGGCCTCGAAGTACCAGAGAGCGCGGCGAGTAGAGACAGCCCCGAAATACCAGAGAGCGCAGCGAGGAGAGAAAGCCCTGAAATACGAGAGAGCGCAGCGAGGAGAGACAGCCCCAAAATATCAGAGAGCACGGCAAGGAGAGAAAGACCCCCCAAAAATCCTTGAATTACCAGAGAGCACGGTGACTAGAGAAAGACCTAAATTACCAGAGAGCGCGGTGAGGAGAGAAAGCCTTGAATTACCAGAGAGTGCGGTGACTAGAGAAAACCCCAAAATACCAGAGAGCGCGGCAAGCAGAGAATGCCCCAAAATACCAGAGAGCACGAAGAGGAGAGAAAGCACTGAAATACCAGAGAGCGCGGCGAGGAAAGAAAGCCTTGAATTACCAGAGAGCGTGGTGACTATAGAAAGCCCCTGTCACAGATCCCTCTCCGTGATGCCACTAATTTGTCACGTATCTGCTCTCAGCACGTGACTTGGGGTTGTGCCTGCAAGGGTTAATCTATCTCCCCCCTCTCTCAGTCCAGCATTCAACCTCGGTCCTATGCTGTGATGGGAGCATAAATCACACACCGACCCAGGCCACACACCCGCTCATACACGCTACCACCACTCACCGAATACACAGGCGATGAGTCCCGGACATTACTAATACTGTCTAGCACTCACAAGGCTCACACACCTTAGGCTATGGATTCTTTAGAACATACAAGGTTTAACTGTTAAAGTTTTATGCTTTAATACAAAAAGTACAGTGCTTACAGTAAAGAAAAGATATAAAAATATGGTAATAAAAAGACATACAGGTATGCAAAACAGTATAAAATAAACAGGAGAAAACTTACAGAAATAGCTAACTTGTAATCTGCTTCTGCTCCCTGAGGGTACGATGAATATAGATTGGATCACATCAGCTCGGCTTCCCCCATTATGTGAACACGATTCTATGTTTACAGGCCTAATTTATAGATTTACTCTGTAGGTGAGATTTCTAGACCGGCCCCTCAGGTTGATATCATAATTGCTTGTTTTTGATTGGACCGCGGCCGCTCCCACAATGAATATATTAGTTGCTCTGAGATTCCCCGTGTAAAAGTTCTCACAGATAGATAGTGTCAGGCTGTAATTGACAACTCTCTTCAAAAGAGCTAGGTGTCAAATGTTCCCTTTTTTCTTGGTTCCCAGCACGACCCCCTGGTGAGATTGGAGACAGAAGTCTGCTGTCTCAGGAAAATACATATTAACACCTGGGTGAGACCTGCAGCCTTCAGGACAGATGTTACGTTATTACAATTCAAAAACCTGACCGTCACATCCAAACATAGACTAAGTGTGAACAGGTGCTGAACATAAAGTCGCCAACTCGTATATAGTTAAGTAAATAAGGCAGCACACTGCAGCGCCAAAACATGCAAACATGAAACACGAAAATTGAACTGCATTACTGCACTAGAAATATGAAAAATGAGAGCGTTTAGTGCATAAAAATGGCCAATTTTATGTGTACCTGGTAGCCACTTTACGGCATCTCTCTTATACCAGGTCCTACACTTGCCTTTCCTCGCTGAGAATAAACGTCTCCATAAACGTTGGCGACTTTAGGTTCAGCCCCTGTTCACACTTAGTCTATGTTTGGATGTGACGGTCATGTTTTTGAAATGTATTCTTTAGCCTTCTGATCGAGCACTCCGCATCCTAGCTACAGGTGTTTTAATTACAGCAGGTCCAATACCCCTCCACAGAGAGAGAGAATTTTAGTCTAAGAAGAGGTTTCACAGGTACCCATTCAGATGGAGACGTTTATTCTCAGCGAGGAAATGCAAGTGTAGGACCTGGTATAAGAGAGATGCCGTAAAGGGGCTTCCAGGTACACATAAAATTGGCCATTTTTATGCGCTAAACGCTCTCATTTTTCATATTTCTAGTGCAGTAATGCAGTTCAATTTTCGTGTTTCATGTTTGCATGTTTTAGCGCTGCAGTGTGCTGCCTTATTTACTTAGTTACATTATTACAAGTCACACAATAAACCTATACAGAGTTTACTGCACATATATATATATATTGTGGCATAGCGACTGGTCATGTGATTAATGGGCGGTATGTATCGCAGAGGTGGGTGGCCCTGTGATGGAAGCCTTGAAATGTTTTGCTCAGCAGATCTACTGCTGGGGGATTTGTTTTAAATTGGGAAGGCTTCCAGGTGATTGGAGAGATGGGTGGGTCCAGTCACCTACAAACCCACCCAAAGAGGTGTATCTGAATACCTAAGATGGTTTTGTGTTTAAGGACCTGCGGAGATGTCACGCTCACCTGACTGGCCATGTGATAGGTACCTGGGTGTGGTTACTCCATTACATAGGTGTGTTTGGCACATGGGAGCGAGTGCTGGATAGTCTGAGCCAGAGCAAGGAGGTCTGTGAGATACCTCCGGAGTGGACGGTCTGATAACCGTGAGTGATCCTGACCGGGGTCAGTGAGAGACGTCTGTGGGACACCTCTGAGGATAAGAGGCATCCGGGAACCTGTGTAATCGGCACCAACAGGTAACGGAGTGTAATCCGTGTTATGCTGACCGGGGTCAGTGAGGGACTGTGGTTCCACTGTAAAGCTGAATATGTACAGACGGTGTTCAGGCTGTTGCATACTACCAAGTTCCTGAGGTTGCGGTTTATGCTGGTGTGAAAATAAACCTAAGAGATCGTTTTTGTAAGAAAATCGTGCCCGTGTGCGTTTATCCCGTTGCCAAGCGAGTGTCCCCCAAGACACGCAGTATGCGTTATCTTACAACATATACATATTTCACCACACCTCCCTCCTTATGAACGTTGTGGTGCAGTGACCAATGTTACAGCCAGGGGGCGCTGCATGTGCACTTCAAGATGCACTTGGAGGCATAACTGTGATGAGACAAAGTCCGGCAGAATTGTAAATGGCCGGTATGTGTGTCACAGAGGAGGACACTCTGCGCTGTCAGTCTGAAGTTATGTTGTGGTCTGGGACCTGTAGTCCCACATGTAAATGTGTAGTTCTAATGGGAGACGGGCAGGGCTAGTTATGAGAGATGGGCAGGTCAAACTAGCCATACATACCCACACTCCCACCCAAGGGAGTGGTTACGGGTCTGTAATGTGACCAGGGTGTGGGTCACAAGGTTCCTGTGTGTGGATCTGAATGATCCAAGTGCAAGGCCCTGGAAGCCTGTGTTGGAAGTCCTGGGGAATAGGATTCCTGAATAGCACATGGTTGGGTTTTGGCACTGAGTGGACGGTCAGTGTTGGAGGCTCCTGGCAGTGGACTCGTCCTGGAAGCACTGTGAGACCATCGACCTGGACAGTCCGTGTTGAGGACCTGGGACTGACGTGGAGTCAACCTGTGGAGCAGGAGCTCCTGAGAGGTAACCTGTTGTGAATTCCGCTCTTGGGCTCCCTCCGGTGGTTGTAAGTAGCATTTTTGTGAGTTCAGCTCTTGGGCTCCCTCCTGTGGTTTTGAGTGGTATGGCTGCTTCTTGGATTTAGCTTCTGCAGCTGTTTTCACTGATCATCTTCTTGGCTTGGCTATATTAGTCTGGCCTTATCTCTCATTCAATGCCAGTTGTCAATTGTTCCTGCCTGGAGTCATTGCTCTTAGGATTTCCTGACACTCTGACCAGCTCAGCAAAGTTAAGTCCTTGCTTGTCTTTTTGTAGTTCACTTGTTGTGGACTTTGTTGATCAGCATTTTGTTGTTTTTGCTCTTTTGTCCAGCTTATCAATATGGATCTATTCAGCTAAGCTGGAAGCTCTGGGCAGCAGAGTTTGCCCTCCACATCTTTAGTCAGGTGTGGAGACTTTTTGCATTTCTCTGCGGTGGACTTTTTCTAGTTTTCTTCTACTGACCGCACAGTGCTCTGTTCTGTACTTTTTCTATCTAGCTAGAAGTGGCCTCCTGTGCTAAATCTTGTTTCATACTACGTATGTCATTTCCTTCTCCTCTCACAGTCATTACATGTGGGGGGCTAATCTATCCTTTGGGGATTTTCTCTGAGGCAAGATAGTTTTCCTGCTTCTATCTTTAGGGGTAGATAGCTCTTAGACTGTGACGAGGTGCCTAGGTAGAGTTAGGAGCATCCCACGGCTACTTCTAGTGTTGTGTTGAGCTTAGGGACTGCGGTCAGTATAGTTGCCACCTGCTCAGCGCTAGACGCATGTCGCTCCCCAATCACCAGATCATAACAGTACAACTGGCCAAAAATGAGCTGAATGCATCTCAAAAGAAGGAAATGAAAAGGATTTCTGAGCCATTTTTTTTTCTTTGGTTTGTTTTGTCTTTTTTTCTTCCTCTTATCTCTGGGTGATTCAGGATTTGGATGCAGGCATGGATGTTCAGGGGTTATTTTCTCGTGTGGATCAGCTTGCTGCAAGAGTACAGAGTATTCAAGATTATGTTGTTCAGACTCTGGCCTTAGAGCCTAGAATTCCCACTCCGGATTTGTTTTACGGGGATAGATCTAAGTTTTTGAACTTTAAAAATAACTGCAAATTGTTTTTTGCTCTGAAACCCTGTTCCTCTGGTGATCCCACTCAGCAAGTAAAAATAGCTATTTCTCTGCTGCGTGGCGACCCTCAGGACTGGGCATTCTCTCTTGAGTCAGGGGATCCGGCATTGCTCAATATAGATGCATTCTTTCAATCGCTCGGATTATTGTATGACGAACCTAACTCTGTAGAGCATGCTGAGAAAACACTGTTGGCCCTGTGTCAGGGTCAGGAAGCGGCAGAGTTATACTGCCAGAAATTTAGAAAATGGTCTGTGCAAATGGAAAATGGAATGAGGATGCTCTGGCAGCAATTTTCAGAAAGGGTCTTTCTGAAACCCTTAAAGATGTTATGGTGGGGTTTCCCAAGCCTGTTGGTTTGAGCGATTCTATGTCTCTGGCCATTCAGATTGATCGGCGCCTGCGCGAACGCAAAGTGGTGCACCATATGGCAGTGTCCTCTGAGCAGAGTCCTGAGGCCATGCAATGTGATAGGATTTTGACTAGAGCGGAACAGAGGGGATACAGACGTCAGAATAGGCTGTGTTTTTACTGTGGTGATTCTGCTCATGTTATTTCTGATTGCCCTAAGCGTATTAAGAGGGTCGCTAGGTCTGTTACCATTAGTACTGTGCAGCCTAAATTTCTCTTATCTGTGACCCTGATTTGCTCATTGTCATCTTTTTCCATTATGGCATTTGTGGATTCGGGCGCTGCTCTGAACTTAATGGACTTGGAATTCGCTAGGCGCTGTGGTTTTTCTTTGCAGCCTTTGCAGAGTCCCATACCCTTGAGGGGTATTGATGCTACACCATTGGCCAAGAATAAACCTCAGTATTGGACTCAGCTGACTATGTGCATGGCTCCTGCACATCAGGAAGATTGCCATTTTCTGGTGTTGCATAATTTGCATGATGTTGTTGTGCTGGGTTTTCCATGGTTACAAGTACACAATCCAGTGCTGGATTGGAAAACTATGTCTGTGACTAGTTGGGGTTGTCAAGGAGTACATAGTGACGTTCCTTTAATGTCAATTTCCTCTTCCCCCTCTTCTGATGTTCCTGAATTTTTGTCAGATTTCCAGGATGTATTCGATGACCCAAGTCCAGTTCCCTTCCTCCACATAGGGACTGTGATTGTGCTATTGACTTGATTCCTGGCTGTAAGTTCCCTACGGGCCGACTTTTCAATCTGTCTGTGCCAGAGCATGCCGCCATGCGGAGCTATGTTAAGGAGTCTTTGGAGAAGGGGCATATTCGGCCGTCTTCGTCACCATTGGGAGCGGGGTTCTTCTTTGTTGCCAAGAAGGATGGTTCCTTAAGACCCTGTATTGATTATCGCCTTCTTAATAAGATCACGGTCAAATTCCAATACCCTTTACCTTTGCTCTCTGATCTGTTTGCTAGGATTAAGGGGGCTAGTTGGTTTACCAAGATTGACCTTCGAGGGGCATATAATCTTGTTCGTATTAAACAGAGTGACGAATGGAAAACTGCATTTAATACGCCCGAAGGTCATTTTGAATACCTAGTGATGCCTTTCGGGCTTTCTAATGCCCCTTCTGTATTTCAGTCCTTTATGCATGATATTTTCCGCAATTATCTTGACAAATTCTCGATTGTGTATTTGGATGATATTTAGATTTTTTCTGATGATTGGGAGTCTCATGTGAAGCAGGTCAGGATGGTATTCCAGATCCTTCGTGATAATGCTCTATTTGTGAAGGGGTCTAAGTGCCTATTTGGAGTTCAGAAGGAGTTTTTTGGGGTTTATTTTTTCTCCTTCGTCTATAGAAATGGATCCTGTTAAGGTCCAAGCCATTCATGACTGGATTCAACCCACATCTGTGAAGAGCCTTCAGAAATTTTTGGGCTTTGCTAATTTTTATCGCCAACTTCTCTAGTGTGGTTAAACCCCTGACTTATTTGACGAAGAAAGGCGCTGATGTGACTAATTGGTCCTCTGAGGCTGTTGAGGCCTTTCAGGAGCTTAAACGCCGATTTACTTCTGCCCCGGTCTTGCGTCAGCCAGATGTTTCTCTTCCTTTTCAGGTTGAGGTTGACGCTTCTGAGATTGGGGCAGGGGCCGTTTTGTCACAGAGGAATTCTGATGGTTCCTTGATGAAGCCATGTGCCTTCTTTTCCCCAAAAGTTTTCGCCTGCGGAATGCAATTATGATGTTGGCAATCGGGAGTTGTTGGCTATGAAGTGGGCATTTGAGGAGTGGCGACATTGGCTTGAGGGAGCCAAGCACCGCATTGTGGTCTTGACCGATCATAAGAATCTGATTTACCTCGAGTCGGCCAAGCGGCTGAACCCTAGACAGGCTCGGTGGTCCCTGTTTTTCTCCCGTTTTGATTTTTTGGTCTCATATCTTCCAGGATCTAAGAATGTTTAGGCGGATGCCCTCTCTAGGAGTTTTTTGCCTGATTCCCCTGGAGTCCTTGAGCTGATTGGCATTCTTAAGGAAGGGGTGATTCTGTCTGCCATCTCCCCTGATTTGCGACGGGCGCTTCAGGAATTTCAGGCTAATAAACCTGACCGCTGTCCTGTAGGGAAGCTGTTTGTTCCTGATAGATGGACAAGTAAGGTAATTTCTGAGGTCCATTGTTCTGTGTTGGCCGGTCACCCTGGGATTTTTGGTACCAGAGATTTGGTTGCTAGGTCCTTTTGGTGGCCTTCCTTGTCGCGGGATGTGCGTTCTTTTGTGCAGTCCTGTGGGACTTGTGCCCGGGCTAAGCCTTGCTGTTCCCATGCCAGTGGGTTGCTTTTGCCTTTGCCCATTCCGGAGAGGCCTTGGACGCATATTTCCATGGATTTTATTTCGGATCTTCCTGTGTCCCAGAGGATGTCGGTTATCTGGGTGGTTTGTGACCGGTTCTCTAAAATGGTCGATTTGGTACCTTTGCCTAAATTGCCTTCCTCCTCTGATTTGGTTCCATTGTTTTTTCAACATGTGGTTCGTTTGCATGGCATTCCGGAGAATATTGTGTCTGACAGAGGTTCCCAGTTTGTTTCCAGGTTTTGGCGGGCCTTTTGTGCTAGGATGGGTATTGATTTTTCTTTTTCTTCGGCGTTCCATCCTCAGACAAATGGCCAAACTGAGCGAACTAATCAAACCTTGGAAACCTATTTGAGATGCTTTGTGTCTGCTGATCAGGATGATTGGGTGACTTTTTTGCCGTTGGCCCTTAATAATCGGGCCAGTTCGGCTACTTTGGTTTCGCCTTTCTTTTGTAATTTTGGTTTCCATCCTCGTTTTTCTTCAGGGCAGGTTGAGCCTTCTGATTGTCCTGGTGTGGATTCTGTGATGGACAGGTTACAGCAGATTTGGACTCATGTGGTGGACAATTTGACGTTGTACCAGGAAAAGGCTCAGCGTTTTGCTAACCGCCGTCGGTGTGTTGGTCCTCGGCTTCGTGTAGGGGATTTGGTCTGGTTGTCCTCTCGTCATGTCCCTATGAAGGTTTCTTCCCCTAAGTTCAAGCCTCGGTTTATTGGTCCTTATAAGATTTCGGAGATTATCAATCCGGTGTCTTTTCGTTTGGCTCTTCCAGCCTCTTTTGCCATCCACAATGTTTTACATAGATCTTTGTTGCGGAGATATGTGGTGCCCGTTGTTCCATCTGTTGATCCTCCTGCCCCGGTGTTGGTTGAGGGGGAGTTGGAATATGTGGTTGAGAAAATTTTGGATTCTCGTTTTTCGAGGCGGAAGCTTCAGTATCTTGTCAAGTGGAAGGGTTATGGCCAGGAGGATAATTCTTGGGTTGTTGCCTCCGATGTTCATGCCGCCGATTTGGTTCGTGCTTTTCATTTGGCTCGTCCTGATCGGCCTGGGGGCTCTGGTGAGGGTTCGGTGACCCCTCCTCAAGGGGGGGTACTGTTGTGAATTCCGCTCTTGGGCTCCCTCCGGTGGTTGTAAGTAGCATTTTTGTGAGTTCTGCTCTTGGGCTCCCTCCTGTGGTTTTGAGTGGTATGGCTGCTTCTTGGATTTAGCTTCTGCAGCTGTTTTCACTGATCGTCTTCTTGGCTCGGCTATATTAGTCTGGCCTTATCTCTCATTCATTGCCAGTTGTCAATTGTTCCTGCCTGGAGTCATTGCTCTTAGGATTTCCTGACACTCTGACCAGCTCAGCAAAGTTAAGTCCTTGCTTGTCTTTTTGTAGTTCACTTGTTGTGGACTTTGTTGATCAGCATTTTGTTGTTTTTGCTCTTTTGTCCAGCTTATCAATATGGATCTATTCAGCTAAGCTGGAAGCTCTGGGCAGCAGAGTTTGCCCTCCACACCTTTAGTCAGGTGTGGAGATTTTTGTATTTCTCTGCGGTGAACTTTTTCTATTTTTTTTCTACTGACCGCACAGTGCTCTGTTCTGTACTTTTTCTATCTAGCTAGAAGTGGCCTCCTGTGCTAAATCTTGTTTCATACTACGTATGTCATTTCCTTCTCCTCTCACAGTCATTACATGTGGGGGGCTAATCTATCCTTTGGGGATTTTCTCTGAGGCAAGATAGTTTTCCTGCTTCTGTCTTTAGGGGTAGTTAGCTCTTAGGCTGTGACGAGATGCCTAGGCAGAGTTAGGAGCATTCCACGGCTATTTCTAGTGTTGTGTTGAGCTTAGGGACTGTGGTCAGTATAGCTACCACCTGCTCAGAGCTAGTCTCATGTCACTCTTTAATCACCAGATCATAACAGTAACCCCTGGTATGGCGAAAAGAACTGCTTTAACACATGACAGTTGCTGAACTGTGCAGTCACCTGGTGACTGGAGAGATAAGGCGTGCCTATTGAATGCTTTGTAAAGCCACACGTGTTGAAGCAATGGACTATGTGTAAGCTGGTGACGTGTAACCTGGCTTACGGTGTGGTTTATGACAAATAAGTAAACCATATGGACTGATTTGTGACACATCGTGCCTGAGTGCCTGAATCCTATGCCAAGCGAATGTCCCCCAAGACATGTAGTAGGTAAAAAGGCTACAACGTGCATGGAGGTTTGACTTACAGGTCAGCTCCCGAGCACATATCTGGTTCTGCCCCATTTTGGCGAGACAGGCCTTCGGCATTGCCATGATCGACTCCCTTCTTGTGCTGAATTGTGAAATCATATTGCTGTAATATCAAACTCCATCTGAGCAATTTCCCATTGTCCCCAAATACTCTGTTGAGCCAACTCAGTGGGTTATGATCTGTGATCACGGTGAAGTTGCGCCCATAGAGGTATGGTTGCAGCTTCCGCAGAGCCCACACAATTGACAAACATTCTTTTTCAATGGTGGCATAAGCCACTTCTCTGGGCAGGAGTTTCCTGCTTAGGTACAGAATTGGGTGTTCCTCTCCTTGTTGGTTCACCTGGCTGAGAACTGCGCCTAGCCCATAGGTGCTGCCATCTGTCTGCACTACAAACCGGCGAGTGTAATCTGGGGTCTGAAGGACGGGTGAACTAACCAGTGCCGACTTTTGGGCAGAAAATGATTCCTCACACTGAGGACTCCAGGAGACAATTTTAGGAAGTCTCTTCCTGGTCAGATCAGTTAACGGTTTGGCCAGAGCACTGTAGTTTGGTACTAACCTCCTATAGTAGCCAGCTGTACCCAGGAAGGACAGAACCTGCTTCTTGGTTCGTGGGGTGGCCCAGGCTATAATGGCTTCTACCTTCCCTGGCTCAGGTTTTAGCAGTCCTCCCCCCACCCGGTGTCCCAGGTATTGAACTTCCCGCATGGCTACCTGTCACTTCCCTGGCTTAACGGTAAGACCTGCAGTTTTAAGCTTTTGCAACACCTGCGAAAGATGTACGAGGTGTTCCTCCCAAGAATCACTAAAGATGGCTATATCATCAAGATAAGCGACGGCAAAACCATCACATCCTGTGGAAATGTGGGAGATCAGCACTCTGCCAAGGAAACTCCTTGACAATAGGGTTCTGTTGACCCATTTCCAGAGGCCTCTGGCGCTCAGGGACTGCCCAAGTCGGGATCTTGGGGTGGGTTTGCATCTTTTGAATTCTATCAGGACTTGGCTTGGCGCTGCTTCCATGGGAAACTGTATGTGAGGGACAATCTGAAGTGTAGGAGCTCTGAGGACAGGAATTGTCCTCGGGAGCATTGTGGTACCTTGCTGGAAAGCATGGACCACTTCCTGCTTCATTGTCTCTTCAACACAGAGGTGTACAACAGGGTGGGCGCCTTCATTGGCTGGTCTCGGCTGGCCGGTCTCTCCTATGCGGAATAGGCCTATGGAGCATTCGGAGACCTTGGTGGTCGGGACCGCTGCACCTTATTTCTTAGTATCGACGCAACGAAAAATCCTCCCAGTGGAAGATGTGTTTAGGACCATACTCGGTGACCTGGTGAAGGTGCGCTCTCTGGAGTATGGGAGATTGGGCACACGGAGGGCCGCTCTCCTCTTTTAGTGTGCCCTAGTCTGGTCATCTCCTTTCCTGGTGGTGGGCTGCTGCTGACACTGTAGATTTTTGTTTTGTTTGATCATTATACAGTGATGTAGGGCTGCAGGCGCCGAACTTGGGCTTCGTGATGTGTAATTATTGTGGTGTGTGCCGCTGTATATAATGTACATACAGTGGGGCAAAAAAGTATTTAGTCAGTCAGCAATAGTGCAAGTTCCACCACTTAAAAAGATGAGAGGCGTCTGTAATTTACATCATAGGTAGACCTCAACTATGGGAGACAAACTGAGAAAAAAAAATCCAGAAAATCACATTGTCTGTTTTTTTAACAATTTATTTGCATATTATGGTGGAAAATAAGTATTTGGTCAGAAACAAAATTTCATCTCAATAGTTTGTAATATATCCTTATTGTATATAGGGATATAGATTTGGGTGTAGGTGTTAAGTTGGGTGGTGGGAAAAGGGGGGAGGTGGGATTGTCTTGTGGGACACTGGGTTGTTTGGGGGAAAACTGGCACTGCCTGATCTGGCCTATGGACGTTGGACATGGACTGAGGCATGAGACGCAGGGCCAGCTCTCAGGTCAGTGCGGGGGTTGGGAATGGTGGGCTTGAGTGTGGGGTGGTGGTTAGCTTAGTATTGTATATACTTGTTTGGTTTGTGGCTATTTTATTTAAAATTAAAAAATAAATAAAAAAAAAAAAGTTTATGCATATAGCTTTAGTTTGTTTATTTTATATGTTTGTTATTTTTTTTTGGTGACCAGAACAGAAGGTGAAAGTAGTTATTATTAGTTATTATTCTGTATACCGTATTTTCCGACCATAAGACGCACTTTTTTTCCTCCAAATTTGGGAGGAAAGTGTGGGTGCGTCTTATGGTAGGGATGTAGCATGTGGGGAGGGGGGCAGCAGTGAGTGGGATCGCACTGTTATCCTACTTCAGGATGTCCCCGCCCAGAATCAGAGCTGGAGAAACCATGTGGTCCCGATGATTAAGTGCAGTGAATATTCATTAGCGGCTCCCCGCCCACCTATCAGCTGAGCGGTGAGCCGGGAGCAGCAAATGCTTAAGCAGGGACACACATGGCTTCTCCAGCGCTGATTCCTGCAGCAGCTGGGCAGGTCTGTGTGTCTGGGGGAGAGGAGGCAGCAGCAGGGGCCAAGGGAGAAAGAAGATGGCTGCATACCTGCCTGCCATGCCTGGGCTGAACGCTGAGTTCTGTGCAGGAGGACCTGTGATGATGTCCGGAGTGGGCGGGCTGGAGCATCACATGGCAGCTCAGAGCCCTCCCTCTTCTTGACATCATCACAGGTCCTTCAGGCTCTCCAGTCTCCACTAGAATCTGCAGCTTCCTCATAACCTGTGCTGTGGAAAGGAAACGAGGGAAGGCTCTGTGTGCAGTCATGGGACGCTCCAGCTTTAACCTCACCACAGTGTGGCTGGCTGCCACATTTAAGAGGTTAGTCTTTACAAAACACAATAAAGCACTCTGCCACTCCTTTGGTGAACTATAACTCCCAGCATGTCATAGGATCTGCAGGACATGCTGGGAGTTATAGTTCTCCCATGGGATTTTAAAGCAGCACTCCGGTGTTATTTTGCAGTGCTGGAGTGGTGCTTTAAATATAAGCCCTGTGCCCCCATTCTTATACTCACCCTCCAGCATCTTCATATAGTGCTTTACAGACACCACACTGGTCCCGCAGCTTCCAACATAATAACATACTATTATATATAATAACACCACATATAATAGTATGTCATTTATGTTATTAAATATTTTACCACATTTTTTAGCTTCAAATATTTTTTTTCCCTATTTTCCACCTCTAAAACCTGGGTGCGCCTTATAGTCCGGTGCGTCTTATAGTCCGAAAAATACGGTATATAAAATGTGTGAGAGGAGAGGATGAGCGGCTGTTCATTATACTGATTATTTTCTGGCTGATATTTCTGTTTTGTTTCTGTTATTATTATTGTTATGTTTTTCATTTTTATAATAAAAGATCTACAGTGGCGGCACTAATTGCATACCGTATACGTGGTGTATATATTGGGGTTCGGGGTGTGGATGGCTCTCGCTGGGACTCACCCTATCGGCTTCTTTGCGGTGTTGAACTCCTGGATGACTCTCTGGACGTCGTCATGGACATTACAGGATTCTCCGTCTACTGCAAACGATGAGCTGAAATATAAAGGACCAATCAGCATCAGTGACTCTGCCCCGCCCCATCTGAAGACATCACCTGTGATAATCCAACAAGAACAACGAGGCAGAGAAGAAATCTTATTACGGCTCGAGAAACAGAAACATGTCATCAAGTGAGAAAAGGAAGAAAGACGACGCCAGGAGGGGAGCAGGAGGCCGCTCACGTCACCTTGAGGCCTCCCACATCTCCCCGAGGCTGCTCACGTCGCCCCGAGGCCACCTACGTCGCCCCGAGGCTGCCCACGTCGCCCCGAGGCCGCCCACGTTATCCTGAGGCCGCCCACGTCGCCCCGAGGCCGCCCATGTTATCCTGAGGCCGCCCACGTCACCCGAGGCCGCTCACGTCGCCCCGAGGCCATCCACGTCGCCCCGCGGCCACCCACGTCGCCCCGAGGCCGCCCACGTCGCCCCGAGGCCGCCCATGTTATCCTGAGGCCGCCCATGTCACCCCGAGGCCGCCCACGTCACCCCGAGGCCACCCACGTCGCCCCGAGGCCACCCACGTCGCCCCGAGGCCGTCCACGTCGCGCCGAGGCCGCCCATGTTATCCTGAGGCCGCCCACGTCGCCCCGAGGCCGCTCACGTTATCCTGAGGCCGCCTATGTCGCCCCGAGGCCGCTCACGTCACCTCGAGGCCACCTACGTCGTCCTGAGGCCGCCCACGTCGCCCCGAGGCCGCCCATGTTATCCTGAGGCCACCCACATCGCCCCGAGGCCGCTCATGTTATCCTGAGGCCGCCCACGTCGCCCCGAGGCCGCTCACGTTATCCTGAGGCCGTCTACATCGCCCCTAGGCCGCTCACGTCAACTCGAGACCACCCATGTCACCCCGAGGCCGCTCACATTATCCTGAGGCCGCCCACGTTGCCCCGAGGCCGCCCACGTCACCCCGAGGCCGCCTACGTCACCCCGAGGCTGCCCACATCGCCCCAAGGCCGCCCACATCGCCCCAAGGCCGCTGACGTCGCCCCGCGGCTGCTCACGTTATCCTGAGGCCGCCCACGTCGCCCCGAGGCCACTCACGTTATCATGTGGCCGCCCACGTCACGACGAGGCCGCTAACGTTATCCTGAGGCCGCCCATGTCGCCCCGAGGCTGCCCACGTTATCCTGAGGCCGCCCAAGTCGCCCCAAGGCAGCTCACATTATCCTGAGGCCGTCCACGTCACCCCGAGGCCGCTCACGTTATCCTGAGGCCGCCCACATCGCCCCGAGGCCGCCCACGTTATCCTGAGGCTGCCCACGTCGCCCTGAGGCCACTCACATTATCCTGAGGCTGCCCACGTTGCCCCGAGGCCGCTCACGTTATCCTGAGGCTGCCCACGTCGCCCCGAGGCTTCTCACGTTATCCTGAGGCCGCCCAAGTCGCCCCGAGGCCGCCCACATCGCCCCAAGGCCGCCCACGTTATCCTGAGGCTGCCCACGTCGCCCTGAGGCCGCTCACGTTATCCTGAGGCCACCCACGTCGCCTCGAGGCCACTCACGTTATCCTGAGGCCGCCCACGTCACCCCGAGGCCGCCCACGTTATCCTGAGGCCGCCCACGCCTCCCCGAGGCCGCTCACGTTATCCTGAGGCTGCCCACGTCGCCCCGAGGCCGCTCACATTATCCTGAGGCTGCCCACATCGCCCCGAGGCCGCTCACGTTATCCTGAGGCCGCCCAAGTCGCCCCAAGGCAGCCCACATCACCCCGAGGCCGCCCACGTTATCCTGAGGCCGCCCACGTAGCCCCAAGGCCACTCACGTTATCCTGAGGCCGCCCACGTCGCCCCGAGGCCACTCACATTATCCTGAGGCCGTCCACATCACCCCGAGGCCGCCCACGTTATCCTGAGGCTGCCCACGTCGCCCTGAGGCCACTCACATTATCCTGAGGCTGCCCACGTTGCCCCGAGGCCGCTCACGTTATCCTGAGGCTGCCCACGTCGCCCTGAGGCTGCTCACGTTATCTTGAGGCCACCCACGTCGCCCCGAGGCCTCTCACGTTATCCTGAGGCTGCCCACGTCGCCCTGAGGCCTGTTGTGAATTCTGTGGCAGAGTTCACTCCTGTGGTCACAAGTGGTACTTCGGCTGATTCTCTCTGGGATCTTCCGTTTGTGGAGGAAAGTGGTACTGCAGCTTCTGAGTTTCCTCCCTCAGGTGATCTGGTGAGGTCGTTAGCTGCTTCTCTACTTAACTCCACCTGATGCTTTGATCCATGCTTCCTGTCAATGTTCCAGTGTTGGACTTGTGTTTCTCTGGATCATTCCTGTGGCCTGCTGCTCTGCATAGCTAAGTGCTTCTTTGCTATTTGTTGCTATTTTTTCTGTCCAGCTTGTCTATTTGTTTTGCTGGAAGCTCTGGGACGCAAAGGGTGTACCTCCGTGCCGTTAGTTCGGTACGGAGGGTCTTTTTGCCCCTTTGCGTGGTTTTCTTTAGGGTTTTGTGTAGACCGCAAAGTTATCTTTCCTATCCTCGTTCTGTCTAGAATATCGGGCCTCACTTTGCTGAATCTATTTCATCCCTACGTTTGTCTTTTCATCTTACTCACAGTCATTATATGTGGGGGACTGCCTTTTCCTTTGGGGTATTTCTCTGAGGCAAGGTAGGCTTATTTTTCTATCTTCAGGCTAGTTAGTTTCTCAGGCTGTGCCGAGTTGCATAGGGAGCGTTAGGCGCAATCCACAGCTGCCTCTAGTTGTGTTTGGAGAGGATCAGGAATTGCGGTCTACAGAGTTTCCACGTCTCAGAGCTCGTTCTATGATTTTGGGTTATTGTCAGATCACTGTATGTGCTCTGACCGCTATGTCCATTGTGTTACTGAATTGCCTTTCATAACAGTACAGGAAGCCAAAAGTACTAATGATTCTCAATAGAGGGAAAAAAGAAGTTCTGAGACCATTTTTTTTCCTTTGCACTGTGATTTGTCTTTTTTTTTCCCCTAGACATTTGGGTGGTTCAGGACACAGGTGTTACAATGGACATTAAAGGTCTGTCTTCATGTGTAGATCAGCTCACGGCAAGAGTTCAAGATATTCAAAATTTTGTGGTTCAGAATTCTTTGTTAGAACCGAGAATTCCTATTCCAGATTTGTTTTTTGGAGATAGAACTAAATTTCTGAGTTTCAAGAATAATTGTAAACTGTTTCTGGCTTTGAAACCTCGCTCCTCTGGTGACTCAGCGCAACAGGTTAGGATCGTCATTTCTTTTTTGCGTGGCGACCCTCAGGACTGGGCATTTTCTCTTGCGTCAGGAGATCCTGCATTGAGTGATATCGATGCGTTTTTCCTGGCGCTTGGATTGCTGTACGATGAGCCTAATTCAGTAGATCAGGCAGAAAAAAATTTGCTGGCTCTTTGTCAGGCTCAGGATGAGATAGAGCTATATTGCCAGAAATTTAGAAAATGGTCCGTGCTCACTCAATGGAATGAATCTGCGCTGGCAGCTATGTTCAGAAAGGGTCTTTCTGAAGCCCTTAAGGATGTCATGGTGGGATTTCCTATGCCTGCTGGTTTAAATGAGTCTATGTCTTTGGCCATTCAGATCGGTCGACGCTTGCGTGAGCGTAAATCTGTGTACCATTTGGCGGTATTACCTGAGATTAAACCTGAGCCTATGCAGTGCGATAGGACTATGACCAGAGTTGAACGGCAAGAACACAGACATCTGAATGGGCTGTGTTTCTACTGTAGTGATTCCACTCATGCTATCTCTGATTGTCCTAAGCGCACTAAGCGGTTCGCTAGGTCTGCCGCCATTGGTACTGTACAGTCAAAATTTCTTCTGTCTGTTACCTTGATATGCTCCTTGTCGTCGTATTCTGTCATGGCGTTTGTGGATTCAGGCGCTGCCCTGAATTTGATGGACTTGGATTATGCTAAACGTTGTGGGTTTTTATTGGAGCCCTTGCAGTGTCCTATTCCATTGAGAGGAATTGATGCTACACCTTTGGCCAAGAATAAGCCTCAATACTGGACCCAGCTGACCATGTGCATGGCTCCTGCACATCAGGAGGTTATTCGCTTTCTGGTGTTGCATAATCTGCATGATGTGGTCGTGTTGGGGTTGCCATGGCTACAAGCCCATAATCCAGTATTGGATTGGAATTCCATTTTGGTGTCCAGCTGGGGTTGTCAGGGGGTACATGGTGATGTTCCATTTCTGTCAATTTCGTCATCCACCCCTTCTGAGGTTCCAGAGTTCTTGTCTGATTACCGGGATGTATTTGATGAGCCCAAGTCCGATGCCCTACCTCCACATAGGGATTGTGATTGTGCTATCAATTTGATTCCTGGTAGTAAATTCCCAAAAGGTCGACTGTTTAATTTATCCGTGCCTGAGCACACCGCTATGCGCAGTTATGTGAAGGAATCCCTGGAGAAGGGGCATATTCGCCCGTCATCGTCGCCATTAGGAGCAGGGTTCTTTTTTGTAGCCAAGAAGGATGGTTCGCTGAGACCTTGTATAGATTACCGCCTTCTAAATAAGATCACGGTTAAATTTCAGTACCCCTTGCCATTGTTATCTGATCTGTTTGCTCGGATTAAGGGGACTAGTTGGTTCACTAAGATAGATCTTCGTGGTGCGTATAATCTGGTGAGAATCAGCAAAGGCGATGAATGGAAAACTGCATTTAATACGCCCGAGGGTCATTTTGAGTATCTAGTGATGCCGTTCGGACATGCCAATGCTCCATCAGTGTTTCAATCCTTTATGCATGACATCTTCCGAGAGTACCTGGATAAATTCCTGATTGTGTACTTGGATGACATTTTGATCTTCTTGGATGATTGGGAGTCTCATGTGAAACAGGTCAGAACGGTTTTTCAGGTCCTGCGTGCTAATTCTTTGTTTGTGAAGGGATCAAAGTGTCTCTTTGGTGTGCAGAAGGTTTCATTTTTGGGGTTCATCTTTTCCCCTTCTACTATCGAGATGGATCCGGTTAAGGTCCAAGCCATCCATGATTGGACTCAGCCGACATCTCTGAAAAGTCTGCAAAAGTTCCTGGGCTTTGCTAATTTTTATCGTCGCTTCATCTGCAATTTTTCTAGTGTTGCCAAACCATTGACCGATTTGACCAAGAAGGGTGCTGATTTGGTCAATTGGTCTTCTGCTGCTGTGGAAGCTTTTCAAGAGTTGAAGCGTCGTTTTTCTTCTGCCCCTGTGTTGTGTCAACCAGATGTTTCTCTTCCGTTCCAGGTCGAGGTTGATGCTTCTGAGATTGGAGCAGGGGCTGTTTTGTCACAGAGAGGTTCTGGTTGCTCAGTGATGAAACCATGCGCTTTCTTTTCCAGGAAGTTTTCGCCTGCTGAGCGAAATTATGATGTGGGCAACCGAGAGTTGCTGGCCATGAAGTGGGCATTCGAGGAGTGGCGTCATTGGCTTGAAGGAGCTAAGCATCGCGTGGTGGTATTGACTGATCATAAGAACTTGACTTATCTCGAGTCTGCCAAGCGCTTGAATCCTAGACAAGCTCGTTGGTCGTTGTTTTTTGCCCGTTTTGACTTTGTGATTTCGTACCTTCCGGGCTCTAAAAATGTGAAGGCGGATGCTCTGTCTAGGAGTTTTGTGCCCGACTCTCCGGGTTTATCTGAGCCGGCGGGTATCCTCAAGGAAGGAGTAATTGTGTCTGCCATCTCCCCTGATTTGCGGCGGGTGCTGCAAAAATTTCAGGCTAATAAACCTGATCGTTGCCCAGCGGAGAAACTGTTTGTCCCTGATAGGTGGACGAATAGAGTTATCTCTGAACTTCATTGTTCGGTGTTGGCTGGTCATCCTGGAATCTTTGGTACCAGAGAGTTAGTGGCTAGATCCTTTTGGTGGCCCTCTCTGTCGCGGGATGTGCGTTCTTTTGTGCAGTCCTGTGGGATTTGTGCTCGGGCTAAGCCCTGCTGTTCTCGTGCCAGTGGGTTGCTTTTGCCCTTGCCGGTCCCGAAGAGGCCTTGGACACATATCTCTATGGATTTTATTTCTGACCTTCCCGTTTCTCAAAAGATGTCAGTCATTTGGGTGGTCTGTGATCGCTTTTCTAAGATGGTCCATCTGGTACCCTTGTCTAAATTGCCTTCCTCCTCTGATTTGGTGCCTTTGTTCTTCCAGCATGTGGTTCGTTTGCATGGCATTCCAGAGAATATTGTTTCTGACAGAGGTTCCCAGTTTGTTTCGAGGTTTTGGCGAGCCTTTTGTGGTAGGATGGGCATTGACTTGTCTTTTTCCTCGGCTTTCCATCCTCAGACTAATGGCCAGACCGAGCGAACCAATCAGACCTTGGAAACATATCTGAGGTGCTTTGTTTCTGCTGATCAGGATGACTGGGTGTCCTTTTTGCCTTTGGCTGAGTTCGCCCTTAATAATCGGGCCAGCTCGGCTACCTTGGTTTCGCTGTTTTTCTGCAATTCTGGGTTCCATCCTCGTTTCTCTTCAGGACAGGTTGAGTCTTCGGACTGTCCTGGTGTGGATACTGTGGTGGACAGGTTGCAGCAGATTTGGACTCAGGTAGTGGACAATTTGACCTTGTCCCAGGAGAAGGCTCAACTTTTCGCTAATCGCAGACGCCGTGTGGGTCCCCGACTTCGTGTTGGGGATCTGGTTTGGTTATCTTCTCGTCATATTCCTATGAAGGTTTCCTCTCCTAAGTTTAAACCTCGTTTTATTGGTCCGTATAGGATTTCTGAGGTTCTTAATCCTGTGTCTTTTCGTCTGACCCTTCCAGATTCTTTTTCCATACATAACGTATTCCATAGGTCATTGTTGCGGAGATACGTGGCACCTATGGTTCCATCTGTTGAGCCTCCTGCCCCGGTTTTGGTGGAGGGGGAATTGGAGTATATTGTGGAGAAGATTTTGGATTCTCGTGTTTCAAGACGGAAACTCCAGTATCTGGTTAAATGGAAGGGTTATGCTCAGGAAGATAATTCCTGGGTTTTTGCCTCTGATGTCCATGCTCCCGATCTTGTTCGTGCCTTTCATGTGGCTCATCCTGGTCGGCCTGGGGGCTCTGGTGAGGGTTCGGTGGCCCCTCCTCAAGTGGGGGGGTACTGTTGTGAATTCTGTGGCAGAGTTCACTCCTGTGGTCACAAGTGGTACTTCGGCTGATTCTCTCTGGGATCTTCCGTTTGTGGAGGAAAGTGGTACTGCAGCTTCTGAGTTTCCTCCCTCAGGTGATCTGGTGAGGTCGTTAGCTGCTTCTCTACTTAACTCCACCTGATGCTTTGATCCATGCTTCCTGTCAATGTTCCAGTGTTGGACTTGTGTTTCTTTGGATCATTCCTGTGGCCTGCTGCTCTGCATAGCTAAGTGCTTCTTTGCTATTTGTTGCTATTTTTTCTGTCCAGCTTGTCTATTTGTTTTGCTGGAAGCTCTGGGACGCAAAGGGTGTACCTCCGTGCCTTTAGTTCGGTACGGAGGGTCTTTTTGCCCCTTTGCATGGTTTTCTTTAGGGTTTTGTGTAGACCGCAAAGTTATCTTTCCTATCCTCGTTCTGTCTAGAATATCGGGCCTCACTTTGCTGAATCTATTTCATCCCTACGTTTGTCTTTTCATCTTACTCACAGTCATTATATGTGGGGGGCTGCCTTTTCCTTTGGGGTATTTCTCTGAGGCAAGGTAGGCTTATTTTTCTATCTTCAGGCTAGTTAGTTTCTCAGGCTGTGCCGAGTTGCATAGGGAGCGTTAGGCGCAATCCACAGCTGCCTCTAGTTGTGTTTGGAGAGGATCAGGAATTGCGGTCTACAGAGTTTCCACGTCTCAGAGCTCGTTCTATTATTTTGGGTTATTATCAGATCACTGTATGTGCTCTGATCGCTATGTACATTGTGTTCCTGAATTGCCTTTCATAACAGAGGCCGCTCACGTTATCCTGAGGCTGCCCACGTCGCCCCGAGGCCGCCCACGTCGCCGCTCACGTTATCCTGAGGCTGCCCACGTCGCCCTGAGGCCGCTCACGTTATCCAGAGGCCACCCACGTCGCCTCGAGGCCACTCACGTTATCCTGAGGCCGCCCACGTCACCCCGAGGCCGCCCACGCCTCCCCGAGGCCGCTCACGTTATCCTGAGGCTGCCCACGTCGCCCCGAGGCCGCTCACATTATCCTGAGGCTGCCCACGTCGCCCCGAGGCCGCCCATGTTATCCTGAGGCTGCCCACGTCGCCCTGAGGCCGCTCACATTATCCTGAGGCTGCCACATCGCCCCGAGGCCGCTCATGTTATCCTGAGGCTGCCCACGTCGCCCCGAGGCCGCTCACATTATCCTGAGGCTGCCCACGTCGCCCCGAGGCCGCTCACGTTATCCTGAGGCTGCCCACTTCGCCTCGAGGCCGCTCACGTTATCCTGAGGCTGCCCACGTCGCCCCGAGGCCTCTCACGTTATCCTTAGGCTGCCCACGTTGCCTCGAGGCCGCTCACGTTATCCTGACGCCGCCCACGTCACCCCGAGGCCGCCCACATAATCCTGAGGCTGCCCACGTCGCCCCGAGGCCTCTCACGTTATCCTTAGGCTGCCCACGTCGCCCCGAGGCCGCTCACGTTATCCTGAGGCCGCCCACGTCACCCCGAGGCTGCCCACATAATCCTGAGGCTGCCCACGTCGCCCCGAGGCCTCTCATGTTATCCTTAGGCTGCCCACGTCGCCCCGAGGCCGCCCATGTTATCCTGAGGCCGCCCACGCTGCCCTGAGGCCGCTCACGTTATCCTGAGGCCGCCCACGTCGCCCCGAGGCCGCCCACATCGCCCCGAGGCCGCCCACGTTATCCTGAGGCTGCTCACATTATCCTGAGGCTGCCCATGTTATCCTGAGGCCGCCCACGTCGCCCTGAGGCCGCTCACGTTATCCTGAAGCCGTCCTTGTTGCCCCGAGGCCACCCACGTCGTCCCGAGGCCGCCCATGTCACCCCGAGGCCGCCCATGTCGCCCTGAGGCCGCCCACGTCGCCCCGAGGCCGCCCACGTCATCCTGAGGCTGCCCACGCCGCCCCGAGGCCGCTCACGTCCCCCTGAGGCCGCCCACGCCGCCCCGAGGCCGCCCACATCGCTCCGAGGCCGCTCACATCACCCTGAGGCCACCCACGTCACCCTGAGGTCGCCCACATAGCGCTGAGGCCGCTCACGTCACCCCGAGGTTGCTCACGTCACCCTGAGGGTGGCGAAATCACCCAAAGGCCACTTACGTCACTCAGAGGCAGAGCACATAGCCCAAAGACAACTCACATCCCCCAGAGACATCACAACTCACACAGTTGTGGCTGATCACATCCCACAGAGTCCACTGGCGTCACCCGGAGGCAGCACATGTCACCCAGAACCGCTCACTTCCCCAGACGCGTCACACATCACCCAGAGGCTGCTCACGTCGCTAGGGGCTGTGCACGTCACCCATAAGCTGCGCACGTCGCTAGGGACTAGGCATGTCACCCAGAGGCTGCGCACGTCGCTAGGGGCTGTGCACATCACCCAGAGGCTGCGCATGTTGCTAGGGGCTGTGCACGTCACCCAGAGGCTGCGCACGTCGCTAGGGGCTGTGTACGTCAACCACAGGCTGCGCACATCGCTAGGGGCTGAGTACGTCGACCAGAGGCTGCGCACGTCGCTAGGGGCTGGGTATGTCAACCAGAGGCTGCGCACGTTGCTAGGGGCTGTGCACGTCACCCAGAGGTTGCGCACATTGCTTGGGGCTGTGCACGTCACCCAGAGGCTGCGCGCGTCGCTAGGAGCTGTGCATGTTGCTAGGGGCTGTGCATGTTGCTTGGGGCTGTGCACGTCACCCAGAGGCTGCACATGTCGTTCTGTACATAAGCAGTGAGCAGAGCAGCACTTAGAAGCACGTTACACAAAGTGCTGCCGACTGTACATAAGCAGTGAGCAGCACCCAGAAGCATGTAACATAAAGTGCTGCCGACTGTACATAAGCAGTGAGCAGCACTCAGAACCACATTACATAAAGTGCTGCCGACTGCACATAAGCAGTGAGAAGCACTCAGAAGCACATTACATAAAGTGCTGCCGACTGTACATAAGTAGCGAGTAGCGCTCAGAAGCACATTACATAAAGTGCTGCTGACTGTACATAAGCAGTGAGCAGCACTCAGAAGCACATTACATAAAGTGCTGCTGACTGTACATAAGCAGTGAGCAGCAATCAGAAGCACATTACATAAAGTGCTGCCGACTGTACATAAGCAGCGAGCAGCACTCAGAAGCGCATTACATAAAGTGCTGCCGACTGTACATAAGCAGCGAGCAGCACTCAGAAGCACATTATATAAACTGCTGCCGACTGTACATAAGCAGCGAGCAGCACTTAGAAGCACATTACATAAAGTGCTGCTGACTGTACATAAGTAGTGAGCAGCGCTGTCATGATTCATACCGTGACCGTCACCCCTACGTCACGGATCGGGGTGGCTTTAGGCTAACAGACGGCTATCACATGTGCAGGGGGGCTTATCTTAGTTAACCCTCCACTGCTAGACTGTGATGAAAACACACACAAGGCTATTGGCCTATCAGTTTACAGCAGGGGCTTATTTTAGTTATCCCACTGCTCTTCAATATACCACGAACTGCAGGGATTTATGTATATCCCACTTTACAGTTCTGCTTGAAAAGTTGCAGCTCTCTGGCGCCCCTCTTACCCCCTTAGTCGCCAGAAGGGCTGCCTGCTATGTACTGGCTATTGGGCACGCTGCAGCGAGGCGATATAACTACTCCCACTCAGGCAGGAACAATAATTATCAATGCCGCCGTCGCTACAACGACTCCCAAAGGCACCACCAGCTTCGATTAACGGGTCCGAAGCTAACCCAAAACAGTAGCGTAATTCCCTTCAGAAGACTTAGGGTACGTTTTAGAGCAGGAGAACGAATCTAGTATTTTAAATATTTTACTCCATAAAAGATTAAGGCAGTGTTTATAAAAAATATTACAAGGATGTTACAAAAGAGGCAATTGAAGATATGTACAAGGTAATTATAAAATAACAGGGGTTAAATGAGTAGTTAACACTTACATGTGTTCAGGTCATTGCAGGCAAACCATGCTGGCAGGCAGTACCCCAAATGTCCCAGTGCATCAGGAGGTCTGGATAGGAACAGCTCCTCAAGTAAGACTCCTGCTGGGTGCCTTGCCAAAAACTTATAGCTGCAGCCTGGTGACATCACTAAAAGGGCTGGTTTCCCGGGACCCTCCCCTCTCCTCATACATACAGATTTCAACAGCAATTCTTATAATTCTCATATTTTCGCTGGAGAATCTGGCAGAGTTATAACACACACCTCATCCATCTTGTATTAAAATTAGCTCTATATTGATAGTGAATTCGGGCAAGCTGGGACACACAGTTCCAGAGAAATCTGTACTTTGTACCTGTTGGAATCAGAGGCTCGCGCTTACAGTGGCTGACAGATCCGCCGATGGAGATTTGCAAAATGGACTTATTATTTTCCTAGCCTAAATCATTGGCCCAATATCTCACTATAACAGGACAAAGAACCGCATGTCTTGAGAGGGATATCAGACCAGTTATAGCTGGCACAACTGTCCACTGCAGCTATAGCGGTCGTAAAAATTCTTCTGGGAGGGGCATGAGGGGATTGGGATCTACACATACACATCTCCGCAAACAGAAACACACAGAGAAGGGGGTGTTTTAGCCCACAGTATTGTGCTAACCGGCAAAGCTACAAAATCATATTACATTTTGTACATTATCGTGACACCTCCCCCTTTTGGTCTGCGCTAGGGAGGCAGAACCCCTCGGTATGCCTCCATGCGCACCTCAGTAGGTTCACCCTGGCGGGACAGTACATCTGCATTGCCATGCTCCCTGCCCGTTTTGTGTTCAATGGTGAAGTCAAACTGCTGAAGGGCAAGGCTCCAGTGTAGCAACCTGCCGTTGGTTCCACACATGGTCTTTAGCCAGAGCAGAGGGTTGTGGACGGTCACCACAGTGAAGGGGCGACCATACAAGTAGGGCTGCAAGCACTGAAGGGCCCAGACTATGGCCAGGCACTCCTTCTCGATGGTGGAGTAGGCCACTTCCCTCAGCAGAAGTTTCCGGCTCAGGTACAACACGGGGTGCCCTTGGTCCTCTGAGTCAACCTGGCTGAGCACTGCATCGAGGCCAAACTCGCTGGCGTCGGTCTGCACCAAGAACGGTCGACTGCTGTCAACTGCTTTCAACACAGGGGCATTGCACAGTGCTGTCTTCAACGCCTGGAAGGCCCCCTCACAGCCATCTGTCCAGTTGACAATGTGGGGTAGCTTCTTCCTGGTGAGGTCCGTCAAAGGTTTTGCCAGGCTACTATAGTGCTGTACGAAGCGCCTATAGTACCCTGCAGTGCCCAGGAAGGACATCACCTGTTTCTTGGTCCTGGGGGTGGGCCAGTTCACGATCGCTCCCACTTTCTCAGGCTCTGGCTTTAAGGTGCCCCCGCCTACCCGGTGCCCCAGGTAGTGGACCTCACTCATGCCCATCTGGCACTTTCCTGGCTTGATAGTCATTCTGGCTCGGTGAATTCGCCTGAGCACCTCCTCGAGATGCTGCAGGTGTTCATCCCAGGTGGAACTGAAGATGGCAATGTCATCCAAGTACGCCACCGCGCACTTCTCCAGTCCCTGAAGCAGGAGGTTGACCATCCGCTGGAAAGTGGCAGGGGCATTCTTCATGCCGAAAGGCATGACTGTGGATTCGTACAGTCCGAAGGGTGTGATAAAGGCGGCCCTCTCCTGCGCCTAGGGGCTCAGGGGAATCTGCCAGTATCCTCGACTCAAATTCATTAAGGTCAGGTAGTTTGCGCCAGCTAACCTCTCAAGCAACTCCTCGACGTGCGGCACTGGGTGCACGTCAGAGGCTGTGATGGCGTTGAGCCCCCTGTAGTCCACACAGAACCGGGTGGTCCGATCCTTCTTTGGCACGAGAACTACAGGTGAGGCCCACGCACTCTTTGAGCGTCGAATCACCCCCAGCTGTAACATCTCATCGATCTCCTGGCGCATAACCTGCTGCACCTGGTCGGAGATTCGATAGGGTGTTCGCCGTAGTGGGGCATGATTCCCGGTGTCCACCTCGTGGACTGCTAACTCAGTCCTTCCAGGTCGGTTGGAGAACACGACCCGGAAGGGTTCCAGCTTGATCCGCAACTGCGACCGCTGGGGTACGGTTAGTGAGGTGTTATGATAGGCAATTCAGGAACACAATGTACATAGCGATCAGAGCACACACAGTGATCTGACAACAACCCAAAATAACAGAACGAGCTCTGAGACGTGGGAACTCTGTAGACCGCAATTCCTGATCCTCTCCAAACACAACTAGAGGCAGCCGTGGATTGCACAAAATGTGGTACACAAAATGAGAATGCTTGGTCTGGGGGGAAATGTGTGTAAATGGGTTAGTAACTGGCTTAGTGATAGAAAGCAAAGGGTGGTTATAAATGGTATAGTCTCTAACTGGGTCGCTGTGACCAGTGGGGTTCCGCAGGGGTCGGTATTGGGACCTGTTCTCTTCAACATATTCATTAATGATCTGGTAGAAGGTTTACACAGTAAAATATCGATATTTGCAGATGATACAAAACTATGTAAAGCAGTTAATACAAGAGAAGATAGTATTCTGCTACAGATGGATCTGGATAAGTTGGAAACTTGGGCTGAAAGGTGGCAGATGAGGTTTAACAATGATAAATGTAAGGTTATACACATGGGAAGAAGGAATCAATATCACCATTACACACTGAATGGGAAACCACTGGGTAAATCTGACAGGGAGAAGGACTTGGGGATCCTAGTTAATGATAAACTTACCTGGAGCAGCCAGTGCCAGGCAGCAGCTGCCAAGGCAAACAGGATCATGGGGTGCATTAAAAGAGGTCTGGATACACATGATGAGAGCATTATACTGCCTCTGTACAAATCCCTAGTTAGACCGCACATGGAGTACTGTGTCCAGTTTTGGGCACCGGTGCTCATGAAGGATATAATGGAACTAGAGAGAGTACAAAGGAGGGCAACAAAATTAATAAAGGGGATGGGAGAACTACAATACCCAGATAGATTAGCGAAATTAGGATTATTTAGTCTAGAAAAAAGACGACTGAGGGGCGATCTAATAACCATGTATAAGTATATAAGGGGACAATACAAATATCTCGCTGAGGATCTGTTTATACCAAGGAAGGTGACGGGCACAAGGGGGCATTCTTTGCGTCTGGAGGAGAGAAGGTTTTTCCACCAACATAGAAGAGGATTCTTTACTGTTAGGGCAGTGAGAATCTGGAATTGCTTGCCTGAGGAGGTGGTGATGGCGAACTCAGTCGAGGGGTTCAAGAGAGGCCTGGATGTCTTCCTGGAGCAGAACAATATTGTATCATACAATTATTAGGTTCTGTAGAAGGACGTAGATCTGAGGATTTATTATGATGGAATATAGGCTGAACTGGATGGACAAATATCTTTTTTCGGCCTTACTAACTATGTTACTATGTTACTATGTTACATGGTCAGCTGGGTCCAGTACTGAGGCTTATTCTTGGCCAAAGGTGTAGCATCAATTCCTCTCAATGGAATAGGACACTGCAAGGGCTCCAAGAAAAACCCACAACGCCTAGCATACTCCAAGTCCATCAAATTCAGGGCAGCGCCTGAATCCACAAATGCCATGAGAGAATATGATGACAAAGAGCATATCAAGGTAACGGACAAAAGAAATTTTGACTGTACCGTACCAATGGTGGCAGACCTAGCGAACCGCTTAGTGCGCTTAGGACAATCAGAGATGGCATGAGTGGAATCACCACAGTAGAAACACAGACCATTCAGACGTCTGTGTTCCTGCCGTTCAACTCTGGTCAAAGTCCTATCGCACTGCATAGGCTCAGGTTTAATCTCAGGTAATACCGCCAAATGGTGCACAGATTTACGCTCACGCAAGCGTCGACCGATCTGAATGGCCAAAGACATAGATTCATTCAGACCATCAGGCATAGGAAATCCCACCATGACATCTTTAAGGGCTTCAGAGAGACCCTTTCTGAAAATCGCTGCGAGCGCACCTTCATTCCATTGAGTGAGTACGGACCACTTTCTAAATTTCTGACAATATACCTCTATCTCATCCTGACCCTGACACAAAGCCAGCAAATTTTTCTCTGCCTGATCCACTGAATTAGGCTCATCGTACAGCAATCCGAGCGCCAGGAAAAACGCATCAATATTACCCAATGCAGGATCTCCCGGCGCAAGGGAAAATTCCCAGTCTTGAGGGTCGCCGCGCAAAAAAGAAATAATAATTCTCACTTGTTGAGCTGGGTCACCAGAGGAGTGTGGTTTCAAGGCCAAAAACAGCTTGCAATTATTTTTGAAATTCATAAACTTGACTCTATCACCAAAAAACAAATCAGGAATAGGAATTTTTGGTTCTAACATAGGCTTCTGAACCACCAAGTCTTGAATCTTTTGTACATTTATAACGAGATTATCCATTGAAGAGCACAGACCCTGAATATCCATGTCCACACCTGTGTCCTGAACCACCCAGATGTCTAGGGGAAAAAAAAGACAAAACACAGTGCAAAGGAAAAAAAATGGTCTCAGAACTTCTTTTTTCCCTCTATTGAGAAACATTAGTACTTTTGGCTTCCTGTACTGTTATGATAGGCAATTCAGGAACACAATGTACATAGCGATCAGAGCACACACAGTGACCTGGCAATAACCCAAAATAATAGAACGAGCTCTGAGACGTGGAAACTCTGTAGACCGCAATTCCTAATCCTCTCCAAACACAACTAGAGGCAGCCGTGGATTGCGCCTAACGCTCCCTATGCAACTCGGCACAGCCTGAGAAACTAACTAGCCTGAAGATAGAAAAATAAGCCTACCTTGCCTCAGAGAAATACCCCAAAGGAAAAGGCAGCCCCCCACATATAATGACTGTGAGTAAGATGAAAAGACAAACGTAGGGATGAAATAGATTCAGCAAAGTGAGGCCCGATATTCTAGACAGAACGAGGATAGGAAAGAGAACTATGCAGTCTACAAAAAACCCTAAAGCAAAACCACGCAAAGGGGCAAAAAGACCCTCCGTACCGAACTAACGGCACAGAGGTACACCCTTTGCGTCCCAGAGCTTCCAGCAAAACAAATAGACAAGCTGGACAGAAAAAATAGCAACAAATAGCAAAGAAGCACTTAGCTATGCAGAGCAGCAGGCCACAGGAATGATCCAGAGAAACACAAGTCCAACACTGGAACATTGACAGGAAGCATGAATCAAAGCATTAGGTGGAGTTAAGTAGAGAAGCAGCTAACGACCTCACCAGATCACCTGAGGAAGGAAACTCAGAAGCAGCAGTACCAGTTTCCTCCACAAACGGAAGCTCCCAGAGAGAATCAGCCGAAGTACCACTTGTGACCACAGGAGGGAGCTCTGCCACAGAATTCACAACACTGATGCCTCACGCACCTCCGCATCGCACCCCCGCACATCGCACCCCTGCACATCGCAGCAGAAGGCACCGGAGTGCAGAGGGCGATGGGAAGGGCACAACTCCGGACAAAAGAAGACAGAGCTGGCGGCAGAGATACCACAGGAGTAAAGGGGCAAACTAGTGAGAAACCACACGAGGTGTGGAGCACCTGAAGGAGCATCGGACGAAGGCGAAACCATGAGGAGCGAAGGATGGAGAAAGTAAAAAACTATGTGCTGAAAACACAAAGCTATGATCACAATGAAGAACCCCCCATACTCACAGATTCTTCGCTGCCCCAAATCCTCCTGGGAAAATAACAGCGTCGTGATCCCGAGCATTCAACTGTGACAAGGCTGTGATGTCCCCGCGAGCAATCCGAGCCGACTCCACCAAAACGTTCCTGCAGGCAACACAGCTCAGCTCATATCCTCCAGTCATCTCCAGAGCTGCACTCACTATTCTGCTGTTACATCATGTGCTATCCTCCAGTCACCTCCAGAGCTGCACTCACTATTCTGCTGTTACATCATGTCTTATCCTCCAGTCACCTCCAGAGCTGCACTCACTATTCTGCTGTTACATCATGTCTTATCCTCCAGTCACCTCCAGAGCTGCAGTCACTATTCTGCTGTTACATCATGTGCTATCCTCCAGTCACCTCCAGAGCTGCACTCACTATTCTGCTGTTACATCATGTCTTATCATCTAGTCACCTCCAGAGCTGCACTCACTATTCTGCTGTTACATCATGTCTTATCATCTAGTCACCTCCAGAGCTGCGGTCACTATTCTGCTGTTACATCGTGTCTTATCATCCAGTCACCTCCAGAGCTGCAGTCACTATTCTGCTGTTACATCGTGTCTTATCATCCAGTCACCTCCAGAGCTGCACTCACTCTTCTGCTGTTAAATGATGTATTATCCTCCGGCCACCCCCGAAGCTGCGGTAACTGGGCAGTCCTGTCGGCTGTGGTACCTGCTCTCCTGTGCGGCTTCTCCCTTACTATGGTTGATCACGTGCATCTGAGGGACGTCGGGGGCGAAGATCTCCACCTTAGCTCCGGCACGACTCAGGTGAACCAAAATCCTGTAATACCGCAGAGCGAGCAATCAGCGAGGAGCACATCAGGGGGCACAGTGAGGAGCACATCAGGGGGCACAGTGAGGAGCACATCAGGGGGCACAGTGAGGAGCACATCAGGGTGCACAGTGAGGAGCACATCAGGGGGCACAGTGAGGAGCACATCAGGGGGCACAGTGAGGAGCACATCAGGGGGCACAGTGAGGAGCACATCAGGGGGCACAGTGAGGAGCACATCAGAGGGCACAGTGAGGAGCACATCAGGGGGCACAGTGAGGAGCACATCAGGGGGCACAGTGAGGAGCACATCAGGGGGCACAGTGAGGAGCACATCAGAGGGCACAGTGAGGAGCACATCAGGGGGCACAGTGAGGAGCAAATCAAGGGGCACAGTGAGGAGCAAATCAGGGGGCACAATGAGGAGCACATCAGGGGCACAGTGAGGAGCACATCCTGGGCACAGTGAGGAGCACATCAGGGGGCACAGTGAGGAGCATATCGAGGGCACAATGAGGAGCACATCAGGGGGCACAGTGAGGAGCACATCAGGGGGCACAGTGAGGAGCAAATCAGGGGGCACAGTGAGGAGCAAATCAGGGGGCACAATGAGGAGCACATCAGGGGGCACAGTGAGGAGCACATCCTGGGCACAGTGAGGAGCACATCAGGGGGCACAGTGAGGAGCATATCGAGGGCACAATGAGGAGCACATCAGGGGGCACAGTGAGGAGCACATCAGGGGGCACAGTGAGGAGCACATCAAAGGAACATCGAGGGCACAGCAAGGAGCACTTATGAGGGAACAGCACATCAGAGGGAACAGCGAGGAGCACATGGGAAGGAACAGTAAGGAGCACATTGGAGAAAAAGCAAGGAGAACATCAGGGGGCACAGTGAGGAGCACATAGGGAGGCACAGCTTGGATCATCGGGGCACAGAAAGGAGCACATTGGAGGGCACAGCGAGGAGTACATCGGAGGAACAGCACAAAGCTCATTTCAGGAACAGTAAGGAGCCCATCAGGAGGCACTGCAAAGAGCACATCGAGGAACAGCGAGGAGCTCATCGAGGAACAGCGAGGAGTCCATTGGAGGAACAGTGAGGAGCCCATCGGAGGAACAGCAAGGAGCCCATTGGAGAAACAGTGAGGAGCCCATCGGAGGAACAGCGAGGAGTACATCGTGGGAACAGCACAAAACTAATTTCAGGAACAGTAAGGAGCACATCAGGGGCACTGCAAAGAGCACATCAGAGGAACAGCAAGGAGCCCATTGGAGGAACAGGGAGGAGTCCATCCGAGGAACAGTGAGGAGCCCATCGGAGGAACAGTGATGAGCACATTGGAGGAACAGCGAGGAGCACATGGGAGGAACAGCGAAGAGCACATGGGAGGAACAGCGAGGAGCACATCGGGGAACAGCGAGGAGAACATTGGAGGAACAGCGAGGAGCCCATCGGAGGAACAGTGAGGTGCACATCAGAGGAACACTGAGGAGTACATCAGAGGAACAGTGAGGAGTACATTGGGGGAACAGCGAAGAGCACATGGGAGGAACAGCGAAGAGCACATGGGAGGAACAGCGAGGAGCACATCGGGGAACAGCGAGGAGAACATTGGAGGAACAGCGAGGAGCCCATCGGAGGAACAGTGAGGTGCACATCAGAGGAACACTGAGGAGTACATCAGAGGAACAGTGAGGAGTACATTGGGGGAACAGCGAAGAGCACATGGGAGGAACAGCGAGGAGCACATTCGGGAACAGCGAGGAGAACATCGGAGGAACAGCAAGGAGCCCATCGGAGGAACAGTGAGGAGCACATTGGTGGATCAGTGAGGAGTACATGGGAGGAACAGTGAGGAGCACATCAGGGGAACAGCGAGGAGCACACCAGAGGAACAGTGAGGAGCACATGGGGGGAACAGTGAGGAGCACATGGGAGGAACAGTGAGGAGCACATCGGGGGAACAGCGAGGAGCACATGGGAGGAAAAGTGAGGAGCACATCACGGGAACAGCGAGGAGCACATGGGAGAAACAGTGAGGAGCCAATCGGAGGAACAGTGAGGAGCACATCAGGGGAACAGCGAGGAGCACATGGGAGAAACAGTGAGGAGCACATCAGGGGCACAGCGAGGAGCACTTGGGAGAGGCACAGCGAGGAGCACATGGATGGGACACAGCGAGGAGCACATAGGTGGGGCACAGCAAGGAGCACATCAGGGGCACAGCAAGGAGCACTTGGGAGGGGCACAGCGAGGAGCACATGGGTGGGGCACAGCAAGGAGCACTTGGGAGGGGCACAGCAATGAGCACTTGGGAGGGGCACAGCAAGGAGCACATAGGTGGGGCACAGCAAGGAGCACTTGGGAAGGGCACAGTGAGGAGCACATCGGAGGCACAGTGAGAAGCACATCGGGGGGCACAGCGAGGAGCACATGGGTGGGGCACAGCAAGGAGCACATCGGGGGCACAGCGAGGAGCACATGGGTGGGGCACAGTAAGGAGCACATCGGGGGCACAGCAAAGAGCACATCGGGGGCACAGCAAAGAGCACATCGGGGGCACAGCCAGGAGCACATGGGTGGGGCACAGCAAGGAGCACAACGGGGGCACAGCGAGGAGCACATCGGGGGCGCAGTAAGGAGCACATGTGTGGGGCACAGTGAGGAGCACATGGGTGAGGCACAGTGAGGAGCACATGGGTGGGGCACAGCAAGGAGCACTTGGGAGGGGCACAGCAAGGAGCATATAGGTGGGGCACAGCAAGGAGCACTTGGGAAGGGCACAGTGAGGAGCACATCGGAGGCACAGCGAGGGAGCACATGGGAGGAAAAGTGAGGAGCACATCACGGGAACAGTGAGGAGCACATCGGAGGAACAGTGAGGAGCCAATCGGAGGAACAGTGAGGAGCACATCAGGGGAACAGCGAGGAGCACATGGGAGAAACAGTGAGGAGCACATCAGGGGCACAGCGAGGAGCACTTGGGAGAGGCACAGCAAGGAGCACTTGGGAGAGGCACAGCGAGGAGCACTTGGGTGGGGCACAGCGAGGAGCACATGGGTGGGGCACAGCAAGGAGCACTTGGAAGGGGCACAGCAATGAGCACTTGGGAGGGGCACAGCAAGGAGCACATAGGTGGGGCACAGCAAGGAGCACTTGGGAGGGGCACAGCAAGGAGCACATAGGTGGGGCACAGCAAGGAGCACTTGGAAGGGGCACAGCAATGAGCACTTGGGAGGGGCACAGCGAGGAGCACATGGGTGGGGCACAGCAAGGAGCACTTGGGAGGGGCACAGCAAGGAGCACATAGGTGGGGCACAGCAAGGAGCACTTGGAAGGGGCACAGCAATGAGCACTTGAGAGGGGCACAGCAAGGAGCACATAGGTGGGGCACAGCAAGGAGCACTTGGGAAGGGCACAGTGAGGAGCAAATCGGAGGCACAGTGAGAAGCACATTGGGGGGCACAGCGAGGAGCACTTGGGTGGGGCACAGCGAGGAGCACATGGGTGGGGCACAGCAAGGAGCACTTGGGAGGGGCACAGCAAGGAGCACATAGGTGGGGCACAGCAAGGAGCACTTGGAAGGGGCACAGCAATGAGCACTTGAGAGGGGCACAGCAAGGAGCACATAGGTGGGGCACAGCAAGGAGCACTTGGGAAGGGCACAGTGAGGAGCAAATCGGAGGCACAGTGAGAAGCACATTGGGGGGCACAGCGAGGAGCACATGGGTGGGGCACAGCAAGGAGCACATCGGGGGCACAGCGAGGAGCACATGGGTGGGGCACAGTAAGGAGCACTTGGGAAGGGCACAGTGAGGAGCACATCGGGGGCACAGCAAGGAGCACATCGGGGACACAGCCAGGAGCACATCGGGGGCGCAGTGAGGAGCACATCGGGGGCACAGCGAGGAGCACATCGGGGGCACAGCGAGGAGCACATGGGTGGGGCACAGCGAGGAGCACATGGGTGGGGCACCGCGAGGAGCACATAGGTGGGGCACAGCGAGAAGCACATTGGGGGCACAGCGAGGAGCACATGGGTGGGGCACTGCGAGGAGCACATGGGTGGAGCACAGCGAGGAGCACATAGGTGGGGCATAGCAAGGAGCACATCGGGGGCACAGCAAGGAGCACTTGGGAGGGGTACAGCGAGGAGCACATAGGTGGGGCACAGCGAGGAGCACTTGGGAGGGGCACAGCATTGGGCACTTGGGAGGGGCACAGCAAGGAGCACATAGGTGGGGCACAGCAGGGAGCACTTGGGAAGGGCACAGTGAGGAGCATATCGGAGGTACAGTGAGGAGCACAGCGAGCAGCACATGGGTGGGGCACAGCAAGGAGCACATCGGGGGCACAGCAAGGAGCACATGGGTGGGGCACAGCGAGGAGCACATAGGTGAGACACAGCGAGGAGCACATAGGTGGGGCACAGCAAGGAGCACTTGGGAGGGGCACAGCGAGGAGCACATCGGGGGCACAGCAAGGAGCACATGGGTGGGGCACAGCGAGGAGCACATAGGTGAGACACAGCAAGGAGCACATAGGTGGGGCACAGCAAGGAGCACTTGGGAGGGGCACAGCAAAGAGCACTTGGGAGGGGCACAGCGAGGAGCACATCGGGGGGCACAGCGAGGAGCACATCGGGGGGCACAGCAAGGAGGACAGAGAAGGAACAATGTGGAGCACATCGGGGGCACAGCAAGGAGGACAGAGAAGGAACAATGTGGAGCACATCGGGGGTACAGCTAGGGCAGCAGGTGAGGTCTTCTACTCTAGTCACATCTAGACCTGCTGTGTGAGAAGCACAGTGAGTGCAGGACGGGTCTGTGGTGATTGTTATCAGCAACACAAAAGGGGAGCAGTGATGATATGAGAAATGACAGAACTGCACAGAACCGAGGCCTGTGCAGACACTGCAAGTGCAGGGAATACAGTTGGGTTTCAGCTCTGCAGCTGCAGAATGAGAAATCCAATAAAAGAAGGAAGGCTTCATCATCAGGAGTCCAGCACCCGGCAGGATCACACTTACGCCGAAGCCTCATGGATTTCAGTTCCATCGTAGACACCGCAACCGGAGAGAACCTGAGGAAACAGAAAGGAAGAGAGTGAGTGCAAAAGTGGAGGAGAAAAGCAGATAAAAAGCTGCAGACAGAGCAATGGACACACAATAGGTTACTGCAGGGCAAAACACGAGAGTAAAGATAAACTAACACCTCCAGAGCTGCACTCACTATTCTGCTGGTGCAGTCACTGTGTACATACATTACATTACTGATCCTGAGTTACCTCCTGTATTATACTCCAGAGCTGCACTCACTATTCTGCTGGTGCAGTCACTGTGTGCATACATTAAATTACTGATCCTGAGTTACCTCCTGTATTATACTTCAGAGCTGCACTCACTATTCTGCTGGTGCAGTCACTGTGTACATACATCACATTACTGATCCTGAATTACATCCTGTATTATACTTCAGAGCTGCACTCACTATTCTGCTGGTGCAGTCACTGTGTACATACATTACATTACTGATCCTGAGATACATCCTGTATTATACTTCAGAGCTGCACTCACTATTCTGCTGGTGCAGTCACTGTGTACATACATTACTGATCCTGAGATACATCACTGATCCTGAGATACATCCTGTATTATACTCCAGAGCTGCACGCTCTATTCTGCTGGTGCAGTCACTATGTACATACATTACATTACTGATCCTGCGTTACATCCTGTATTATATCCAGAGCTGCTGTCACGGATCCCTTCTCCGTGGTGTCACTTATTCGTCACGTGCCTGCTCTCACACGTGTGTTGTGAATTCTGCTCTTGGGCTCCCTCCGGTGGTTATGAGTGGTAGTGCTGCTGTCTGTGGATCGCAGCATCTATCAGGTGTGTTCACTTTTTGCAATTTGAACTCAGCTATTTAGTCCTGCTTGATCCTTTAGTCAGTGCCAGTTGTCCATTGTTTTTGGAGGATTCACATCCTTTTCTGGTCTCTCCTGTTTGCTGTGCTTTTCTTCAAAGATAAGTCCTGGCTTTATTTTTGCTGTCCACATGCTGTGGACCTTATAGTCTGTGCATTTTCATGTTTTGTCTTGTCCAGCTTGTCTGTGAAAGGATTTTTTGCAGCCAAGCGGCATCTCTGGAGATGCAGATATACCCTCCATGTCTTTAGTCAGATGTGGAGTTTTGTATTTTCTGTGGTGGATATTTTCTAGTGTTTTAATACTGAACGCATAGTACTCTGTCCTATACTTTCTATTTAGCTAGAATGGCCTCCTATGCTAAATCCTGATTTCAGTCTGCGTATGTCATTTCCCTCTCCTCTCACAGTCAATATTTGTAGGGGGCTGTCTTTCCTTTGAGGATTTTCTCTGAGGCAAGATAGTTTTCCGTTTCTATCTTTAGGGGTATTTAGTCCTCAGGCTGTGTCGAGATGTCTAGGGAGCGTTAGGTACATCCCACGGCTACTTCTAGTTGTGTTGTTAAGTTCAGGGTCTGCGTTCAGTACAGGTACCACCTTCTCCAGAGTACGTCTCATGCTGCTCCTAGGCCACCAGATCATAACACACGTGACTTGGGGTTGTGCCTGCAAGGGTTAATCTATCTCCCCACTCTCAGTCCAGCATTCAACCTCTGTCCTATGCTGCAATGGGAGCATAAATAACACACTGACCCAGGCCACACACCCGCCCATACGCGCTGCCACCACTCATCGAATACACAGGCGATGAGTCCTGGAACTAATAATAATACTAATAAAAATATGTCTATCACTCATAAGGCTCACACACCTTAGGCTATGGATTCCTTTAGAACATTCAAGGTTCAACTTGTTAAAGTTTTATACTTTAACAGCAAAAAGTTCAATGCTTACAATAAGAAAAAGGTATAAAAATATGGTAATAAAAAGACATACAACTTATGCAAACAATGTCAAAATAAACAGGAGAAAACTTACAGAAATTATCTAACTGGTAGTTGCTTTCTGCTCCCTGAGGGAAGGAAGAAGGTAGATTCGATCACTTCAGCTTCTCAGGCTGCCCCCATCATGTGAACACAATTCTCTTTCTGCAGCCTAAATTTATAACTTTGGTCTGAGGTCAGGTTTCTAGACCGGCCTGCCAGGTTAATATCATAATTGCGGTCTGTTTGATTGGGCACAGCCGCTCTACTAATAAATATATATTAGTTTCCTCTGGAGACACGTGTGAGATGGTTCCCAGGGATAGCTTCCCTCAGGCCGCAATTAGCATCTCCCCTCCAAGACCTAGAAGGTGCCAAATGTTGCTTTTCTTTTCAGCCCTAGCAAGACCTCCTGGTGAGATATGGAGACAGAATTTCTACTAGTCCCAAGGAAGTACCTATTAACACCTAGATGCGACTTGCCTTCAGGACAGATGTTACATTATCACTGGTCACACATATAACCCTAGACATTTGTCCCTACACACATATAGATCTATATATATTCATATTTCACCACAGCTGCACTCACTATTCTGCTGGTGCAGTCACTGTGTACATACATTACTGATCCTGAGTTACCTCCTGTATTATACTCCAGAGCTACACTCACTATTCTGCCGGTGCAGTCACTGTGTACATACATTACATTACTGTTCCTGAGTTACCTCCAGCATTATACTCCAGAGCTGCACTCACTATTCTGCTGGTGAAGTCACTGTATGGCCCGGGGGGGGGGGGGGAGCACACAGTGAGGAGCAGCCTCCTGGATGAGGCTGAAGCTGCTTCAAACAGTGAGGAGCAGCAGTGTAACAATGCTCTGACCTTCTGACTTCCGGGCTCCAGGCCTCACCATCCACTTCGGCTCCGATCCTGAGACTCCCGTCATCTTTTCTTTCTCGCACATGAATGTTACTTGCGGCTCTTTAGCATATGATGAGTTCTGCAGATTCTCGTCAGATCGCTGTAAATCCCCCTTTGTCACCACGGCCTGAATCCTTCTGCTCTCAATCAGATTCACACGTGTTGTCTGATATCTGATCCCAGGTCTGTTCTTCACATTCCCCATGTTGGCACACACTGGTCACCTCTGTATACAGCTTATTCTTCACCTTTACGGGACTGTGAGGACCATCCAGCACCTCTACTTCATTGTCATTGTATAATTTCTTTGCCAATCTCACCGTATGCTTCAGGTTGTTGTCCTGCTGGAACACTACATCGTCCTTTACATACCCATATTACTAGAGTATATGAAGTAACTCGTCCTGTAGGACGCTCACCTAAAGCTCAGCATTGAGACCACTGTGGAAACACGAGGTCGGTGGGAGCCACGATCCACTAGCCGAAACCGCATGGATGAGGGATCATCCCGCCGAACGCCTGCTCTCCTTTAACATGGACATAACCCTACACAGACAACACAGGGTGAGGGCAAAACAGTGTGGCAATAGTCTATTGAACCACAAAACAGACTGATAACACAAAGAACAGTCCCAGCAAAATACCCCCAAATGGTGTACATTAGACTCTCACCCTTCCGCAGAGCTCACAGGGTTGACTACCCCACCTGTGATACACACACACAGAAGAGGAAAAACAAGTGCAGGAAAATGACAGTCCATTGATGTACAAGGTCAGTTGACCCGAGGGTCACAACCTGGATTCTACGAACATCTCCATGGAGCCAGGCAACCGGCGGGTCCCAAACCTGGCTTTCTTCAAATGTATCCATGGATCAGAGATGGACAATGAAACAGCTCTGTATTCTTCCAACCGGGGCCGAGGTCCCCTAGGTTGTTTCCTGTAGAATGATAGATCTGTGTCCCTTGTGATGGAGCCATGATGTATTGGAAGCAGTCCTGTACAGTCCCCTGGATGTTTGGATGTCTTGGCAGAATATTTGGCTGTCTCGCTCTATAGAGGCATGTAACCTCTTTTTATACTTAACAAGCGTCCTTCATTCAGTATTGACAAAGGATATGAATGGAGATGAGATAAAGTAGCATTACTCTCAACCCTAAACAGTTATTTAACACTTTTAATTCTCTCCTCCGATCCCCCTGCACACCCTTCCTCTCCACTCATCTCAGCTGAATACGTTGCCTCATTTTTCAAGCAGAAGATTGATATTGTAAAATCAGAGACAGCTTTAGTCGACAACCCCCAGAGTCCTTCCTCCTAACTGCTCAGCCCGCCTCCTCCAAAACCAAATTCTCCACCATTACAGAAGATCGACTCTCCAGTCTAATCTAAAGATCACATCTCACCACCGGTACACTTGACCCGATCCCATCTGACTTCATCCCAAACTTCACCACAGTCTTCATCCCAACCTTAACCCATCTCTTCAACCTATCACTAACAACTGGTGCTTTCCCCTCAAGCATTACACATGCCCAATCACACCTATTCTCAAAAAGCCCTCTCTTGACTCATCCTCTGCATCTAGCTATCGCCCTATATCACTTCTCGCCTATGCCTCAAAACTACTGAAACAACACGTCCATCTTGAACTGTCAAAGCAAAAGAGGGGAGAAGCCAGCGCTGCCTATGGTCAGAACGCAATACATGAAGTGCAAATGCACATATTGATATCTAACTGTATTTTCAAAATGAGACATTTAGCAAACAATTGACCAATTCTTAGAGCTACCCCGCCACGTCACGGCATTCTCATAATGGGGCAGCCCTACTCTATGTTTTTTATATTCGCTGTGCCATAAACGCCTCCTAAACTAATTAAAAGCAAGACCACATTAAATGCAAGCTGTACCTGGAGCATTTCTGAATCACTCCCATGGCGCCAGAGGGGCAAGCGAGGATAAAGGTTGACCAGGTCCAGGCATAGACATTTCAGGTCCAACCTCCACACTGCCCAGCCAGCACCTCAGATAAAGGGTGAGACAGGCTGAGACGCAGGTGCATAATTAAACAGCACCTAGGGCAGGGCAGGCGTGGTCTTGCTTTTAATTCGTTTAGGAGGCCTTTATGGCACAGTGAATATAAAAAACGTAGAGTAGGACTGCCCCATTATGAGATTGCCGTGAAGAGGAGGGGTGGCTCAAAGAATTGATCAATTGTTTGCTAAATGTCTCATATTGAAATACAATCAGAAATTAATATGTGCATTTGCACTTTATGTATTACGTTTTAACCATAGGCAGCGCTGGCTTCTCCCCTCTTTTGCTTTGATATTGGTACGTGGCTGACCACCACTGTTGCCGTGCGCCGGGTTACGTGCGCCATTCTTTCTGTGTTTCTGTGATTGATAGGCTGCTGTACACACATACAGCAGCCCTGCCCTGCCCTAGGCTCACACGTTGCCTCACACATTGGTGAAATGAAATCATATTTTATTGTGCCTTCTGTGGCGACGTTTCGATCCCAATGATCTTTATCAAGCACAGTACAAATTGCCTTAATCCCACTTAAATAGTATAAACACCACCCCCTAATTAACAAACACCAATCAATACATACAAAAGCATATACAAACAATTATGGAGGAAAAAAACCTCACATATCAAATATAAAAACACTTCACATGGTCTTGGGTTGAAAAAGTACCTTCAAAGGGCACCAAACGCATCCTCTGATCAGTCATCCACCTACAATATATGGGAGTAAATGCCAAAACTTTCTAGCGTCCATTATTGATGTAAACAATCCTTTCACCAATCAAAATGCCGCATTCCGTTGTCATAGTGACGCTTGATCTTCAGCTTCATGCAGCCAATCGCCCAGGACCAATCATTCCAAGTCCCGTACTGCGCATGCTCCAGCGTCTCCTGTTATGATCTGGTGATTAAGGAGCGACATGTGACTAGCTCTGAGCAGGTAGTAGCTATACTGACCGCAGTCCCTAAGCTCAACACAACACTAAAAGTAGCCGTGGGGGGTACCTGACACTCCCTAGACCCCTCGACACAGCCTAAGAGCTAACTACCCCTAAAGACAGAAGCAGGAAAACTATCTTGCCTCAGAGAAAATCCCCAAAGGATAGATAGCCCCCCACATGTAATGACTGTGAGAGGAGAAGGAAATGACATACGTAGTATGAAACAAGATTGAGCACAGGAGGCCACTTCTAGCTAAATAGAAATAGTACACAACAGAACGCTGTGCGGTCAGTAATAAAAACTAGAAAAAGTCCACCGCAGAGAAATGCAAAAAGTCTCCACACCTAACTAAAGGTGTGGAGGGCAAACTCTGCTGCCCATAGCTTCCAGCTAGCTGAATAGATCCATACTGATAAGCTGGACAAAAGAGCAAAAACTACAAAATGCTGATCAACAAAGTCCACAACAAGTGAACTGCAAAAAGACAAGCAAGGACTTAGCTTTGCAGAGCTGGTCAGAGTGTCAGGAAATCCTAAGAACAATGACTCCAGGCAGGAACAATTGACAACTGGCAATGAATGAGAGAAAAGGCCAGACTAATATAGCCGAGCCAAGAAGACGATCAGTGAAAACAGCTGCAGAAGCTAAATCCAAGAAGCAGCCATACCACTCAAAACCACAGGAGGGAGCCCAAGAGCAGAACTCACAAAAATGCTACTTACAACCACCGGAGGGAGCCCAAGAGCGGAATTCACAACAGTACCCCCCCCCCTTGAGGAGGGGTCACCGAACCCTCACCAGAGCCCCCAGGCCGATCAGGACGAGCCAAATGAAAAGCACGAACCAAATCGGCGGCATTAACATCGGAGGCAACAACCCAAGAATTATCCTCCTGGCCATAACCCTTCCACTTGACAAGATACTGAAGCTTCCACCTCGAAAAACGAGAATCCAAAATTTTCTCAACCACATATTCCAACTCCCCCTCAACCAACATCGGGGCAGGAGGATCAACAGATGGAACAACGGGCACCACATATCTCCGCAACAAAGATCTATGGAAAACATTGTGGATGGCAAATGAGGCTGGAAGGGCCAAACGAAAAGACACAGGATTGATAACCTCAGAAATCTTATAAGGACCAATAAACCGAGGCTTGAACTTAGGGGCAGAAACCTTCATAGGAACATGACGAGAGGACAACCAGACCAAATCCCTTACACAAAGCCGAGGACCAACACACCGACGGCGGTTAGCAAAACGCTGAGCCTTTTCCTGGGACAACGTCAAATTGTCCACCACATGAGTCCAAATCTGCTGTAACCTGTCCATCACAGAATCCACACCAGGAAAATCAGAAGGCTCAACCTGCCCTGAAGAAAAACGAGGATGGAAACCAAAATTACAAAAGAAAGGCGAAACCAAAATAGCCGAACTGGCCCGATTATTAAGGGCAAACTAGGCCAACGGCAAAAAAGTCACCCAATCATCCTGATCAGCAGACACAAAGCATCTCAAATAGGTTTCCAAGGTTTGATTAGTTCGCTCAGTTTGGCCATTTGTCTGAGGATGGAACGCCGAAGAAAAAGACAAATCAATACCCATCCTAGCACAAAAGGCCCGCCAAAACCTGGAAACAAACTGGGAACTTCTGTCAGACACAATATTCTCTGGAATGCCATGCAAACGAACCACATGTTGAAAAAACAATGGAACCAAATCAGAGGAGGAAGGCAATTTAGGCAAAGGTACCAAATCGACCATTTTAGAGAACCGGTCACAAACCACCCAGATAACAGACATCCTCTGGGACACAGGAAGATCCGCAATAAAATCCATGGAAATATGCGTCCAAGGCCTCTCCGGGACGGGCAAAGGCAAAAGCAACCCACTAGCGCGGGAACAGCAAAGCTTAGCCCGGGCACAAGTCCCACAGGATTGCACAAAAGATTGCACATCCCGCGACAAGGAAGGCCACCAAAAGGACCTAGCAACCAAATCTCTGGTACCAAAAATCCCAGGATGACCGGCCAACACAGAAAAATGGACCTCAGAAATTACCTTACTTGTCCATCTATCAGGAACAAACAGCTTCCCTACAGGACAGCGGTCAGGTTTATTAGCCTGAAATTCCTGAAGCGCCCGTCGCAAATCAGGGGAGATGGCAGACAGAATCACCCCTTCCTTAAGAATACCAACCGGCTCAAGGACTCCAGGGGAATCAGACAAAAAACTCTGAGAGAGGGCATCCGCTTTAACATTCTTAGATCCTGGAAGATATGAGACCACAAAATCAAAACGGGAGAAAAACAGGGACCACCGAGCCTGTCTAGGGTTCAGCCGCTTGGCCGACTCAAGGTAAATCAGATTCTTATGATCGGTCAAGACCACAATGCGGTGCTTGGCTCCCTCAAGCCAATGTCGGCACTCCTCAAATGCCCTTTTCATAGCCAACAACTCCCGATTGCCGACATCATAATTGCGTTCCGCAGGCGAAAACTTTCGGGAAAAGAAGGCACATGTCTTCATCAAGGAACCATCAGAATTCCTCTGTGACAAAATGGCCCCTGCCCCAATCTCAGAAGCGTCAACCTCAACCTGAAAAGGAAGAGAAACATCCGGCTGACGCAAGACAGGGGCAGAAGTAAATCGGCGTTTAAGCTCCTGAAAGGCCTCAACAGCCTCAGAGGACCAATTAGTCACATCAGCGCCTTTCTTCGTCAAATCGGTCAGGGGTTTAACCACACTAGAGAAGTTGGCAATGAAACGGCGATAAAAATTAGCAAAGCCCAAAAATTTCTGAAGGCTCTTCACAGATGTGGGTTGAATCCAGTCATGAATAGCTTGGACCTTAACAGGATCCATTTCTATAGACGAAGGAGAAAAAATAAACCCCAAAAAGAGACCTTCTGAACTCCAAATAGGCACTTAGACCCCTTCACAAATAAAGCATTATCACGAAGGATCTGGAATACCATCCTGACCTGCTTCACATGAGACTCCCAATCATCAGAAAAAATCTAAATATCATCCAAATACACAATCAAGAATTTGTCAAGATAATTGCGGAAAATATCATGCATAAAGGACTGAAATACAGAAGGGGCATTAGAAAGCCCGAAAGGCATCACTAGGTATTCAAAATGGCCTTTGGGCGTATTAAATGCAGTTTTCCATTCGTCACCGTGTTTAATACGAACAAGATTATATGCCCCTCGGAGGTCAATCTTAGTAAACCAACTAGCCCGCTTAATCCTAGCAAACAAATCGGAGAGCAAAGGTAAAGGGTATTGGAATTTGACCGTGATTTTATTAAGAAGGCGATAATCAATACAGGGTCTTAAGGAGCCATCCTTCTTGGCAACAAAGAAGAACCCCGCTCCCAATGGTGACGAAGACGGCCGAATATGCCCTTTCTCTAAAAACTCCTTGACATAGCTCCGCATGGCGGCATGCTCTGGCACAGACAGCTTGAAAAGTCGGCCCTTAGGGAACTTACAGCCAGGAATCAAATCAATAGCACAATCACAGTCCCTATGTGGAGGAAGGGAACTGGACTTGGGCTCATCGAATACATCCTGGAAGTCTGACAAAAATTCAGGAACATCAGAAGAGGGGGAAGAGGAAATTGACATTAAAGGAACGTCACTATGTACCCCTGACAACCCCAACTAGTCACAGACATTGATTTCCAATCCAGCACTGGATTGTGTACTTGTAACCATGGAAAACCCAGTACAACAACATCATGTAAATTATGCAACACCAGAAAATGGCAATCTTCCTGATGTGCAGGAGCCATGCACATAGTCAGCTGAGTCCAATACTGAGGTTTATTCTTGGCCAATGGTGTAGCATCAATACCCCTCAAGGGTATGGGACTCTGCAAAGGCTGCAAGGAAAAACCACAGCGCCTAGCGAATTCCAAGTCCATTAAGTTCAGAGCAGCGCCTGAATCCACAAATGCCATAACGGAAAAAGATGACAATGAGCAAATCAGGGTCACAGATAAGAGAAATTTAGGCTGTACAGTACTGATGGTAACAGACCTAGCGACTCTCTTAATACGCTTAGGGCAATCAGAAATAACATGAGCAGAATCACCACAGTAAAAACACAGCCTATTCTGACGTCTGTATCCCCTCTGTTCCGCTCTAGTCAAAATCCTATCACATTGCATGGTCTCAGGACTCTGCTCAGAGGACACTGCCATATGGTGCACCACTTTCCGTTCGCGCAGGCGCCGATCAATCTGAATGGGCAGAGACATAGAATCGCTCAAACCAACAGGCATGGGAAACCCCACCATCACATATTTAAGGGCTTCAGAAAGACCCTTTCTGAAAATTGCTGCCAGAGCATCCTCATTTCATTTAGTGAGCACAGACCATTTTCTAAATTTCTGGCAGTATAATTCTGCCGCTTCCTGACCCTGACACAGGGCCAACAGTGTTTTCTCAGCATGCTCTGCAGAGTTAGGTTCATCACACAATAATCCGAGCGATTGAAAAAATGCATCCACATTAAGCAATGCCGGATTCCCTGACTCAAGAGAGAAAGCCCAGTCCTGAGGGTCGCCACGCAGCAGAGAAATAACTATCTTTACTTGCTGAATAGGATCACCAGAGGAACGGGGTTTCAGAGCAAAAAACAATTTGCAGTTATTTTTAAAGTTCAAAAACTTAGATCTATCCCCGTAAAACAAATCCGGAGTAGGAATTCTAGGCTCTAAGGCCGGAATCTGAACAACATAATCTTGAATACTCTGTACTCTTGCAGCAAGCTGATCCACACGAGAAAACAAACCCTGAACATCCATGCCTGCATCCAAATCCTGAATCACCCAGAGATAAGAGGAAGGAAAAAGACAAAACAAACCAAAGAAAAAAAATGGCTCAGAACAATTTTTCTCTTCCTTCTTTTGAGATGTATTCAGCTCATTTTTGGCCAGTTGTACTGTTATGATCTGGTGATTAAGGAGCGACATGCGTCTAGCTCTGAGCAGGTGGCAACTATACTGACCGCAGTCCCTAAGCTCAACACAACACTAGAAGTAGCCGTGGGGGGTACCTGACACTCCCTAGACCCCTCGACACAGCCTAAGAGCTAACTACCCCTAAAGACAGAAGCAGGAAAACTATCTTGCCTCAGAGAAAATCCCCAAAGGATAGATAGCCCCCCACATGTAATGACTGTGAGAGGAGAAGGAAATGACATACGTAGTATGAAACAAGATTGAGCACAGGAGGCCACTTCTAGCTAAATAGAAATAGTACAGAACAGAACGCTGTGCGGTCAGTAATAAAAACTAGAAAAAGTCCACCGCAGAGAAATGCAAAAAGTCTCCACACCTAACTAAAGGTGTGGAGGGCAAACTCTGCTGCCCATAGCTTCCAGCTAGCTGAATAGATCCATACCGATAAGCTGGACAAAAGAGCAAAAACTACAAAATGCTGATCAACAAAGTCCACAACAAGTGAACTGCAAAAAGACAAGCAAGGACTTAGCTTTGCAGAGCTGGTCAGAGTGTCAGGAAATCCTAAGAACAATGACTCCAGGCAGGAACAATTGACAACTGACAATGAATGAGAGAAAAGGCCAGACTAATATAGCCGAGCCAAGAAGACGATCAGTGAAAACAGCTGCAGAAGCTAAATCCAAGAAGCAGCCATACCACTCAAAACCACAGGAGGGAGCCCAAGAGCAGAACTCACAAAAATGCTACTTACAACCACCGGAGGGAGCCCAAGAGCGGAATTCACAACAGTACCCCCCCCCCTTGAGGAGGGGTCACCGAACCCTCACCAGAGCCCCCAGGCCGATCAGGACGAGCCAAATGAAAAGCACGAACCAAATCAGCGGCATTAACATCGGAGGCAACAACCCAAGAATTATCCTCCTGGCCATAACCCTTCCACTTGACAAGATACTGAAGCTTCCGCCTCGAAAAACGAGAATCCAAAATTTTCTCAACCACATATTCCAACTCCCCCTCAACCAACATCGGGGCAGGAGGATCAACAGATGGAACAACGGGCACCACATATCTCCGCAACAAAGATCTATGGAAAACATTGTGGATGGCAAATGAGGCTGGAAGGGCCAAACGAAAAGACACAGGATTGATAACCTCAGAAATCTTATAAGGACCAATAAACCGAGGCTTGAACTTAGGGGAAGAAACCTTCATAGGAACATGACGAGAGGACAACCAGACCAAATCCCTTACACAAAGCCGAGGACCAACACACCGACGGCGGTTAGCAAAACGCTGAGCCTTTTCCTGGGACAACGTCAAATTGTCCACCACATGAGTCCAAATCTGCTGTAACCTGTCCATCACAGAATCCACACCAGGAAAATCAGAAGGCTCAACTTGCCCTGAAGAAAAACGAGGATGGAAACCAAAATTACAAAAGAAAGGCGAAACCAAAATAGCCGAACTGGCCCGATTATTAAGGGCAAACTAGGCCAACGGCAAAAAAGTCACCCAATCATCCTGATCAGCAGACACAAAGCATCTCAAATAGGTTTCCAAGGTTTGATTAGTTCGCTCAGTTTGGCCATTTGTCTGAGGATGGAACGCCGAAGAAAAAGACAAATCAATACCCATCCTAGCACAAAAGGCCCGCCAAAACCTGGAAACAAACTGGGAACTTCTGTCAGACACAATATTCTCCGGAATGCCATGCAAACGAACCACATGTTGAAAAAACAATGGAACCAAATCAGAGGAGGAAGGCAATTTAGGCAAAGGTACCAAATCGACCATTTTAGAGAACCGGTCACAAACCACCCAGATAACAGACATCCTCTGGGACACAGGAAGATCCGCAATAAAATCCATGGAAATATGCGTCCAAGGCCTCTCCGGGACGGGCAAAGGCAAAAGCAACCCACTAGCGCGGGAACAGCAAGGCTTAGCCCGGGCACAAGTCCCACAGGATTGCACAAAAGATTGCACATCCCGCGACAAGGAAGGCCACCAAAAGGACCTAGCAACCAAATCTCTGGTACCAAAAATCCCAGGATGACCGGCCAACACAGAACAATGGACCTCAGAAATTACCTTACTTGTCCATCTATCAGGAACAAACAGCTTCCCTACAGGACAGCGGTCAGGTTTATTAGCCTGAAATTCCTGAAGCGCCCGTCGCAAATCAGGGGAGATGGCAGACAGAATCACCCCTTCCTTAAGAATACCAACCGGCTCAAGGACTCCAGGGGAATCAGACAAAAAATTCTGAGAGAGGGCATCCGCTTTAACATTCTTAGATCCTGGAAGATATGAGACCACAAAATCAAAACGGGAGAAAAACAGGGACCACCGAGCCTGTCTAGGGTTCAGCCGCTTGGCCGACTCAAGGTAAATCAGATTCTTATGATCGGTCAAGACCACAATGCGGTGCTTGGCTCCCTCAAGCCAATGTCGGCACTCCTCAAATGCCCTTTTCATAGCCAACAACTCCCGATTGCCGACATCATAATTGCGTTCCGCAGGCGAAAACTTTCGGGAAAAGAAGGCACATGTCTTCATCAAGGAACCATCAGAATTCCTCTGTGACAAAACGGCCCCTGCCCCAATCTCAGAAGCGTCAACCTCAACCTGAAAAGGAAGAGAAACATCCGGCTGACGCAAGACAGGGGCAGAAGTAAATCGGCGTTTAAGCTCCTGAAAGGCCTCAACAGCCTCAGAGGACCAATTAGTCACATCAGCGCCTTTCTTCGTCAAATCGGTCAGGGGTTTAACCACACTAGAGAAGTTGGCAATGAAACGGCGATAAAAATTAGCAAAGCCCAAAAATTTCTGAAGGCTCTTCACAGATGTGGGTTGAATGCAGTCATGAATAGCTTGGACCTTAACAGGATCCATTTCTATAGACGAAGGAGAAAAAATAAACCCCAAAAAAGAGACCTTCTGAACTCCAAATAGGCACTTAGACCCCTTCACAAATAAAGCATTATCACGAAGGATCTGGAATACCATCCTGACCTGCTTCACATGAGACTCCCAATCATCAGAAAAAAATCTAAATATCATCCAAATACACAATCAAGAATTTGTCAAGATAATTGCGGAAAATATCATGCATAAAGGACTGAAATACAGAAGGGGCATTAGAAAGCCCGAAAGGCATCACTAGGTATTCAAAATGGCCTTTGGGCGTATTAAATGCAGTTTTCCATTCGTCACCGTGTTTAATACAAACAAGATTATATGCCCCTCGAAGGTCAATCTTGGTAAACCAACTAGCCCGCTTAATCCTAGCAAACAAATCGGAGAGCAAAGGTAAAGGGTATTGGAATTTGACCGTGATTTTATTAAGAAGGCGATAATCAATACAGGGTCTTAAGGAGCCATCCTTCTTGGCAACAAAGAAGAACCCCGCTCCCAATGGTGACGAAGACGGCCGAATATGCCCTTTCTCTAAAAACTCCTTGACATAGCTCCGCATGGCGGCATGCTCTGGCACAGACAGCTTGAAAAGTCGGCCCTTAGGGAACTTACAGCCAGGAATCAAATCAATAGCACAATCACAGTCCCTATGTGGAGGAAGGGAACTGGACTTGGGCTCATCGAATACATCCTGGAAGTCTGACAAAAATTCAGGAACATCAGAAGAGGGGGAAGAGGAAATTGACATTAAAGGAACGTCACTATGTACCCCTTGACAACCCCAACTAGTCACAGACATTGATTTCCAATCCAGCACTGGATTGTGTACTTGTAACCATGGAAAACCCAGTACAACAACATCATGTAAATTATGCAACACCAGAAAATGGCAATCTTCCTGATGTGCAGGAGCCATGCACATAGTCAGCTGAGTCCAATACTGAGGTTTATTCTTGGCCAATGGTGTAGCATCAATACCCCTCAAGGGTATGGGACTCTGCAAAGGCTGCAAGGAAAAACCACAGCGCCTAGCGAATTCCAAGTCCATTAAGTTCAGAGCAGCGCCTGAATCCACAAATGCCATAACGGAAAAAGATGACAATGAGCAAATCAGGGTCACAGATAAGAGAAATTTAGGCTGTACAGTACTGATGGTAACAGACCTAGCGACTCTCTTAATACGCTTAGGGCAATCAGAAATAACATGAGCAGAATCACCACAGTAAAAACACAGCCTATTCTGACGTCTGTATCCCCTCTGTTCCGCTCTAGTCAAAATCCTATCACATTGCATGGCCTCAGGACTCTGCTCAGAGGACACTGCCATATGGTGCACCACTTTGCGTTCGCGCAGGCGCCGATCAATCTGAATGGCCAGAGACATAGAATCGCTCAAACCAACAGGCGTGGGAAACCCCACCATCACATATTTAAGGGCTTCAGAAAGACTCTTTCTGAAAATTGCTGCCAGAGCATCCTCATTTCATTTAGTGAGCACAGACCATTTTCTAAATTTCTGGCAGTATAATTCTGCCGCTTCCTGACCCTGACACAGGGCCAACAGTGTTTTCTCAGCATGCTCTACAGAGTTAGGTTCATCACACAATAATCCGAGCGATTGAAAAAATGCATCCACATTAAGCAATGCCGGATTCCCTGACTCAAGAGAGAAAGCCCAGTCCTGAGGGTCGCCACGCAGCAGAGAAATAACTATCTTTACTTGCTGAATAGGATCACCAGAGGAACGGGGTTTCAGAGCAAAAAACAATTTGCAGTTATTTTTAAAGTTCAAAAACTTAGATCTATCCCCGTAAAACAAATCCGGAGTAGGAATTCTAGGCTCTAAGGCCGGAATCTGAACAACATAATCTTGAATACTCTGTACTCTTGCAGCAAGCTGATCCACACGAGAAAACAAACCCTGAACATCCATGCCTGCATCCAAATCCTGAATCACCCAGAGATAAGAGGAAGGAAAAAGACAAAACAAACCAAAGAAAAAAAAATGGCTCAGAACTCTTTTTCTCTTCCTTCTTTTGAGATGTATTCAGCTCATTTTTGGCCAGTTGTACTGTTATGATCTGGTGATTAAGGAGCGACATGCGTCTAGCTCTGAGCAGGTGGCAACTATACTGACCGCAGTCCCTAAGCTCAACACAACACTAGAAGTAGCCGTGGGGGGTACCTGACACTCCCTAGACCCCTCGACACAGCCTAAGAGCTAACTACCCCTAAAGACAGAAGCAGGAAAACTATCTTGCCTCAGAGAAAATCCCCAAAGGATAGATAGCCCCCCACATGTAATGACTGTGAGAGGAGAAGGAAATGACATACGTAGTATGAAACAAGATTGAGCACAGGAGGCCACTTCTAGCTAAATAGAAATAGTACACAACAGAACGCTGTGCGGTCAGTAATAAAAACTAGAAAAAGTCCACCGCAGAGAAATGCAAAAAGTCTCCACACCTAACTAAAGGTGTGGAGGGCAAACTCTGCTGCCCATAGCTTCCAGCTAGCTGAATAGATCCATACTGATAAGCTGGACAAAAGAGCAAAAACTTCAAAATGCTGATCAACAAAGTCCACAACAAGTGAACTGCAAAAAGACAAGCAAGGACTTAGCTTTGCAGAGCTGGTCAGAGTGTCAGGAAATCCTAAGAACAATGACTCCAGGCAGGAACAATTGACAACTGGCAATGAATGAGAGAAAAGGCCAGACTAATATAGCCGAGCCAAGAAGACGATCAGTGAAAACAGCTGCAGAAGCTAAATCCAAGAAGCAGCCATACCACTCAAAACCACAGGAGGGAGCCCAAGAGCAGAACTCACAAAAATGCTACTTACAACCACCGGAGGGAGCCCAAGAGCGGAATTCACAACAGTACCCCCCCCCCTTGAGGAGGGGTCACCGAACCCTCACCAGAGCCCCCAGGCCGATCAGGACGAGCCAAATGAAAAGCACGAACCAAATCGGCGGCATTAACATCGGAGGCAACAACCCAAGAATTATCCTCCTGGCCATAACCCTTCCACTTGACAAGATACTGAAGCTTCCGCCTCGAAAAACGAGAATCCAAAATTTTCTCAACCACATATTCCAACTCCCCCTCAACCAACATCGGGGCAGGAGGATCAACAGATGGAACAACGGGCACCACATATCTCCGCAACAAAGATCTATGGAAAACATTGTGGATGGCAAATGAGGCTGGAAGGGCCAAACGAAAAGACACAGGATTGATAACCTCAGAAATCTTATAAGGACCAATAAACCGAGGCTTGAACTTAGGGGAAGAAACCTTCATAGGAACATGACGAGAGGACAACCAGACCAAATCCCTTACACGAAGCCGAGGACCAACACACCGACGGCGGTTAGCAAAACGCTGAGCCTTTTCCTGGGACAACGTCAAATTGTCCACCACATGAGTCCAAATCTGCTGTAACCTGTCCATCACAGAATCCACACCAGGAAAATCAGAAGGCTCAACCTGCCCTGAAGAAAAACGAGGATGGAAACCAAAATTACAAAAGAAAGGCGAAACCAAAATAGCCGAACTGGCCCGATTATTAAGGGCAAACTAGGCCAACGGCAAAAAAGTCACCCAATCATCCTGATCAGCAGACACAAAGCATCTCAAATAGGTTTCCAAGGTTTGATTAGTTCGCTCAGTTTGGCCATTTGTCTGAGGATGGAACGCCGAAGAAAAAGACAAATCAATACCCATCCTAGCACAAAAGGCCCGCCAAAACCTGGAAACAAACTGGGAACTTCTGTCAGACACAATATTCTCCGGAATGCCATGCAAACGAACCACATGTTAAAAAAACAATGGAACCAAATCAGAGGAGGAAGGCAATTTAGGCAAAGGTACCAAATCGACCATTTTAGAGAACCGGTCACAAACCACCCAGATAACAGACATCCTCTGGGACACAGGAAGATCCGCAATAAAATCCATGGAAATATGCGTCCAAGGCCTCTCCGGGACGGGTAAAGGCAAAAGCAACCCACTAGCGCGGGAACAGCAAGGCTTAGCCCGGGCACAAGTCCCACAGGATTGCACAAAAGATTGCACATCCCACGACAAGGAAGGCCACCAAAAGGACCTAGCAACCAAATCTCTGGTACCAAAAATCCCAGGATGACCGGCCAACACAGAACAATGGACCTCAGAAATTACCTTACTTGTCCATCTATCAGGAACAAACAGCTTCCCTACAGGACAGCGGTCAGGTTTATTAGCCTGAAATTCCTGAAGCGCCCGTCGCAAATCAGGGGAGATGGCAGACAGAATCACCCCTTCCTTAAGAATACCAACCGGCTCAAGGACTCCAGGGGAATCAGACAAAAAACTCTGAGAGAGGGCATCCGCTTTAACATTCTTAGATCCTGGAAGATATGAGACCACAAAATCAAAACGGGAGAAAAACAGGGACCACCGAGCCTGTCTAGGGTTCAGCCGCTTGGCCGACTCAAGGTAAATCAGATTCTTATGATCGGTCAAGACCACAATGCGGTGCTTGGCTCCCTCAAGCCAATGTCGGCACTCCTCAAATGCCCTTTTCATAGCCAACAACTCCCGATTGCCGACATCATAATTGCGTTCCGCAGGCGAAAACTTTCGGGAAAAGAAGGCACATGTCTTCATCAAGGAACCATCAGAATTCCTCTGTGACAAAACGGCCCCTGCCCCAATCTCAGAAGCGTCAACCTCAACCTGAAAAGGAAGAGAAACATCCGGCTGACGCAAGACAGGGGCAGAAGTAAATCGGCGTTTAAGCTCCTGAAAGGCCTCAACAGCCTCAGAGGACCAATTAGTCACATCAGCGCCTTTCTTCGTCAAATCGGTCAGGGGTTTAACCACACTAGAGAAGTTGGCAATGAAACGGCGATAAAAATTAGCAAAGCCCAAAAATTTCTGAAGGCTCTTCACAGATGTGGGTTGAATCCAGTCATGAATAGCTTGGACCTTAACAGGATCCATTTCTATAGACGAAGGAGAAAAAATAAACCCCAAAAAAGAGACCTTCTGAACTCCAAATAGGCACTTAGACCCCTTCACAAATAAAGCATTATCACGAAGGATCTGGAATACCATCCTGACCTGCTTCACATGAGACTCCCAATCATCAGAAAAAATCTAAATATCATCCAAATACACAATCAAGAATTTGTCAAGATAATTGCGGAAAATATCATGCATAAAGGACTGAAATACAGAAGGGGCATTAGAAAGCCCGAAAGGCATCACTAGGTATTCAAAATGGCCTTTGGGCGTATTAAATGCAGTTTTCCATTCGTCACCGTGTTTAATACGAACAAGATTATATGCCCCTCGAAGGTCAATCTTGGTAAACCAACTAGCCCGCTTAATCCTAGCAAACAAATCAGAGAGCAAAGGTAAAGGGTATTGGAATTTGACCGTGATTTTATTAAGAAGGCGATAATCAATACAGGGTCTTAAGGAACCATCCTTCTTGGCAACAAAGAAGAACCCCGCTCCCAATGGTAACGAAGACGGCCGAATATGCCCTTTCTCTAAAAACTCCTTGACATAGCTCCGCATGGCGGCATGCTCTGGCACAGACAGCTTGAAAAGTCGGCCCTTAGGGAACTTACAGCCAGGAATCAAATCAATAGCACAATCACAGTCCCTATGTGGAGGAAGGGAACTGGACTTGGGCTCATCGAATACATCCTGGAAGTCTGACAAAAATTCAGGAACATCAGAAGAGGGGGAAGAGGAAATTGACATTAAAGGAACGTCACTATGTACCCCTGACAACCCCAACTAGTCACAGACATTGATTTCCAATCCAGCACTGGATTGTGTACTTGTAACCATGGAAAACCCAGTACAACAACATCATGTAAATTATGCAACACCAGAAAATGGCAATCTTCCTGATGTGCAGGAGCCATGCACATAGTCAGCTGAGTCCAATACTGAGGTTTATTCTTGGCCAATGGTGTAGCATCAATACCCCTCAAGGGTATGGGACTCTGCAAAGGCTGCAAGGAAAAACCACAGCGCCTAGCGAATTCCAAGTCCATTAAGTTCAGAGCAGCGCCTGAATCCACAAATGCCATAACGGAAAAAGATGACAATGAGCAAATCAGGGTCACAGATAAGAGAAATTTAGGCTGTACAGTACTGATGGTAACAGACCTAGCGACTCTCTTAATACGCTTAGGGCAATCAGAAATAACATGAGCAGAATCACCACAGTAAAAACACAGCCTATTCTGACGTCTGTATCCCCTCTGTTCCGCTCTAGTCAAAATCCTATCACATTGCATGGCCTCAGGACTCTGCTCAGAGGACACTGCCATATGGTGCACCACTTTGCGTTCGCGCAGGCGCCGATCAATCTGAATGGCCAGAGACATAGAATCGCTCAAACCAACAGGCGTGGGAAACCCCACCATCACATATTTAAGGGCTTCAGAAAGACCCTTTCTGAAAATTGCTGCCAGAGCATCCTCATTTCATTTAGTGAGCACAGACCATTTTCTAAATTTCTGGCAGTATAATTCTGCCGCTTCCTGACCCTGACACAGGGCCAACAGTGTTTTCTCAGCATGCTCTACAGAGTTAGGTTCATCACACAATAATCCGAGCGATTGAAAAAATGCATCCACATTAAGCAATGCCGGATTCCCTGACTCAAGAGAGAAAGCCCAGTCCTGAGGGTCGCCACGCAGCAGAGAAATAACTATCTTTACTTGCTGAATAGGATCACCAGAGGAACGGGGTTTCAGAGCAAAAAACAATTTGCAGTTATTTTTAAAGTTCAAAAACTTAGATCTATCCCCGTAAAACAAATCCGGAGTAGGAATTCTAGGCTCTAAGGCCGGAATCTGAACAACATAATCTTGAATACTCTGTACTCTTGCAGCAAGCTGATCCACACGAGAAAACAAACCCTGAACATCCATGCCTGCATCCAAATCCTGAATCACCCAGAGATAAGAGGAAGGAAAAAGACAAAACAAACCAAAGAAAAAAAAATGGCTCAGAACTCTTTTTCTCTTCCTTCTTTTGAGATGTATTCAGCTCATTTTTGGCCAGTTGTACTGTTATGATCTGGTGATTAAGGAGCGACATGCGTCTAGCTCTGAGCAGGTGGCAACTATACTGACCGCAGTCCCTAAGCTCAACACAACACTAGAAGTAGCCGTGGGGGGTACCTGACACTCCCTAGACCCCTCGACACAGCCTAAGAGCTAACTACCCCTAAAGACAGAAGCAGGAAAACTATCTTGCCTCAGAGAAAATCCCCAAAGGATAGATAGCCCCCCACATGTAATGACTGTGAGAGGAGAAGGAAATGACATACGTAGTATGAAACAAGATTGAGCACAGGAGGCCACTTCTAGCTAAATAGAAATAGTACACAACAGAACGCTGTGCGGTCAGTAATAAAAACTAGAAAAAGTCCACCGCAGAGAAATGCAAAAAGTCTCCACACCTAACTAAAGGTGTGGAGGGCAAACTCTGCTGCCCATAGCTTCCAGCTAGCTGAATAGATCCATACTGATAAGCTGGACAAAATAGCAAAAACTACAAAATGCTGATCAACAAAGTCCACAACAAGTGAACTGCAAAAAGACAAGCAAGGACTTAGCTTTGCAGAGCTGGTCAGAGTGTCAGGAAATCCTAAGAACAATGACTCCAGGCAGGAACAATTGACAACTGGCAATGAATGAGAGAAAAGGCCAGACTAATATAGCCGAGCCAAGAAGACGATCAGTGAAAACAGCTGCAGAAGCTAAATCCAAGAAGCAGCCATACCACTCAAAACCACAGGAGGGAGCCCAAGAGCAGAACTCACAAAAATGCTACTTACAACCACCGGAGGGAGCCCAAGAGCGGAATTCACAACAGTACCCCCCCCCCCCCTTGAGGAGGGGTCACCGAACCCTCACCAGAGCCCCCAGGCCGATCAGGACGAGCCAAATGAAAAGCACGAACCAAATCGGCGGCATTAACATCGGAGGCAACAACCCAAGAATTATCCTCCTGGCCATAACCCTTCCACTTGACAAGATACTGAAGCTTCCGCCTCGAAAAACGAGAATCCAAAATTTTCTCAACCACATATTCCAACTCCCCCTCAACCAACATCGGGGCAGGAGGATCAACAGATGGAACAACGGGCACCACATATCTCCGCAACAAAGATCTATGGAAAACATTGTGGATGGCAAATGAGGCTGGAAGGGCCAAACGAAAAGACACAGGATTGATAACCTCAGAACTCTTATAAGGACCAATAAACCGAGGCTTGAACTTAGGGGAAGAAACCTTCATAGGAACATGACGAGAGGACAACCAGACCAAATCCCTTACACGAAGCCGAGGACCAACACACCGACGGCGGTTAGCAAAACGCTGAGCCTTTTCCTGGGACAACGTCAAATTGTCCACCACATGAGTCCAAATCTGCTGTAACCTGTCCATCACAGAATCCACACCAGGAAAATCAGAAGGCTCAACCTGCCCTGAAGAAAAACGAGGATGGAAACCAAAATTACAAAAGAAAGGCGAAACCAAAATAGCCGAACTGGCCCGATTATTAAGGGCAAACTAGGCCAACGGCAAAAAAGTCACCCAATCATCCTGATCAGCAGACACAAAGCATCTCAAATAGGTTTCCAAGGTTTGATTAGTTCGCTCAGTTTGGCCATTTGTCTGAGGATGGAACGCCGAAGAAAAAGACAAATCAATACCCATCCTAGCACAAAAGGCCCGCCAAAACCTGGAAACAAACTGGGAACTTCTGTCAGACACAATATTCTCCGGAATGCCATGCAAACGAACCACATGTTGAAAAAACAATGGAACCAAATCAGAGGAGGAAGGCAATTTAGGCAAAGGTACTAAATCGACCATTTTAGAGAACCGGTCACAAACCACCCAGATAACAGACATCCTCTGGGACACAGGAAGATCCGCAATAAAATCCATGGAAATATGCGTCCAAGGCCTCTCCGGGACGGGCAAAGGCAAAAGCAACCCACTAGCGCGGGAACAGCAAGGCTTAGCCCGGGCACAAGTCCCACAGGATTGCACAAAAGATTGCACATCCCGCGACAAGGAAGGCCACCAAAAGGACCTAGCAACCAAATCTCTGGTACCTAAAATCCCAGGATGACCGGCCAACACAGAACAATGGACCTCAGAAATTACCTTACTTGTCCATCTATCAGGAACAAACAGCTTCCCTACAGGACAGCGGTCAGGTTTATTAGCCTGAAATTCCTGAAGCGCCCGTCGCAAATCAGGGGAGATGGCAGACAGAATCACCCCTTCCTTAAGAATACCAACCGGCTCAAGGACTCCAGGGGAATCAGACAAAAAACTCTGAGAGAGGGCATCCGCTTTAACATTCTTAGATCCTGGAAGATATGAGACCACAAAATCAAAACGGGAGAAAAACAGGGACCACCGAGCCTGTCTAGGGTTCAGCCGCTTGGCCGACTCAAGGTAAATCAGATTCTTATGATCGGTCAAGACCACAATGCGGTGCTTGGCTCCCTCAAGCCAATGTCGGCACTCCTCAAATGCCCTTTTCATAGCCAACAACTCCCGATTGCCGACATCATAATTGCGTTCCGCAGGCGAAAACTTTCGGGAAAAGAAGGCACATGTCTTCATCAAGGAACCATCAGAATTCCTCTGTGACAAAACGGCCCCTGCCCCAATCTCAGAAGCGTCAACCTCAACCTGAAAAGGAAGAGAAACATCCGGCTGACGCAAGACAGGGGCAGAAGTAAATCGGCGTTTAAGCTCCTGAAAGGCCTCAACAGCCTCAGAGGACCAATTAGTCACATCAGCGCCTTTCTTCGTCAAATCGGTCAGGGGTTTAACCACACTAGAGAAGTTGGCAATGAAACGGCGATAAAAATTAGCAAAGCCCAAAAATTTCTGAAGGCTCTTCACAGATGTGGGTTGAATCCAGTCATGAATAGCTTGGACCTTAACAGGATCCATTTCTATAGACGAAGGAGAAAAAATAAACCCCAAAAAAGAGACCTTCTGAACTCCAAATAGGCACTTAGACCCCTTCACAAATAAAGCATTATCACGAAGGATCTGGAATACCATCCTGACCTGCTTCACATGAGACTCCCAGTCATCAGAAAAAATCTAAATATCATCCAAATACACAATCAAGAATTTGTCAAGATAATTGAAGAAAATATCATGCATAAAGGACTGAAATAGAGAAGGGGCATTAGAAAGCCCGAAAGGCATCACTAGGTATTCAAAATGGCCTTTGGGCGTATTAAATGCAGTTTTCCATTCGTCACCGTGTTTAATACGAACAAGATTATATGCCCCTCGAAGGTCAATCTTGGTAAACCAACTAGCCCGCTTAATCCTAGCAAACAAATCGGAGAGCAAAGGTAAAGGGTATTGGAATTTGACCGTGATTTTATTAAGAAGGCGAAAATCAATACAGGGTCTTAAGGAGCCATCCTTCTTGGCAACAAAGAAGAACCCCGCTCCCAATGGTGACAAAGACGGCCGAATATGCCCTTTCTCTAAAAACTCCTTGACATAGCTCCGCATGGCGGCATGCTCTGGCACAGACAGCTTGAAAAGTCGGCCCTTAGGGAACTTACAGCCAGGAATCAAATCAATAGCACAATCACAGTCCCTATGTGGAGGAAGGGAACTGGACTTGGGCTCATCGAATACATCCTGGAAGTCTGACAAAAATTCAGGAACATCAGAAGAGGGGGAAGAGGAAATTGACATTAAAGGAACGTCACTATGTACTCCTTGACAACCCCAACTAGTCACAGACATTGATTTCCAATCCAGCACTGGATTGTGTACTTGTAACCATGGAAAACCCAGTACAACAACATCATGTAAATTATGCAACACCAGAAAATGGCAATCTTCCTGATGTGCAGGAGCCATGCACATAGTCAGCTGAGTCCAATACTGAGGTTTATTCTTGGCCAATGGTGTAGCATCAATACCCCTCAAGGGTATGGGACTCTGCAAAGGCTGCAAGGAAAAACCACAGCGCCTAGCGAATTCCAAGTCCATTAAGTTCAGAGCAGCGCCTGAATCCACAAATGCCATAACGGAAAAAGATGACAATGAGCAAATCAGGGTCACAGATAAGAGAAATTTAGGCTGTACAGTACTGATGGTAACAGACCTAGCGACTCTCTTAATACGCTTAGGGCAATCAGAAATAACATGAGCAGAATCACCACAGTAAAAACACAGCCTATTCTGACGTCTGTATCCCCTCTGTTCCGCTCTAGTCAAAATCCTATCACATTGCATGGCCTCAGGACTCTGCTCAGAGGACACTGCCATATGGTGCACCACTTTGCGTTCGCGCAGGCGCCGATCAATCTGAATGGCCAGAGACATAGAATCGCTCAAACCAACAGGCGTGGGAAACCCCACCATCACATATTTAAGGGCTTCAGAAAGACTCTTTCTGAAAATTGCTGCCAGAGCATCCTCATTTCATTTAGTGAGCACAGACCATTTTCTAAATTTCTGGCAGTATAATTCTGCCGCTTCCTGACCCTGACACAGGGCCAACAGTGTTTTCTCAGCATGCTCTACAGAGTTAGGTTCATCACACAATAATCCGAGCGATTGAAAAAATGCATCCACATTAAGCAATGCCGGATTCCCTGACTCAAGAGAGAAAGCCCAGTCCTGAGGGTCGCCACGCAGCAGAGAAATAACTATCTTTACTTGCTGAATAGGATCACCAGAGGAACGGGGTTTCAGAGCAAAAAACAATTTGCAGTTATTTTTAAAGTTCAAAAACTTAGATCTATCCCCGTAAAACAAATCCGGAGTAGGAATTCTAGGCTCTAAGGCCGGAATCTGAACAACATAATCTTGAATACTCTGTACTCTTGCAGCAAGCTGATCCACACGAGAAAACAAACCCTGAACATCCATGCCTGCATCCAAATCCTGAATCACCCAGAGATAAGAGGAAGGAAAAAGACAAAACAAACCAAAGAAAAAAAAATGGCTCAGAACTCTTTTTCTCTTCCTTCTTTTGAGATGTATTCAGCTCATTTTTGGCCAGTTGTACTGTTATGATCTGGTGATTAAGGAGCGACATGCGTCTAGCTCTGAGCAGGTGGCAACTATACCGACCGCAGTCCCTAAGCTCAACACAACACTAGAAGTAGCCGTGGGGGGTACCTGACACTCCCTAGACCCCTCGACACAGCCTAAGAGCTAACTACCCCTAAAGACAGAAGCAGGAAAACTATCTTGCCTCAGAGAAAATCCCCAAAGGATAGATAGCCCCCCACATGTAATGACTGTGAGAGGAGAAGGAAATGACATACGTAGTATGAAACAAGATTGAGCACAGGAGGCCACTTCTAGCTAAATAGAAATAGTACACAACAGAACGCTGTGCGGTCAGTAATAAAAACTAGAAAAAGTCCACCGCAGAGAAATGCAAAAAGCCTCCACACCTAACTAAAGGTGTGGAGGGCAAACTCTGCTGCCCATAGCTTCCAGCTAGCTGAATAGATCCATACTGATAAGCTGGACAAAAGAGCAAAAACTTCAAAATGCTGATCAACAAAGTCCACAACAAGTGAACTGCAAAAAGACAAGCAAGGACTTAGCTTTGCAGAGCTGGTCAGAGTGTCAGGAAATCCTAAGAACAATGACTCCAGGCAGGAACAATTGACAACTGGCAATGAATGAGAGAAAAGGCCAGACTAATATAGCCGAGCCAAGAAGACGATCAGTGAAAACAGCTGCAGAAGCTAAATCCAAGAAGCAGCCATACCACTCAAAACCACAGGAGGGAGCCCAAGAGCAGAACTCACAAAAATGCTACTTACAACCACCGGAGGGAGCCCAAGAGCGGAATTCACAACAGTACCCCCCCCCCCCCTTGAGGAGGGGTCACCGAACCCTCACCAGAGCCCCCAGGCCGATCAGGACGAGCCAAATGAAAAGCACGAACCAAATCGGCGGCATTAACATCGGAGGCAACAACCCAAGAATTATCCTCCTGGCCATAACCCTTCCACTTGACAAGATACTGAAGCTTCCGCCTCGAAAAACGAGAATCCAAAATTTTCTCAACCACATATTCCAACTCCCCCTCAACCAACATCGGGGCAGGAGGATCAACAGATGGAACAACGGGCACCACATATCTCCGCAACAAAGATCTATGGAAAACATTGTGGATGGCAAATGAGGCTGGAAGGGCCAAACGAAAAGACACAGGATTGATAACCTCAGAAATCTTATAAGGACCAATAAACCGAGGCTTGAACTTAGGGGAAGAAACCTTCATAGGAACATGACGAGAGGACAACCAGACCAAATCCCTTACACGAAGCTGAGGACCAACACACCGACGGCGGTTAGCAAAACGCTGAGCCTTTTCCTGGGACAACGTCAAATTGTCCACCACATGAGTCCAAATCTGCTGTAACCTGTCCATCACAGAATCCACACCAGGAAAATCAGAAGGCTCAACCTGCCCTGAAGAAAAACGAGGATGGAAACCAAAATTACAAAAGAAAGGCGAAACCAAAATAGCCGAACTGGCCCGATTATTAAGGGCAAACTAGGCCAACGGCAAAAAAGTCACCCAATCATCCTGATCAGCAAACACAAAGCATCTCAAATAGGTTTCCAAGGTTTGATTAGTTCGCTCAGTTTGGCCATTTGTCTGAGGATGGAACGCCGAAGAAAAAGACAAATCAATACCCATCCTAGCACAAAAGGCCCGCCAAAACCTGGAAACAAACTGGGAACTTCTGTCAGACACAATATTCTCCGGAATGCCATGCAAACGAACCACATGTTGAAAAAACAATGGAACCAAATCAGAGGAGGAAGGCAATTTAGGCAAAGGTACCAAATCGACCATTTTAGAGAACCGGTCACAAACCACCCAGATAACAGACATCCTCTGGGACACAGGAAGATCCGCAATAAAATCCATGGAAATATGCGTCCAAGGCCTCTCCGGGACGGGCAAAGGCAAAAGCAACCCACTGGCGCGGGAACAGCAAGGCTTAGCCCGGGCACAAGTCCCACAGGATTGCACAAAAGATTGCACATCCCGCGACAAGGAAGGCCACCAAAAGGACCTAGCAACCAAATCTCTGGTACCAAAAATCCCAGGATGACCGGCCAACACAGAACAATGGACCTCAGAAATTACCTTACTTGTCCATCTATCAGGAACAAACAGCTTCCCTACAGGACAGCGGTCAGGTTTATTAGCCTGAAATTCCTGAAGCGCCCGTCGCAAATCAGGGGAGATGGCAGACAGAATCACCCCTTCCTTAAGAATACCAACCGGCTCAAGGACTCCAGGGGAATCAGACAAAAAACTCTGAGAGAGGGCATCCGCTTTAACATTCTTAGATCCTGGAAGATATGAGACCACAAAATCAAAACGGGAGAAAAACAGGGACCACCGAGCCTGTCTAGGGTTCAGCCGCTTGGCCGACTCAAGGTAAATCAGATTCTTATGATCGGTCAAGACCACAATGCGGTGCTTGGCTCCCTCAAGCCAATGTCGGCACTCCTCAAATGCCCTTTTCATAGCCAACAACTCCCGATTGCCGACATCATAATTGCGTTCCGCAGGCGAAAACTTTCGGGAAAAGAAGGCACATGTCTTCATCAAGGAACCATCAGAATTCCTCTGTGACAAAACGGCCCCTGCCCCAATCTCAGAAGCGTCAACCTCAACCTGAAAAGGAAGAGAAACATCCGGCTGACGCAAGACAGGGGCAGAAGTAAATCGGCGTTTAAGCTCCTGAAAGGCCTCAACAGCCTCAGAGGACCAATTAGTCACATCAGCGCCTTTCTTCGTCAAATCGGTCAGGGGTTTAACCACACTAGAGAAGTTGGCAATGAAACGGCGATAAAAATTAGCAAAGCCCAAAAATTTCTGAAGGCTCTTCACAGATGTGGGTTGAATCCAGTCATGAATAGCTTGGACCTTAACAGGATCCATTTCTATAGACGAAGGAGAAAAAATAAACCCCAAAAAAGAGACCTTCTGAACTCCAAATAGGCACTTAGACCCCTTCACAAATAAAGCATTATCACGAAGGATCTGGAATACCATCCTGACCTGCTTCACATGAGACTCCCAATCATCAGAAAAAATCTAAATATCATCCAAATACACAATCAAGAATTTGTCAAGATAATTGCGGAAAATATCATGCATAAAGGACTGAAATACAGAAGGGGCATTAGAAAGCCCGAAAGGCATCACTAGGTATTCAAAATGGCCTTTGGGCGTATTAAATGCAGTTTTCCATTCGTCACCGTGTTTAATACGAACAAGATTATATGCCCCTCGAAGGTCAATCTTGGTAAACCAACTAGCCCGCTTAATCCTAGCAAACAAATCGGAGAGCAAAGGTAAAGGGTATTGGAATTTGACCGTGATTTTATTAAGAAGGCGATAATCAATACAGGGTCTTAAGGAACCATCCTTCTTGGCAACAAAGAAGAACCCCGCTCCCAATGGTGACGAAGACGGCCGAATATGCCCTTTCTCTAAAAACTCCTTGACATAGCTCCGCATGGCGGCATGCTCTGGCACAGACAGCTTGAAAAGTCGGCCCTTAGGGAACTTACAGCCAGGAATCAAATCAATAGCACAATCACAGTCCCTATGTGGAGGAAGGGAACTGGACTTGGGCTCATCGAATACATCCTGGAAGTCTGACAAAAATTCAGGAACATCAGAAGAGGGGGAAGAGGAAATTGACATTAAAGGAACGTCACTATGTACTCCTTGATAACCCCAACTAGTCACAGACATTGATTTCCAATCCAGCACTGGATTGTGTACTTGTAACCATGGGAAACCCAGTACAACAACATCATGTAAATTATGCAACACCAGAAAATGGCAATCTTCCTGATGTGCAGGAGCCATGCACATAGTCAGCTGAGTCCAATACTGAGGTTTATTCTTGGCCAATGGTGTAGCATCAATACCCCTCAAGGGTATGGGACTCTGCAAAGGCTGCAAGGAAAAACCACAGCGCCTAGCGAATTCCAAGTCCATTAAGTTCAGAGCAGCGCCTGAATCCACAAATGCCATAACGGAAAAAGATGACAATGAGCAAATCAGGGTTACAGATAAGAGAAATTTAGGCTGTACAGTACTGATGGTAACAGACCTAGCGACTCTCTTAATACGCTTAGGGCAATCAGAGATAACATGAGCAGAATCACCACAGTAAAAACACAGCCTATTCTGACGTCTGTATCCCCTCTGTTCCACTCTAGTCAAAATCCTATCACATTGCATGGCCTCAGGACTCTGCTCAGAGGACACTGCCATATGGTGCACCACTTTGCGTTCGCGCAGGCGCCGATCAATCTGAATGGCCAGAGACATAGAATCGCTCAAACCAACAGGCGTGGGAAACCCCACCATCACATATTTAAGGGCTTCAGAAAGACCCTTTCTGAAAATTGCTGCCAGAGCATCCTCATTTCATTTAGTGAGCACAGACCATTTTCTAAATTTCTGGCAGTATAATTCTGCCGCTTCCTGACCCTGACACAGGGCCAACAGTGTTTTCTCAGCATGCTCTACAGAGTTAGGTTCATCACACAATAATCCGAGCGATTGAAAAAATGCATCCACATTAAGCAATGCCGGATTCCCTGACTCAAGAGAGAAAGCCCAGTCCTGAGGGTCGCCACGCAGCAGAGAAATAACTATCTTTACTTGCTGAATAGGATCACCAGAGGAACGGGGTTTCAGAGCAAAAAACAATTTGCAGTTATTTTTAAAGTTCAAAAACTTAGATCTATCCCCGTAAAACAAATCCGGAGTAGGAATTCTAGGCTCTAAGGCCGGAATCTGAACAACATAATCTTGAATACTCTGTACTCTTGCAGCAAGCTGATCCACACGAGAAAACAAACCCTGAACATCCATGCCTACATCCAAATCCTGAATCACCCAGAGATAAGAGGAAGGAAAAAGACAAAACAAACCAAAGAAAAAAAAATGGCTCAGAACTCTTTTTCTCTTCCTTCTTTTGAGATGTATTCAGCTCATTTTTGGCCAGTTGTACTGTTATGATCTGGTGATTAAGGAGCGACATGCGTCTAGCTCTGAGCAGGTGGCAACTATACTGACCGCAGTCCCTAAGCTCAACACAACACTAGAAGTAGCCGTGGGGGGTACCTGACACTCCCTAGACCCCTCGACACAGCCTAAGAGCTAACTACCCCTAAAGACAGAAGCAGGAAAACTATCTTGCCTCAGAGAAAATCCCCAAAGGATAGATAGCCCCCCACATGTAATGACTGTGAGAGGAGAAGGAAATGACATACGTAGTATGAAACAAGATTGAGCACAGGAGGCCACTTCTAGCTAAATAGAAATAGTACAGAACAGAACGCTGTGCGGTCAGTAATAAAAACTAGAAAAAGTCCACCGCAGAGAAATGCAAAAATCTCCACACCTGACTAAAGGTGTGGAGGGCAAACTCTGCTGCCCAGAGCTTCCAGCTAGCTGAATAAATCCATATTGATAAGCTGGACAAAAGAGCAAAAACTACAAAATGCTGATCAATAAAGTCCACAACAAGTGAACTGCAAAAAGACAAGCAAGGACTTAGCTTTGCAGAGCTGGTCAGAGTGTCAGGAAATCCTAAGAGCAATGACTCCAGGCAGGAACAATTGACAACTGGCATTGAATGAGGGATAAGGCCAGACTAATATAGCCGAGCCAGAAAGACGATCAGTGAAAACAGCTGCTGAAGCTAAATCCAAGAAGCAGCCATACCACTCAAAACCACAGGAGGGAGCCCAAGAGCAGAACTCACAAAAATGCTACTTACAACCACCGGAGGGAGCCCAAGAGCGGAATTCACAACAGTCTCCATCTCATAAGTCACAGGGAGTATTGCTTCACTGCAGCTGTGAGAAAAGTCCTCATCCGATTGGTCACGCGTGCGCTCTGTCCAAAATACCACTGCGCATCTCACAGTGTCCATATCGCCGGCCATCCAACTAATCACAGGTGCACTCTGCCCTCATCCCTACTGCGCATGTCATCCAACCAATCACAGGAGCACTCCGCCCCCATCCCTACTGCGCATGTCATCCAACCAATCACAGGAGCACTCCGCCCCCATCCCCACTGTGCATGTCATCCAACCAATCACAGGAGCACTCCGCCCCCATCCCTACTGCGCATGTCATCCAACCAATAACAGGAGCACTCTGCCCCCATCCCTACTGCACATGTCATCCAACTAATCACAGGTGCACTCCGCCCCCATCCCTACTGCGCATGTCATCCAACCAATCACAGGAGCACTCCGCCCCCATCCCTACTGCACATGTCATCCAACCAATCACTGGAGCACTCCGCCCCCATCCCTACTGCGCATGTCATCCAACCAATCACAGGAGCACTCCGCCCCCATCCCTACTGCGCATGTCATCCAACCAATCACAGGAGCACTCCGCCCCCATCCCTACTGCGCATGTCATCCAACCAATCACAGGAGCACTCCGCCCCCATCCCTACTGCGCATGTCATCCAACCAATCACAGGAGCACTCCGCCCCCATCCCTACTGCGCATGTCCCGCCATCACAAATCAGCCCAGAACTTCACCGACACAAAGAAGCAAAGCTGGATGCATATTTGGTAAAATGTTATATATTGCCGCAAGCAGAAAGCGATCAATGCAGCAGAAGAAATTGCATCAATATAAGGGCAAACAGCACAATTCAGTGGGGAATAACCTTATTAAACCCATTCTGTACATTTTCATGATCCATAATCAATTGAGCAGCACGCACATTATACATATATACATTTACGCCATGCTGTAAAATATCTTAAGCTGCCAAAACCCCTATAAATAGATGGAATCATTAAACCCCAGTATCTTCCTATAACATTGCAGAATATGTCCCAATATTACATTATTATGGACAACAAGCGGATGAATATACCACAGAATCAAAGCAAATGGGCAGAGCCCAAATCCCAACTCCACACTGGAACCCTAACGTGTCCATTTACAAACCATCCCCTATAACCAAATAAAGTGGCTGACATATGACGGGATCTATGGAGGGGCCCAGTGTGCTCTCCCCACCATATCAACACCATATATGCAGCGGAGTACAATCCCACATGGCCCCATAATACCAGAAAAGGCCACTAATAGCAGTATCCTACTATGATACCACACAACATAATACATTCCATGCATATGTCTCAAACTCAAAAATATTTCCCGGATCCGTGCTTTCCTTGACCGCGACACCGCTAAAACGCTACTGCATGCCCTTATCATCTCCCGCCTCGACTACTGCAACCTCCTACTCTCTGGCCTCCCCTCTAACACTCTCGCACCACTCCAATCTATTCTAAACTCTGCTGCCCGAGTAATCCACCTGTCCCCCCGCTATTCCCCGGCCTCTCCCCTCTGCCAATCCCTTCAGTGGCTCCCCATCACCCAGAGACTACAGTACAAAACCCTAACCATGACGTACAAAGCCATCCACAACCTGTCTCCTCCATACATCTGTGACCTCGTCTCCCGGTACTTTCCTGCACGCAACCTCCGATCCTCACAAGATCTCCTTCTCTACTCCCCTCTCATCTCTTCTTCCCACAATCATATACAAGATTTCTCTCGCGTATCACCCCTACTCTGGAACTCTCTACCACAACACATCAGACTCTCACCTACCATCGAAACCTTCAAAAAGAACCTGAAGACCCCCTCTTCCGACAAGCCTACAACGTGCAGTGATCCTGAAGTTACTGAACCGCCGCACAACCTGCCCTACCCTCTCCTCCTGTATCCTCACCCATCCCTTGTAGATTGTGAGCCCTCGCGGGCAGGGTCCTCTCTCCTGTATCCTCACCCATCCCTTGTAGATTGTGAGCCCTCGCGGGCAGGGTCCTCTCTCCTCCTGTATTCTCACCCATCCCCTGTAGACTGTGAGCCCTCGCGGGCAGGGTCCTCTCTCCTCCTGTATTTTCACCCATCCCTTGTAGATTGTGAGCCCTCGCGGGCAGGGTCCTCTCTCCTCCTGTATCCTCACCCATCCCCTGTAGATTGTGAGCCCTCGCGGGCAGGGTCCTCTCTCCTCCTGTATTCTCACCCATCCCCTGTAGACTGTGAGCCCTCGCGGGCAGGGTCCTCCCTCCTTATGTATCCTCATCCATCCCCTGTAGACTGTGAGCCCTCGCGGGCAGGGTCCTCTCTCCTTATGTATTCTCACCCATCCCCAGTAGACTGTGAGCCCTCGCGGGCAGGGTCCTCTCTCCTCCTGTATTCTCACCCATCCCCTGTAGACTGTGAGCCCTCGCGGGCAGGGTCCTCCCTCCTTATGTACCCTCACCCATCCCTTGTAGACTGTGAGCCCTCGCGGGCAGGGTCCTCTCTCCTCCTGTATTCTCACCCATCCCCTGTAGATTGTGAGCCCTCGCGGGCAGGGTCCTCTCTCCTCCTGTATTCTCACCCATCCCCTGTAGACTGTGAGCCCTCGCGGGCAGGGTCCTCTCTCCTCCTGTATCCTCACCCATCCCTTGTAGATTGTGAGCCCTCGCGGGCAGGGTCCTCTCTCCTTATGTATTCTCACCCATCCCCTGTAGACTGTGAGCCCTCGCGGGCAGGGTCCTCTCTCCTCCTGTATTCTCACCCATCCCCTGTAGATTGTGAGCCCTCGCGGGCAGGGTCCTCTCTCCTCCTGTATTCTCACCCATCCCCTGTAGACTGTGAGCCCTCGCGGGCAGGGTCTTCTCTCCTACTGTATTCTCACCCATCCCTTGTAGACTGTGAGCCCTCGCGGGCAGGGTCCTCTCTCCTCCTGTATCCTCACCCATCCCCTGTAGACTGTGAGCCCTCGCGGGCAGGGTCCTCCCTCCTTATGTACCCGTGTGCCTTGTTTTACTCATGTTTAATGTACTTGCCTATATTTGCCGTGTATTCACATGTAAAGCGCCATGGAATAAATGGCGCTATAAAAATGTATAATAATAATAATATATCATCAATGGCACTTAGGCAGAATCTACTTTAGAATTGTCTAAAGATCAGGGGTGATTGTTTTGTACTAGAGGGTGCTATGTATAGACTGCTACTCGTACAGTATTGTTTTTATTCATGTATATGTATATTATATCGCTGTGTGTTTTTCTATTATATTATGGTATCCCTATTGGTTGTTGGTTAATTAATGGGGTGGGCTTAAGGATATATCATAGTGGTTGGAATGTTTTGTACTGTGCTTGAGAAAGGTCCTCAGACCGAAACGTTGCCGCAGGAGGCAGAATAAAATGTGGGCTGCTTTTTCACTTCCTGGTGTGGCGCTGTCCTTTTTTCATTTGAATTTGGATCTTCTGTCTGGGATGGACCCCCTGGTGAGGACGTGCGCCCTGATGTCCATGGAGACAATGTTATTTTAGGGTGCGGCCTGACCAAATTTTTCTGGATACTTCCATCTTTCTGTCTGTCACGGATATTCATTGGTCGCGGCCTCTGTCTGTCATGGAAATCCAAGTCGCTGACTGGTCGTGGCAAAACGCCCACGACCATTGCCACGACAAATCAGCAACGGCCGTAGTCTGGCAGCGAAATGGCGGCTGCGTTACTGCCCTGCAGTCAGCGCTGAGCGCTCACACAGGGTTAATGCCAGAGTTACCGGACCGCGGTGTAACGCACTCCGTTACCGCAGTTATTAACCCTGTGTGACCAACTTCTTACTATTGATGCGGCATATGCAGCATCAATAGTAAAAAGACGTTATTCTCACCCTCCGATGTGTCGTCCTCTCCTCGGCAGTGCAAGCGGCAGGCTCCGGTGGCAAGGATGCTATGCGAGAAGGACCTGCCATGACGTCACGGTCATGTGACCGCGACGTCATCACAGGTCCTGCACTCATACCAATCCTGGGACCGGAAGCTGCCGCGTGCACCGCACCCAAGCGCCAGGACTACAAGGGGCCCTCGGAACGTGAGTATATGTTTATTTTTTATTTTAAGTCTTTTTTAACCACACATATAGTGCCCACATTGCTATATACTACGTTGGCTGTTACATACTGCGTGGGCTGTTATATACTACATCTCTGTGCTATATACTATGTCGCTGGGCAATATACAATGTGACTGTGCAATATACGTGACTGTGCAATATAATACGTGGCTGTGCAATATACTACGTGCTCTGTGTTATATACTATGTATCTGTGCAATATACTATGTGGCTGTGTCGGTTCTGTTATACACTACGTCGACTGTGCAATATACTACGTGGCTGTGCAATATACTACGTGCCTCTACAATATACTACATAGCTATGATATATACTACGTGGCTCTGCTATATACTACGTCGCTGACCAATATACTACATAGCTGTACAATACACTACATGCCTGTGCAATATACTACGTGGCTCTACAATACACTACGTGGCTATGTTATATACTACATGGCTGTTATATACTACGTACAGTTAGGGCCAGAAATATTTGGACAGTGACACAAGTTTTGTTATTTTAGCTGTTTACAAAAACATGTTCAGAAATACAATTATATATATAATATGGGCTGAAAGTGCACACTCCCAGCTGCAATATGATAGTTTCCACATCCAAATCGGAGAAAGGGTTTAGGAATCATAGCTCTGTAATGCATAGCGTCCTCTTTTTCAAGGGACCAAAAGTAATTGGACAATGGACTCTAAGGGTTGCAATTAACTCTGAAGGCGTCTCCCTCGTTAACCTGTAATCAATGAAGTAGTTAAAAGGTCAGGGGTGGATTCCAGGTGTGTGGTTTTGCATTTGGAAGCTGTTGCTGTGAGCAGACAACATGCGGTCAAAGGAACTCTCAATTGAGGTGAAGCAGAACATCCTGAGGCTGAAAAAAAAGAAAAAATCCATCAGAGAGATAGCAGACATGCTTGGAGTAGCAAAATCAACAGTTGGGTACATTCTGAGAAAAAAGGAATTGACTGGTGAGCTTGGGAACTCAAAAAGGCCTGGGCGTCCACGGATGACAACAGTGGTGGATGATCGCCGCATACTTAATTTGGTGAAGAAGAACCCGTTCACAACATCAACTGAAGTCCAGAACACTCTCAGTGAAGTAGGTGTATCTGTCTCTAAGTCAACAGTAAAGAGAAGACTCCATGACAGTAAATACAAAGGGTTCACATCTAGATGCAAACCATTCATCAATACCAAAAATAGACAGAAAAACACCTCAAGAAGCCAGCTCAGTTCTGGAAAAGTATTCTATGGACAGATGAGACAAAGATCAACCTGTACCAGAATGATGGGAAGAAAAAAGTTTGGAGAAGAAAGGGAACGGCACATGATCCAAGGCACACCACATCCTCTGTAAAACATGGTGGAGGCAACGTGATGGCATGGGCATGCATGGCTTTCAATGGCACTGGGTCACTTGTGTTTATTGATGACATAAGAGCAGACAAGAGTAGCCGGATGAATTCTGAAGTGGACCGGGATATACTTTCAGCCCAGATTCAGCCAAATGCTGCAAAGTTGATTGGACGGCGCTTCATAGTACAGATGGACAATGACCCCAAGCATACAGCCAAAGCTACCCAGGAGTTCATGAGTGCCAAAAAGTGGAACATTCTGCAATGGCCAAGTCAATCTCCAGATCTAAACCCAATTGAGCATGCATTTCACTTGCTCAAATCCAGACTTAAGACGGAAAGACCCACAAACAAGCAAGACCTGAAGGCTGCGGCTGTAAAGGCCTGGCAAAGCATTAAGAAGGAGGAAACCCAGCGTTTGGTGATGTCCATGGGTTCCAGACTTAAGGCAGTGATTGCCTCCAAAGGATTTGCAACAAAATATTGAAAATAAAAATATTTTGTTTGGGTTATGTTTATTTGTCCAATTACTTTTGACCTCCTAAAATGTGGAGTGTTTGTAAAGAAATGTGTACAATTCCTACATTTTCTATCAGATATTTTTGTTCAACCCTTCAAATTAAATGTTACAATCTGCACTTGAATTCTGTTGTAGAGGTTTCATTTCAAATCCAATGTGGTGGCATGCAGAGCCCAACTCGCGAAAATTGTGTCACTGTCCAAATATTTCTGGCCCTAACTGTAGCTCTGTTATATACTACGTACGCTGTGTTACATACTACATAGCTCTGTTATATACTACGTAGCTATGTTATATACTATGTCAGTTGTGTTAGATACTACGTCACTGTGCAATATAGTACGTAGTCTGTGCTATATACTACCTATATATTCTAGAATACTCGATACGTTAGAATCGGGCCACCATCTAGTCATATATATACATATATATATATAGTAAACAGTAGATGAAAAATCCAATTTTTATAATCGCATAAATTCAGCCCATACACCATCAAATACAAAGTCTGAGGAAAATGTGAAAAAGGAATAAAACCAAAACCCTGAATAAAGATATATAGAACATGTCAGAGCTTCAGCCAGAAATCCATATTCAAATAAACAACCCTGTTGATTGTATTCAATGTTCATGCCCTTAGGTCTTAAAGTATCCAACTCAAAAATCCACTTCAGTAGTTTCTTCTTTAATAAATTAATCCAATCACCTCCCGTCTCATCAGAGGAACATCAATAGCTGAAAGGCTTTGGTACAGGGAGATCCACCTGCCCAGTCCTTCCTGTTTGCTGATCCTAGCCTTTATCTCCAGTGATGTCCCCCACGTAGAGAAGACCACATAGATCGCCCAGGTGTATCGCTTACAGATATTATACCATATCCCCGATACGGTAAGCATGCTACTACAACAGGCGCATCAAAGGCAGGGAAATCACCTCGATTCGGATAGTCAGCGGTAAATCCCTTTAGAGCTCCCGATATCCGACCTGACCAATTCATCAAACAGCAGCGGCACCTTAAATGCCTCAATATTCTCATGTCCCTTCCCCAATAATGACCAATGTTTTCTGATGACTCCAGAAATCCTTTTGTAAAACTATTGTATGTAGTCACAAAGGGAATCCTTTTGGCTTCAAAAGATCATTTCTGGGTACATCAAGAGCTTTACGTTTGAACTCCATCAAACTCGCCCTTGGGTGACCTTTAGTAAGAAATGTACCACATATTGACCACACATTGACCTCACATTGACCACACATTGTCCTCACATTGACCTCACATTTACCACACATTGACCTCACATTTACCACATTGACCACACACTGACCACATTGACCACATATTGACCTCACATTGTCCTCACATTTACCACACATTGACCTCATTGTCCTCACATTTACGACACATTGACCTCACATTGACCACACATTGACCTCACATTGACCTCACATTGACCACACATTGCCCTCACATTTACCACATTGACCACACACTGACCACATTTACCTCACATTGACCACATTTACCTCACATTGACCACACATTGACCTCACATTTACCACACATTGACCACACATTTACCACATTGACCTCACATTGACCACACATTTACCACATTGACCTCACATTTACCACATTGACCTCACATTTACCACATTGGTCACACATTAACCACACATTGAGCTCACATTGACCACACATTGACCTCACATTTACCATTGACCACACATTGTCCTCACATTTACCTCACATTGTCTTCACATTTACCACATTGACCTCACATTGACCACACATTGTCCTCACATTTACCACATTGACCTCACATTTACCACACATTGTCCTCACATTTACCACATTGACCTCACATTTACCACACATTGACCACACATTGACCTCACATTAACCACATTGACCTCACATTGACCACACATTGTCTTCACATTAACCACATTGACCTCACATTGACCACACATTGTCCTCACATTTACCACATTGACCTCACATTTACCACACATTGACCACACATTGACCTCACATTAACCACATTGACCACACATTGACCTCACATTTACCACACATTGGCCACACACTTCATCTAGATGCTGCTCAAAGTATCACAGGAGACTACTGTTCTAACGCTTAACAACTGACTCCAAGGTAATGAGGCAATCATTCTTCTAGGATGCTCACTGGAGAAGTGCAACATGTTGTTCCTATCTGTGGCCTTCACAAATAGATCCGTATGTAAGGCATCCCCTATCATGAACACCATTGTGTCCAAAAATTGCATCCTCTCCAGTGAGCAATCCATGGTAAATTTGAGCTCTGGAAAAATGTGGTGTTGTAGACAGAGCGCACGCATGACCTATTGGATAAGCTGCGGTGAAGCAATACTCGTGACCTATGAGATGGAGACGCTGGAGTATGCGCAGTATGGGACTCGGAATGATTGGTCCTGGGCGATTGGCTACATGAAGCTGAAGAGCAAGCGTCACTATGACAACGGAATGCGGCATTATGATTGGCGAAAGGATTGTTTACATCAATAATGGACGCTAGTAAGTTTTGGCACGTGCCCCCATATATTGTAGGTGGATGACTGATCAGAGGATGCGTTTGGTGCCCTTTGAAGGTACTTTTTCAACCCAAGACCATGTGAAGTGTTTTTATATTTGATGTGGTTTTTTTTCTCCATAATTGTTTGTATATGCTTTTGTATGTATTGATTGGTGTTTGTTAATTAGGGGGTGGAGTTTACACTATCTAAATGGGATTAAGGCAATTTGTACTGTGCTTGATAAAGATCATTGGGATCGAAACGTCGCCACAGAAGGCAGAATAAAATATGATTTCATTTCACCAACGCGTGGGGCGCTGTCTTTTTTTGCTTATAATAATAATAATAATTTTTATTTATATAGCGCCAACATATTCCGCAGCGCTTTACAAATTATAGAGGGGACTTGTACAGACAATAGACATTACAGCATAACAGAAATACAGTTCAAAACAGATACCAGGAGGAGTGAGGGCCCTGCTGCTCGCAAGCTACAAACTATGAGGAAAAGGGGAGACACGAGAGGTGGATGGTAACAATTGCTTTAGTTATTCGGACCAGCTATAGTGTAAGGCTCAGGTGTTCATGTAAAGCTGCATGAACCAGTTACCTGCCTAAGTATGTAGCAGTACAGACACAGAGGGCTAATACTGCATAAAGTGTATGAGAACATGTTGCGAGGAACCTGATAGTTTTTTTTTTTTATTATAAATAGGCCACACAGGGATCGTTAGGTTAATGCATTGAGGCGGTAGGCCAGTCTGAACAAATGAGTTTTTAGGGTACGCTTAAAACTGTGGGGATTGGGGATTAATCGTATTAACCTAGGTAGTGCATTCCAAAGAATCGGCGCAGCACGTGTAAAGTCTTGGAGACGGGAGTGGGAGGTTCTGATTATTGAGGATGCTAACCTGAGGTCATTAGCGGAGCGGAGGGCGCGGGTAGGGTGGTAGACTGAGACCAGGGAGGAGATGTAGGGTGGTGCTGAGCCATGGAGTGCTTTGTGGATGAGGGTAGTAGTTTTGTACTGGATTCTGGAGTGGATGGGTAGCCAGTGTAATGACTGGCACAGGGTAGAGGCATCGGTGTAACGGTTGGTGAGGAATATGATCCTGGCAGCAGCATTCAGGACAGATTGGAGCGGGGAAAGTTTGGTAAGAGGGAGGCCGATTAGTAGAGAGTTACAATAGTCCAGACGAGAATGAATAAGTGAAACAGTAAGAGTTTTTGCAGAGTCGAAAGTAAGAAAAGGGCGAATTCTAGAAATGTTTTTGAGATGCAGGTAAGAAGAGCGAGCCAGTGATCGGATGTGGGAGGTGAATGGACATTGAACGCACCAATCAGTCCCTTGAGCAAATTCTTCCGTGTTTGTCCTCTGCTGAGCAGGATGAGTGGTGTGATGCGCTGCCTTTGGCTGCCAGTCGTGTGAGTCAGTCCACCGGAATGTCTCCTTTCCTGGTGAACTACGCGTTTAATCCACACTTTGGGGAATTTTCTCGTTTGGATTTTGGTTGTCCTGGGCGGTGGGCTGAGGTCCGTCGCAACATCTCCAAGTCTCAGGGAAGATATCAGTTTTTCGCAGACAAGAAGAGGGTCTCGGGTCATACTTTTCATGTTGGGGAGAAGGTTTGGCTCTCCACGTGGAATATTAAGCTCAAGGTTCCATCAGCTAAATTGGGGCCAAAATTCATTGGTCCATACGAAATTGTGGAGGTAGTCAATCCTGTAGCCTATAGGTTAAGTCTCCCAGCCTCATTCAAGATTTCCAATGTGTTCCACAAATCCCTTTTAGAACCCTTCGGGTCTGTTGAGGAGGGTTCTGTGTCGGATGTTCTGCCAGTGTTGGTGGAGGGTCACATGGAATATGAGGTTGGACACATTGTGGATTCTCGTCTGGTACGCCGCACCTTGCAGTATCTGGTACACTGGAAGGGGTATGGTCCAGAGGATCAGTCGTCGGTCCTGGCTCAGTCTGTACACGCTGATCGTTTGGTTCAGGTGTTTCATGCCAGACATCCTGAGAAGCCTGGGGGTCCAGTGGCCCCCCATTAAGAGGGGGGTACTGTCATGGTCTGTATGTGAATTCTGGTTTTGTGCTGTAAACCCATAATCCTATTTCTAATAGGCTTGCACTTCAATTCTTGATCAACACATAATCTGCCTTGCCAGTAAAAAGTGACTGAAAAAAGAGAGAGGTACATTAAAATATTATTAAGTACAAAAAATGTTAGAACATCAGATTAAAAACACAGGGAAAAGATAGAAAAAAAACTTCAAAAAATCAGGGGAGGGCACAGTAAATGGTAAAGAAAAATTGTGCCTGCAAAGCAAACCAAGTGTTTTGTGATTTTGCTGAGTAAATACTTGAGAAGTCACTATTAGTGCTATGCAATACAAAATGAAGGTGACTGAAATGAGAAAGGACTACCCTTGTTATAGCTTTTACCAAAAGACATCTATAGATATACCGCACACATTGTGTAGAGATGATGTTGGCGGTTTTCTTTTACCTGGTATAGTTGTTGTAGAATTTGAAGAGGCTTATCAGCGAAGCGGCGCTCATCGGGCGCAGGGCGGGTCGCGGTATTCCTCTTCCTTGCCAATTTGCGGCTGTGTTGCGGTATATATATATATATATATTGTACTTAACAAAGAATAGTTTAATGTACCTATCTCTTCTTTCAGCCACGATGTGATCTGGTTCCGTGGCCTCTCTGGTTCTGGGAGGGCTTTACATATTGGGCTCTGTGGTTGTCAGTGATACTTTGGACCTCGGCTTCGTCCCTGACCCTTGTGTCTGTGGATACTGTCTGCCTGTGTACGCTTGCTCGAGTATGACCCGGTCTGTTCCTGATATTTCGGACTCTGTACTTGTTTCGCCTCTCTGTTATGACCTTTGCCTGTCCTTGACCTTCCGTTCTGCTGCTCCTGCCTGCACCGCGCTGCTATCTCTGGTTTCCAGACTCTGCTTTGTGACTGACCTCGCCCGTCTTGCCCCTCCTGTACTGTGCCATCTCCTGGTTTAGACCCGCGTTTGTCCGACTACTCTCTGGACATCCTTAGCCCGAGCGCCGGTCTCCGGAGTGGCGGGGCTTGTCTCCGCCCCCAGCAGTCCTGTGCTTCAGGTCCTGTCTGCCTGGAGCACACATCTCCACCGCTGCTGTCCCCGCTCCACAGGTATCTTTGAGCATAGTCTCAACTCAGGACACGGGCGCTGGCTCAGTGAGCAAATGCTGTGCTCCTGACAGGGGCTTTATGTGGTGCTCCACTTACACAGGACCTTTATGGGCTCATGACAGGTCACTGCTCCTTCACTGACGGCCCCCTATTGTAAAAAATAAATGTACGTGCAGCAAAATGGCGCTTGCACAACAGTATGTAAAGCATTACGCCTATAGTATTGCCGGGTTAAAAACAATAAAATTACCTTCATTAAAATGGCACCAGCAGGCGACGCATGTGCAGTAGTATCTATCGCTTTCCAATAGATAATACTGCACCACTGCTGCCGGCGGCACCATTTTACTGCAGCCCAATTTATATTTTTCTCTAGCAAAATGGCGCCATTATAGATAGGGAAAATGTTTTAGCTGCAGTAAAATTGCAGCATTGTCGGCGCCTGCGCAGTAGCATCTATCGCGTTCCAATAGCGCCATTTTGCTAGTGGAATAAAAACTGGGCTGTAGTAAAATGGCGCCTGCAGCGGCGCTTACACAACATCTATCAGAAAGCGACAGATACCACTGCGCATGCGCCCTCACTAGCGCCATCTTGATACAGGTCATTTTTATTTTACCAGTCAGTACTTTAGGCATAATGCTTCACATCCTCGAGCGTAGGCGCCACGACCGGCCCCATATTGCTCAATATAAATTTTGTTTTTTTAAACCCACATTATTCTATGCATTATGTAAAACAGGCGGCGATCAGTGAGAGACCAGTGACCAGTCATAAGCCCAGACTGATGCATATGTAAGCAGAGCACCACAAAAGCCCCGCCCACAGGCCACCCATAGCCCCGCCCACAGGCCACCCATAGGCCGCCCCCGAGCATCTCATTAACTCAAAACCACAAATACAGATTACACAACAACCACAAGACAGATTTCATCACCAGGTATCATTGTAATCAGTATAACAGCGCCAATCTGACACTGTCTGCAGGTTACCAAGCACCATCTGGCTGACAGGGGCACTTTAATGATTTGTAGCTTTATGTCCCATTCAGCCGTTCCACCTTCCCCCTGCTGTCTATAGTAAGGAGTGTGGAAAGCCTGATTATTCACAGAGTGTGTAAATGGAGCAGAGGCGACCAGCTCTCAGTACAATTGGAAGAATCAGCTCCTAACCTTACGCTGCAGATTAGAATTCACTTTTACCGGAGGGTACAATGCACACCTGGTCCCGGGTTTCGGTATCAAATTCTGGAGTGACATACACGCTCTTCGATGCATTTTGAATCCAAATTAATAAGATTTGTTTTACGAGCATTCGGGAAATCTGCAGTCTTGTGTGGTGTCCCCAGGACTTCTGGCTTATTAGCACATGTAGGCACTCAAAAATGTGTCGCAAAGGAAGTTTCCTCCAAACTATGAGCCAATAAAAACTTTAGGGGCAAGAGTAGAAATGTGAGACTTCCCCGCCCATCAGTGATACTCCATCACTAGGACACGGAAGATACAAGACACAATGCAATCTGTTCTCTCACGATATTGAAGTCGAGGCGTCTTCCCCTTTTTTCAGGCCACCATTCAAGACGTGTAACATGCGTCGCACGGTGCTGGCATGGACGTCTGATCTCACCATTATGAAGAATACGAGCCTCCTACACTGCCGGGTTTGTTGCGCCAGAACTGATAGCCCTAAGGATGAGCCGACTTGGTGCCTCCGATATTTTTCCTGTATTTTCACCTCTCGGCTTCTGAATTGATGGACAGACATCATTTTGCATGCTTCCAGCTGTCATAGTGCTCCCATGATGCAGTTTGGTCATTTTCTTGGCCGAGAGACAGCTATCGATGAGGTGGATGATGATGTTTCTCTTTTCTTGGGAAATCACCTTCTTTTGATTCCTCTTGTTCAGGTTACATTTCGTAGTTTACAACAATAAAAAGCTTTTTCCACCACCAGGAGCATAACAGTCACAATGCAGTGATTTGACGAGAATCTGGAGAACTAATCATATGCTAAATAGCTGCAAGTCACATTCATGTATAAGATAGAAAAGATGATTGTCTATAAGATGATGTTGGTCTCACATTCGGAGCAGCAGTGGATGGTGAGATATGGAGCCTGAGAGTTAGATAACAATGTATGTCTGTGGTGTCCCCTGTTATGAACAGGTAATTCAGAACCACAATGGACCTTGAAGTTCAGAGCACACAAAGTGACCTGACATTTACCAAAAACATAGGACGAGCTCTGAGACGTGGGAACTCTGCTGAGCGCAATCCCTAATCCTATCACACCACACTAGAGGTAGCCGTGGATTGCGCCTAACGCTCCCTATGTAACTCGGCACAGCCTGAGAAACTAGCTAGCCCTAAAGGTAGAAAAATAAGCCTACCTTGCCTCAGAGAAATTCCCCAAAGGAAAAGGCAGCCCCCCACATATAATGACTGTGAGTAAAGATGAAATACAAACACAGAGATGAAATAGATTTAGCAAAGTCAGGCCCGACTTACTGAATAGACCGAGGATAGGAAAGATAGCTTTGCGGTCAACACAAAAACCTACAACAACCACGCAGAGGGGCAAAAAGACCCTCCGCACCGACTAACAGTACAGAGGTGCTCCCTCTGCGTCTCAGAGCTTCCAGCAAGCAAGAAAAACCAATATAGCAAGCTGGACAGAAAATATAGCAAACAAAAATAACACAAGCAGAACTTAGCTTATGCAGGATAGACAGGCCACAGGAACGATCCAGGAGGAAGCAAGACCAATACTAGAACACTGACTGGAGGCCAGGATCAAAGCACCAGGTGGAGTTAAATAGAGCAGCACCTAACGACTTAACCTCATCACCTGAGGAAGGAAACTCAGAAGCCGCAGTACCACTCTCATCCACCAAAGGAAGCTCATAGACAGAACCAGCCGCAGTACCACTCACGACCACAGGAGGGAGCTTGGCCACAGAATTCACAACAGTACCCCCCCCCCTTGAGGAGGGGTCACCGAACCCTCACCAGAGCCCCCAGGCCGACCAGGATGAGCCACATGAAAGGCATGAACCAGATCGGCAGCATGGACATCAGAGGCAAAGACCCAGGAATTATCTTCCTGACCATAACCTTTCCACTTAACCAGATACTGGAGTTTCCGTCTCAAAACACGAGAATCCAAAATCTTCTCCACAATATACTCCAATTCCCCTTCAACCAAAACCGGAGCAGGAGGATCAATAGATGGAACCACAGGTGCCACGTATCTCTGCAACAATGACCTATGGAACACGTTATGGATGGAAAAAGAAGCCGGAAGAGTCAAACGAAAAGACACAGGATTAAGAACCTCAGAAATCCTATATGGACCAATGAAACGAGGCTTAAATTTAGGAGAGGAAACCTTCATAGGAATATAACGAGATGACAACCAAACCAAATCCCCAACACGAAGTCGGGGACCCACACAGCGCCTGCAGTTAGCGAAACGTTGAACCTTCTCCTGGGACAAAGTCAAATTGTCCACTACATGAGTCCAAATCTGCTGCAACCTATCCACCACAGTATCCACACCAGGACAGTCCGAAGACTCAGCCTGCCCTGAAGAGAAACGAGGGTGGAACCCAGAATTGCAGAAAAACGGCGAAACCAAAGTAGCCGAGCTGGCCCGATTATTAAGGGCGAACTCGGCCAAAGGCAAAAAGGACACCCAATCATCCTGATCAGCAGAAACAAAACATCTCAGATATGTTTCCAAGGTCTGATTGGTTCGTTCAGTCTGGCCATTTGTCTGAGGATGGAAAGCCGAGGAAAAAGACAAATCAATGCCCATCCTAGCACAAAAGGCTCGCCAAAACCTCGAAACAAACTGGGAACCTCTGTCAGAAACGATGTTCTCTGGAATGCCATGTAAACGAACCACATGCTGGAAAAACAATGGCACCAAATCAGAGGAGGAAGGCAATTTAGACAAGGGCACCAAATGGACCATCTTAGAGAAGCGATCACAAACCACCCAAATGACCGACAATCTTTGAGAGACGGGGAGATCCGAAATAAAATCCATAGAGATATGTGTCCAAGGCCTCTTCGGGACCGGCAAGGGCAAAAGCAACCCACTGGCACGAGAACAGCAGGGCTTAGCCCGAGCACAAATCCCACAGGACTGCACAAAAGAACGCACATCTCGCGACAGAGACAGCCACCAAAAGGATCTAGCCACCAAATCTCTGGTACCAAAGATTCCAGGATGACCAGCCAACACCGAACAATGAACCTCAGAGATAACTTTATTCGTCCACCTATCAGGGACAAACAGTTTCTCCGCTGGGCAACGGTCAGGTCTATTAGCCTGAAATTTTTGCAGCACCCGCCGCAAATCAGGGGAGATGGCAGACAAAATTACCCCCTCTTTGAGAATACCCGCCGGCTCAGGCAACCCCGGAGAATCGGGCACAAAACTCCTAGACAGGGCATCCGCCTTCACATTTTTAGAGCCCGAAAGGTACGAAACCACAAAGTCAAAACGGGAGAAAAACAGCGACCAACGAGCCTGTCTAGGATTCAACCGTTTGGCAGACTCGAGATAAGTCAAGTTTTTGTGATCAGTCAAGACCACCACGCGATGCTTAGCTCCTTCAAGCCAATGACGCCACTCCTCGAATGCCCACTTCATGGCTAGCAACTCTCGATTGCCAATATCATAATTTCGCTCAGCAGGCGAAAATTTCCTGGAAAAGAAGGCGCATGGTTTCATCACCGAGCAATCAGAACTTCTCTGCGACAAAACAGCCCCTGCTCCAATTTCAGAAGCATCAACCTCGACCTGGAACGGAAGCGAAACATCTGGTTGGCACAACACAGGGGCAGAAGAAAAACGACGCTTCAACTCCTGAAAAGCTTCCACAGCAGCAGAAGACCAATTGACCACATCAGCACCCTTCTTGGTTAAATCAGTCAACGGTTTAGCAATACCAGAAAAATTATTGATGAAGCGACGATAAAAATTAGCAAAGCCCAGGAACTTCTGCAGACTCTTCAGAGATGTTGGCTGAGTCCAATCATAAATGGCCTGAACTTTAACAGGGTCCATCTCGATAGTAGAAGGAGAAAAAATGAACCCCAAAAATGAAACCTTCTGAACACCAAAGAGACACTTTGACCCCTTCACAAACAAAGAATTAGCACGCAGGACCTGGAACACCATTCTGACCTGCTTCACATGAGACTCCCAATCATCCGAGAAGACCAAAATATCATCCAAGTATACAATCAGGAATTTATCCAGGTACTCTCGGAAGATGTCATGCATAAAGGACTGAAACACTGATGGAGCATTAGAAAGCCCGAATGGCATAACCAGGTACTCAAAATGGCCTTCGGGCGTATTAAATGCTGTTTTCCATTCATCACCCTGTTTAATACGCACAAGATTATACGCACCACGAAGATCTATCTTGGTGAACCAACTAGCCCCCTTAATCCGAGCAAACAAATCAGACAGCAGCGGCAAGGGGTACTGAAATTTGACCGTAATTTTATTTAGAAGGCGGTAATCAATACAAGGTCTCAGCGAACCATCCTTCTTGGCCACAAAAAAGAACCCCGCTCCTAATGGCGACGATGACGGGCGAATATGACCCTTGTCCAAAGACTCCATCACGTAACTCCGCATAGCGGCGTGCTCAGGTACAGATAAATTAAACAGTCGACCCTTAGGAAACTTACTACCAGGAATCAACTCGATAGCACAATCACAATCCCTATGCGGAGGTAGGGCATTGGACTTGGGCTCATCGAATACATCCCGGTAATCAGACAAGAACTCTGGGACCTCAGAAGGGGTGGATGATGAGATAGACAGAAATGGAACATCACCATGTACCCCCTGACAACCCCAGCTGGACACAGACATTGATTTCCAATCTAATACTGGGTTATGGACTTGTAGCCATGGCAACCCCAACACGACCACATCATGCAGATTATGCAACACCAGAAAGCGAATATCCTCCTGGTGCGCAGGAGCCATGCACATGATCAGCTGGGTCCAATACTGAGGCTTATTCTTGGCCAAAGGCGTAGCATCAATTCCCCTCAATGGAATAGGACACTGCAAGGGCTCCAAGACAAACCCACAGCGCCTAGCAAACTCCAAGTCCATCAAATTCAGGGCAGCGCCTGAATCCACAAATGCCATGACAGAATAGGAAGACAAAGAGCAGATCAAAGTAACGGACAAAAGAAATTTCGACTGTACCGTACTAATGGTGGCGGACCTAGCGAACCGCTTAGTGCGCTTAGGACAATCGGAGATAGCATGAGTGGAATCGCCACAGTAAAAACACAGCCCATTCTGACGTCTGTGTTCTTGCCTTTCAGCTCTGGTCAAAGTCCTATCGCACTGCATAGGCTCAGGTTTATGCTCAGATAATACCGCCAAATGGTGCACAGATTTACGCTCACGCAAGCGTCGACCGATCTGAATGGCCAAAGACATAGACTCATTCAGACCAGCAGGCATAGGAAATCCCACCATGACATCCTTAAGGGCTTCAGAGAGACCCTTTCTGAAAATAGCTGCCAGCGCACATTCATTCCATTGAGTGAGCACGGACCACTTTCTAAACTTCTGACAATAAATCTCTATCTCATCCTGACCCTGACACAGAGCCAGCAAATTTTTCTCTGCCTGATCCACTGAATTAGGTTCGTCGTACAGCAACCCGAGCGCCAGAAAAAACGCATCAATATTACATAATGCAGGATCTCCTGGCGCAAGGGAAAATGCTCAGTCTTGAGGGTCACCACGTAATAAAGAAATAATGATCTTAACTTGTTGAACTGGGTTACCAGAGGAGCGGGGTTTCAAAGCCAGAAATAGTTTACAATTATTTTTAAAATTCAAAAACTTAGCTCTATCTCCAGAAAATAACTCAGGAATAGGAATTTTAGGTTCTAACATAGAATTCTGAACCACTAAATCTTGAATGTTCTGTACTCTTATAGTGAGATTATCCATCAAAGAGGACAGACCCTGAATGTCCATGTCCACACCTGTGTTTTGAACCACCCTGATGTAAAGGGGAAAAGAAAGACAGAACACAGTGCAAAGAAAAAAAAATGGTCTCAGAACTTCTCTTTTCCCTCTATTGAGAAGCATTAGTACTTTGGGCCTCCAGTACTGTTATGAACAGGTAATTCAGAACCACAATGGACCTTGAAGTTCAGAGCACACAAAGTGACCTGACATTTACCAAAAACATAAGACGAGCTCTGAGATGTGGAAACTCTGCTGACCGCAATCCCTAATCCTATCACACCCCACTAGAGGTAGCCGTGGATTGCGCCTAACGCTCCCTATGCAACTCGGCACAGCCTGAGAAACTAACTAGCCCTGAATATAGAAAAATAAGCCTACCTTGCCTCAGAGAAATTCCCCAAAGGAAAAGGCAGCCCCCCACATATAATGACTGTGAGTAAAGATGAAATACAAACACAGAGATGAAATAGATTTAGCAAAGTGAGGCCCGACTTACTGAATAGACCGAGGATAGGAAAGATAGCTTTGCGGTCAACACAAAACCCTACAAACAACCACGCAGAGGGGCAAAAAGACCCTCCGCACCGACTAACGGTACGGAGGTGCTCCCTCTGCGTCTCAGAGCTTCCAGCAAGCAAGAAAAACCAATATAGCAAGCTGGACAGAAAAAATAGCAAACAAAAGTAACACAAGCAGAACTTAGCTTATGCAGGATAGACAGGCCACAGGAACGATCCAGGAGGAAGCAAGACCAATATTAGAACATTGACTGGAGGCCAGGATCAAAGCACCAGGTGGAGTTAAATAGATAAATACATCCAAACAGAGAACAAGAGAAAGCTATAGCCTTAAAATGATATACTTTATTTCAATCAATTAAGAATAAACAAAAGAAAACAACGTAATAACGGTAAAAAGGCTGTGTGGAAACAAAGTGCAACTGATGCAATCGTTCCAAGCTGGAAACAGGCAGTGTCATGGGTCATCAAATAAGGGTATATATAAAGTGCAAAATGCAGCCAAAAGCGTATAAGTGCCAATGTTAGTTAGTAAAAAGTGCTAATGTGCTATAGTGCAAAGTACCTATGCGGCAGAGGGAGGCTGGTAGGGGAAGGACTATGGGGCTTCACATAAATGGAAGTTATCTGAGTAGGATATATGGCCTAAATAGGCTCCAAGAGAGTGAGCGAGTCCTAATGCAACAACCAAGGGTGATGACCCTGAAACAGTAACGCACAGTGGCAAAGACACATTTACCTGCTAGCAGTGGAGCTAGCTAGCAGGTAAATGTGTCTTTGCCACTGTGCGTTACTGTTTCAGGGTCATCACCCTTGGTTGTTGCATTAGGACTCGCTCACTCTCTTGGAGCCTATTTAGGCCATATATCCTACTCAGATAACTTCCATTTATGTGAAGCCCCATAGTCCTTCCCCTACCAGCCTCCCTCTGCCGCATAGGTACTTTGCACTATAGCACATTAGCACTTTTTACTAACTAACATTGGCACTTATACGCTTTTGGCTGCATTTTGCACTTTATATATACCCTTATTTGATGACCCATGACACTGCCTGTTTCCAGCTTGGAACGATTGCATCAGTTGCACTTTGTTTCCACACAGCCTTTTTACCGTTATTACGTTTTCTTTTGTTTATTCTTAATTGATTGAAATAAAGTATATCATTTTAAGGCTATAGCTTTCTCTTGTTCTCTGTTTGGATGTATTTATCTATTACAAAAGCTGCCTTTCCTAGGCATGTATTTTTTTTCTGAGGCCCCTGGAGTTAAATAGAGCAGCACCTAACGACTTAACCTCATCACCTGAGGAAGGAAACTCAGAAGCCGCAGTACCACTCTCATCCACCAAAGGAAGCTCATAGACAGAACCAGCCGCAGTACCACTCACGACCACAGGAGGGAGCTTGGCCACAGAATTCACAACAGTCCCCCTCTATGAGATGATGGTGGTCTCACGTTCGGAGCAGCAGTGGATGGTGAGATATGGAGCCTGAGAGTTAGATCACAATGTATGTCTGTGGTGTCCCCCTCTATGAGATGATGGTGGTCTCACGTTCAGAGCAGCAGTGGATGGTGAGATATGGAGCCTGAGAGTTAGATCACAATGTATGTCTGTGGTGTCCCCCTCTATAAGATGATGGTGGTCTCACGTTCAGAGCAGCAGTGGATGGAGAGATATGGAGCCTGAGAGTCAAAAGGTCACAACATTGTTACACTTCTGCTCGTCATTGTATCTACAACATTCTGGCTATGTTCAAACGTTGCATTTTCTCAGCGGTTTTTTTATGCAGATTTTCAGCTGCGTTTCACATGACCAGAAAAGTCAATGAGATTTCAGACCTCTCATGCGCAGCTCGGTCTTGTGTCCTCAGTATTTTGTGTAATACCTTGAATTTAGCAGACTGCAGCTTGTGACGTCTTTCAGCATCAGCAGGATGTGAAGAATTTATTGTTGCAATTTTTCCAAGTTTAAACCTTAATATCTCGGAGCTCATGGCAGCTGTGATAAGGCCAGTAATGATATAATATAGAGAAGAAAACTCCCAGGTGGGAAAAAATGAGAATGACACCGGATCAGAGAAACACGGAAACATCCAGAATCTGCTACGAAGTCTGTGACTGGTACAGAGATACATGGGTTATAGTGTTATATATAGGGCTATATATAGTGTTCTTTATTTTCTCAGATGGTAAAGCTGCCCACTCTTCTTGGCAAGAAGCCTCCAGTTCCTGTAAATTCCTGGGCTGTCTAGCATGAACTGCGGGCTTGAGATCTCCCCAGAGTGGCTCAATGATATTGAGGTCAGGAGACTGAGATGGCCACTCCAGAACCTTCACTTTGTTCTGCTGTGGCCAATGACAGGTCGACTTGGCCTTATGTTTTGGATCGTTGTCATGTTGGAACATCCAAGTACGTCCAATGTGCAGCTTCCGGGCTGATGATTGTAAATTTGCCTCCAGTATTTGCTGATGACGTGCTATATTCATCTTTCCTTCAACTTTGACTACGTTTCCTGTTCCTTTGTAGCTCACACATCCCCAAAACATCAGCGATCCACCTCTGTGCTTTACAGTAGGAATGGTGTTCCTTTCATCATAGACCTTGTTCACCTCTCTCCAAATGTAACGTTTATGGTTGTGGCCAAAAAGTTCAATTTTGGTCTCATCACTCCAAATTACCTTGTTCCAGAAGTTTTGAGGTTTGTCTCTGTGCTGTTTTGTGTATTGTAGGCGAGATACTTTGTGGCATTTGCGCAGTAATGGCTTTCTTCTGGTGACTCCACCATGCAGCCCAGGTGCCTCCTTATTGTGCATCTTGAAACAGCCACACCGCTAGTTTTCAGAGAGTCCTGTATTTCACCTGATGTAATTTGTGGGTTTTTCTTTGCAATCCGAACAATTTTCCTGGCAGTTATGGATGACATTTTTGTTGGTCTACCAGACCGTGGTTTTGTTTTTACAGAGCCCCTGATTTTCCATTTGATAATCACAGTGTGAACGCTGCTGCCTGGTATTATCAATTCCTTGGGTATCTTTCTGTATCGCTTTCCTGTGTTATACAGTTCAGCTACCTTTTCCCATAGATCCGATGACAATTCTTTTGCTTTCCTCATGACTCACAATCCAGAAATGTCAGTGGCTGGATGAAAGATGCAAGAGTCTGTCTGGACCCCAGAAACTCACTCAGCTTTTATGCGCTCACACTGATTACAAGCAAACAGGTCACCGGTGAGGATGTTCCCTTTAGTAGCCATTCCCACCCATTTGTGTCAACTTCTGTGCATGTTATCAGGCCACAATCACCAGGGGATGTGAACTTTAGATCAAGGTCATTTGGATGTTTTGGGTTGTCATTATGATTTATAAAGAGAAAACACAGTAGTCTGACAATAAATGGCTTCACCCAACCACTAACCATGAGAGGAGAAAAAGGTTTGGTGTTATCATTCATATTCTCTGAAAAAAAGGCCAAGAAAGCAAAAATTCTGCGGGGTGTGTAAAATTTTGAGCACAACTGTATAGGGTTATATAGAGTTATATATAGTTACAGTGAGGGAATTAAGTATTTGAACCCTTGCTGATTTTGTAAGTTTGGCCACTGACAGACATGAACAGTCTATAATTTTAAAGTGTATACAAAAGAGAACTGAGTCAATGCGAGTTTAACAAACAATGTGAACAATTTTTTATTTCCACCACTAAATCACACAAGAATTGTTAAAAAGATTTTTTTTAAAAAGCGACATATGAAGCAATACTTGTAAGAAAATTGTAGATTCTGGGTTAGTGACAAAAAATCCAGCTAATGATCACAATGCATAGGCCCCGCGGGAGAAGAGTAAGGTTGTCAGAATAAGGCAATGAGTTGGTACTCAGGGGAAGCCAGGGGTCCAAATGGATATCTGAGGAGTGCTGGTAGTCATTTGCCAGGATCGTGACCACAGAAAAACCCTTATAAGGCAACACCTAGTTACCATCCTTCTCCAAATGCCAAAGGCATAATTAGTAAATAGCAAAGAGATGGTTAAGTACCATTACCCGTCATGGTGCCCAGCAGGGGATTCGGGACTCACTCCCCGACGTACGTTTCGGTACAGATCTCCTTCCTCAAAACGCACCCGAAACGTACGTCGGGGAGTGAGTCCCGAATCCCCTGCTGGGCACCGTGACGGATAATAGTACTTAACCATTCTCACTATTCTCCCGCGGGGCCTATCCATTGTGATTGGCTCTCATTAACTGGATTTTTTGTCACTAACCCAGAACCTACAATTTTCTTACAAGTATTGCTTCATATGTTGCTTTTTTTTTTAATCTTTTTAACAATTCTTGTGTGATTTATTGGTGAAAATAAAAAATTGTTCACATTGTTTGTTAAACTCGCATTGACTCCGTTCTCTTTTGTATACAATGTAATCTAATTGCTAATTCTTTTCACAATATGCAATTCGCATATAAGATGCAAATAAATGCATGGTAATATATTTGGCTAAAGATGGCTTGGAGAGTGTATATACTATAATTTTTAAGGGTAGGTTAATTTTAACATTAAGAGATAGAATATCAAAAATAAAATCCAGATAATCACATTGTATAATTATATAAATTTACTTGCGTTTTGCAGTGAGAAATAAGTATTTGATCCCTCTGGCAAAAAAGACTTAATACTTGGTGGTAAAACCCTTGTTGGCAGGCCCAGCAGTCAGACGTTTTCTGTAGTTGATGATGAGGTTTGCACACGTCAGGAGGAATTTTGCTCCACTCCTCTTTGCAGATCATCTCTAAATCATTTAGATTTTGTGGCTGTCGCTTGGCAACTTGGAGCTTCAACTCCCTCCATAAGTTTTCTATGGGATGAAGGTCTAGGCCACTCCATAGCCTTAATATGCTTCTTTCTGAGCCACTCCTTTGTTGCCTGTATGTTTTGGGTCATTGTCTTACTGGAAGACCCAGCCATGACCCATTTTTAATGTTCTGGCGGAGGGAAGGAGGTTGTCACTCAGGATTTTCACAGCACATGGCTCCATTTATTCTCTCATTGATGCAGTGTAGTCCTGTGCCCTTAGAGAAACTCCCCCAAAACATGTTTCCACCTCCATGCTTGACAGTGTGGATGGTGTTACCAATGGTTTTCTTGGTGACTGTGGTCCCAGCTGCCTTGAGATCATTAACAAGTTCGCCCCGTGTAGTTTTAGGCTGATCACTCACCTTCCTCATGACCAAGGATACCCCATGAGGTGATATTTTGCATGGCACCCCAGATCAATGTCGATTGACAGTCATTTTGTATTTCTTCCATTTTCTTACTATTGCACCAACAGTTGTTTCCTTCTCACCCGGCGTCTTACTTATGGTTTTCTAGCCCATTCCAGCTTTGTGCAGGTCTATGATCGTGTCCCTGACATCCTCATAAAGCTCTTAGGTCTTGCCCATGTTGTAGAGGTTACAGTCTGACTGATTGAGCCTGTGGACAGGAGTCTTTTATAAAGGTGACTATGTAAGACAGCTGTCTATAATGCAGGTAACGAGTTGGTGTCACGATATTGTATGAAATGTAATATAAGTTTTAGTTTCTCTTACTAGCCCATGCTGTGGGCTAAAAACCCCCTTCTCTGTGTTCCTGTTCTGAGATGTGTATGTGCATCTCCCAAACCCCTCCCAAAAGAATTTTTACGATCGCTTGTGTCGGCTCAAACTTTCCTCCAGCAGAAACTGGTCTGATATCCTTCTTTAAAAGGCAAGAAGTCCTTTGTTCCATTATAGTGAGATATTGGGCCAATGGTTTAGGCTAGGAAAATAATAGGTCCAGTTTGTGAATCTCCATCAACGGATCTATCAGCCACGGTAAGCGCGGGCTTCTAGTTCCAACAGGGACAGAGTATGGATTTCTCTGGAACTATGCATCCCATCAAGCCCAAATTTGGTCTCATTAGAACGCCAATGTTAATACAAGATGAATGCTGGGTGTGTTATGATTCTGACATGTTCTGTAGCGGAGATACAGGCATTAGACAAACTTGTGTGAAACTTAGTAAGACAGAAGAGATAGGAGCGTCTGAGGAAACCAGCCCTGTTAGTGATGTCACGAGGCTGTGGTTATTTAAGTGACTCCACTTTGCCCAGTCTTCAGAGTCTGTCTGAGTCTGACTTGAGGAGCTCGTACTGCTAGCCCTGATGAACTGGGATATTTGAAGCTCCGCCCACTAGCCTGGTTGCCTGAAATGACCTGAACACATGTAAGTATTAATTTCTCATTTAACCCGTTATTTTTATAATTACCTTGTACATATTTTCAATTGTCTCATATTGTAACATCTTTATATAACTTTTTATAAACACTGCCTTAAATCTTTAATGGAGTAAAATATTTAAAATACTAGATTCGTTCTCCTGTTCTAAAACGTACCCTAAGTCTTCTGAAGGGAATTACGCTACTGTTTTGGGTTAGCTTCGGACCCGTTTAATCGAAGCTGGTGGCAGCATACCATGTGCTGTGCCTTTGGGAGTTGTAGCGACGGCGGCATTGATAATTATTGTTCATGCCTGAGCGGGAGTAGTTATATCGCCTCGCTGCAGCGTGCCCAATAGCCAGTACATAGCAGGCAGCCTTTCTGGCGACTAATTACCCTAGGTGCAGTACCACATCTGATGTGAGGGTAAGGGGGGCGCCAGAGCTGCAAGTTCAAGCGGAACTGTAAAGCAGGATATACATAAATCCCTGCAGTTCGTGGTATATTGAAGAGCAGTGGGATAACTAAAATAAGCCCCTTCTGTAAACTAAGAGGTCAATTTCCTTGTGTGTGTTTTTTCATCACATTGTAGCAGTGGAGGGATAACGAAGATAAGCCCCCCTGCACATGTGATAGCCGTCTGTTGGCCTAAAGTCACCCCGATCCGTGACGTAGGGGTGACGGTCACGGTGTGAATCGTGACAGTTGGGTAGGAGTCTAACTGGTCTGTAGGAGCCAGAACTCTTAATGTATGGTAGGGGATCAAGTAACATAGTAACATAGTTAGTAAGGCCGAAAAAAGACATTTGTCCATCCAGTTCAGCCTATATTCCATCATAATAAATCCCCAGATCTACGTCCTTCTACAGAACCTAATAATTGTATGATACAATATTGTTCTGCTCCAGGAAGACATCCAGGCCTCTCTTGAACCCCTCAACTGAGTTCGCCATCACCACCTCCTCAGGCAAGCAATTCCAGATTCTCACTGCCCTAACAGTAAAGAATCCTCTTCTATGTTGGTGGAAAAACCTTCTCTCCTCCAGACGCAAAGAATGCCCCCTTGTGCCCGTCACCTTCCTTGATATAAACAGATCCTCAGCGAGATATTTGTATTGTTCCCTTATATACTTATACATGGTTATTAGATCGCCCCTCAGTCGTCTTTTTTCTAGACTAAATAATCCTAATTTCGCTAATCTATCTGGGTATTGTAGTTCTCCCATCCCCTTTATTAATTTTGTTGCCCTCCTTTGTACTCTCTCTAGTTCCATTATGTCCTTCCTGAGCACCGGTGCCCAAAACTGGACACAGTACTCCATGTGCGGTCTAACTAGGGATTTGTACAGAGGCAGTATAATGCTCTCATCATGTGTATCCAGACCTCTTTTAATGCACCCCATGATCCTGTTTGCCTTGGCAGCTGCTGCCTGGCACTGGCTGCTCCAGGTAAGTTTATCATTAACTAGGATCCCCAAGTCCTTCTCCCTGTCAGATTTACCCAGTGGTTTCCCGTTCAGTGTGTAATGGTGATATTGATTCCCTCTTCCCATGTGTATAACCTTACATTTATCATTGTTAAACCTCATCTGCCACCTTTCAGCCCAAGTTTCCAACTTATCCAGATCCATCTGTAGCAGAATACTATCTTCTCTTGTATTAACTGCTTTACATAGTTTTGTATCATCTGCAAATATCGATATTTTACTGTGTAAACCTTCTACCAGATCATTAATGAATATGTTGAAGAGAACAGGTCCCAATACTGACCCCTGCGGTACCCCACTGGTCACAGCGACCCAGTTAGAGACTATACCATTTATAACCACCCTCTGCTTTCTATCACTAAGCCAGTTACTAACCCATTTACACACAATTTCCCCCAGACCAAGCATTCTCATTTTGTGTACCAACCTCTTGTGCGGCACGGTATCAAACGCTTTGGAAAAATCGAGATATACCACGTCCAATGACTCACCGTGGTCCAGCCTATAGCTTACCTCTTCATAAAAACTGATTAGATTGGTTTGACAGGAGCGATTTCTCATAAACCCATGCTGATATGGAGTTAAAGAGTTATTCTCATTGAGTACATATTTCTCACTGCAAAATACAAATTTATATAATTTATACAATGTGATTTTCTGGATTTTATTTTTGATATTCTATCTCTCAATGTTAAAATTAACCTGCACTTAAAATTATAGACTGTTCAGGTCTTGGTCAGTGGGCAAACTTAGAAAATTAGCAAGGGATCCAATACGTATTTCCCGCACGGTATATATAACTATATAACCTGTAAGATGGCCGCCGGACAAGTCCTTGAGGGGAGATGTGTGTCATGGTGGCTATTAGCTGCGGTGACGTGAGCTCGGAAGTATACTCCAGCACATATAGTGCTGAGAGAGTTATTTGGCCATTTCAGGGCCGGGTTTTACGAGCGGTCATAAGAGATGGGTGGGAATGACGGCTCACATATCCCCACCCCAGGGGCATGGTTTGGCAGATAAAATGGAGGCCAAGTGTCTCATTCAGGGTCTGTGGCGGGAGGTGTGGAGACCTCCCGTGTGTGTTGGTAAAGACACTGACCAGAGCGGGTGGACCTGCAGTACTATATGGACTATCTGTTTACAGTTTGCTTTCACTTTGTGCCTGACCAGTCTCGGTTTTGCTTTGCCACCCGGAGCGGTTTATGAAGTGAAATAAACTTGCCTGGACTATTGCATGAAAACCGCCTCCTAGGGGTTATATATAGTGTTATATGTAAGGTTATATATAGGGTTATAGGGATATTTATAGGGTTATATATATATATATTGTAGCGATTTCACTCACTCAGCTGCGACGGCTGACACTCAGGAGACGTGTTCCTTTAAAGTTCACTGGGTTTATTGCTTCATAAACCATGTGGCAAAACAACAGAAAGCAAAATAGCCTTTGGTTCAGGCAAAGGAAAACAAGTGTCCAGTTCATCCGGCTCAGTCCTGAAGCCGTAACACACTCAGGAGGGTTTCACCTCCACACATCTCTGCTGTGTAAAGGATTAGCCAGTCTTATATAGGACTAACCACACCCAGTAATCTATCACATGATTAGCCATGTGGTCTGACATCACCACAGGTCCTGAAACACAAACATATGGTTATATAAAACAACGCAATATTCCGGGCTACATTACAGCAACCAGGCACTTATGTGGCACATACCTCCCATCGACTACAAACCCTTTAGCCATGCTACATACCTCCCCCCTCTGCCTAAAGCCGTGGGGCTTGGCACTTTCTCCCACTAAACAAGGGATTCTCGATAGGGCATCCGCATTACCGTGCAGCTTTCCGGCCCTATGTTCCACATGGAAACTGAAGTCCTGCAGGGCTAAGAACCAACGGGTGACTCTAGCATTTCTTCCTTTCGTTTCTCTCATCCACCTAAGCGGGGCATGGTCAGATACCAGTCTAAATTTACGTCCCAGCAGATAGTACCGCAATGTGTCGACTGCCCATTTTATGGCCAAGCACTCCTTCTCAACGACTGAGTAGTTCTTTTCAGATGAGGACAGCTTCCTACTCAGATAGAGAACAGGATGCTCCTCCCCATGTAGTTCTTGGGAAAGGACTGCTCCCACCCCAACATCTGAGGCATCTGTCTGAAGAATAAACTCTTTCTTGAAGTTTGGGGCCATCAGAACGGGTTGCTTACACAAAGCGTTTTTCATTTCTTGGAAGGCGGACTCTGTTTCTTCGGACCACTTAACCATTACTGGTTTTGTCCCTTTTAGCAGGTCAGTCAGAGGCGCAGCCATCGTGGCGAAGTTTGGGATGAACCTCCTGTAATATCCCACGATTCCCAGGAAGGCTTTAACTTGCTTCTTGGAAACTGGTTTTGGCCACGTTTGAATTGCCTCCACTTTACTGATTTGGGGTTTTATTTCTCCGTGACCCACTATGTATCCAAGGTACTTAGCTTCTTCTTTACCCAAGGCACACTTCTTTGGGTTTATAGTAAATCCGGCCTCTCTTATAGCATCCAACACCGCTTGGACTTTCTCCAGATGACTCTCCCAGTCCGGGGTAAAGATGACGATATCATCTAGGTACGCAGCAGCGTAGGCCTTATGGGGTGCAAGAACTCTATCCATAGCCCTCTGGAAGGTCGCCGGAGCTCCCTGTAGGCCAAACGGCATCCGGGCATACTGGAAGCATCCATCAGGTGTCGAAAAGGCTGTCTTCTCCTTGGCTTCCTGCGCCATGGGGATCTGCCAATACCCCTTTGTCAGATCCAAGGTGGATATATATCTGGCGTGCCCAAGCCTTTCGATGAGCTCATCAATACGGGGCATGGGATAAGCGTCGAACTTGGAGACCTCATTCAACTTCCGATAGTCGTTGCAAAACCTCCACTCTCCATCAGGTTTTGGGACCAGGACAATTGGGCTTGACCAACCGCTCTTGGATTCCTCAATGACTCCAAGCCTCAACATACGCTCCACTTCCTTGGAGATAACTTCTCGACGAGCCTCAGGAATACGATAAGGTTTCACATTCACCCGCACATGGGGCTCTGTTAGGACCTCGTGCTCTATGACCTTCGTGTATCCTGGCAATTCTGAAAACAGGTCCCTGTTTTTCTGGAGTAACTCCCGGCACTGCTGTTTCTGGGTTTTCGATAGCGTCTCTGCTATAGTAACCGCTCCAACCTCACCTTCTGGGTTGCTTAACAATGACGGAGTAACTGTCGGCTCTCTATCTTGCCATGGCTTGATGAGGTTGACATGGTAAACTTGGAATAGTTTCCGTCTTCCTGGTTGGTGAATTTTATAATTTACCTCACCAAGTTTCTCGACAACCTCATATGGCCCTTGCCATTTGGCCAAGAACTTGCTTTCCACCGTTGGAACTAACACCAGAACTCGGTCTCCCGAATTGAACTGCCTCACTCTTGCAGACCGGTTGTAGACCCTGGCTTGAGCTTCTTGTGCTTGGAGAAGGTGTTCTTTCACGATAGGCATCACCTTTGCAATCCTCTGCTGCATCAGGGCCACATGCTCAATGACGCTTCTGTGGGGCGTGACTTCGGCTTCCCAGGTTTCCTTGGCTATATCCAGGAGTCCTCGTGGATGTCGGCCATATAGAAGCTCAAACGGTGAGAACCCTGTGGAGGCCTGTGGAACTTCACGAATGGAAAACATCAGATAGGGTAAGAGACAATCCCAGTCTCTACCGTCTTTCTCTATAGCTTTTCTCAGCATGCTCTTTAGAGTCTTGTTAAACCTCTCAACAAGACCATCTGACTGGGGATGGTACACCGAGGTCCTCAACTGGGAGATCTTCAGGGCTTTGCATAACTCCCTCATCACCTTGCTCATGAAAGGTGTACCCTGGTCAGTCAGGATCTCCTTTGGCAGACCTGTCCGGGAAAAGACATGGACCAACTCGCGGGCTATGCTCTTTGAGGAAGAATTTCTCAAGGGAATTGCCTCAGGATAGCGTGTGGCATAGTCCAGGATGACTAATATATACTGATGGCCCCGGGCTGATTTAACTAAGGGACCGACCAAGTCCATGGCAATTCTCTCGAATGGCACCTCAATAATGGGCAGTGGCACAAGGGGGTTTCGGAAATGAGGAGTAGGAGCAGTTAGCTGACATGTAGGGCAGGACCTGCAATAGTTCACTATTTCCCGGTGGCACCCAGGCCAATAGAACCTCTGCACAACCCGTTCCTGCGTTTTTTCCACCCCTAGATGTCCACCCAAGATGTGTGAATGGGCCATGTCCAACACTTTCCGTCTATACGGACCCGGCACTATCAACTGCTCTACCAACTCCTCCCTTATTTTCGTGACCCGGTACAACAATTCCCCCCTCAACAGAAAATGGGGAAATCTTTTGTCTGCCCCCGGCTCCTGTACCACCCCGTCAATAACTGTGACATTATTAAAGGCTTCCCTCAGAGTGGGGTCCCTATGTTGGGCAGTCCCAAAATTTTCACCGGTAACCTCTAATTCCAGAATGTCAGATGTAGGGGATACTTCCTCCTCATCCCCAACCAGAACACAAAAAGGAAAACTGTCTGCCTCTGGGTGTGGTGATACCGTTCCAGGGTTCACTGGTTCCCTGCCAGGGAGCTCAGAACCCTTTCCCCACAAATCCCAAAACAAACAGAAATCCCGGCCAATAATTATAGGGTGCAACAAGTCCTGAACTACGCCGACTATGTGGGACTCAGTGCCACATGCCGTTTCAATGTCCACCCTGGCCATAGGGTAGTCCTTTGCATCACCATGTATGCACCGCACTCCGACCTTCTTTCCTGGGAGCAGATGAAGAGGAAAAGTGGCCCTCACCAGGGTCACTAGGCTCCCCGAGTCTAACAGTGCCGTTACTGCTCGACCGTTCACCTTTACGGGACACGCTTGAGGTCCCTCGTTGGATGGAGAGTTCACACTACAGACTGGATACGCATAGTATGAACAATGGCGTCCCATGCTGCAGTCCATCTGCTCAGTGGCTTTGCTGCATCTGCTGCCGTTGCTCCTGCTGGCTCTGTTGTATCTGCTGCTGGCTCTGTTGTATCTGCTGCATCAACAGCCTGTTGGTCTCTTGCTGCCTTTGCTCCTGCTGGACCAAGTGTTTCAGCAGGTCCTCCATTTTCTCCGGCAATGCTTGCTGGCTTGCAACAGCCTTGACCCAGGACATTCAAAAATATACTCACGTCTCGTCTCCGCTGGGAACGCTGCTCGCAGGTCTCCACCAATTGTAGCGATTTCACTCACTCAGCTGCGACGGCTGACACTCAGGAGACGTGTTCCTTTAAAGTTCACTGGGTTTATTGCTTCATAAACCATGTGGCAAATAACAGAAAGCAAAATGGGCCTTTGGTTCAGGTAAAGAAAAACAAGTGTCCAGTTCATCCGGCTCAGTCCTGAAGCCGAACACACTCAGGAGGGTTTCACCTCCACACATATCTGCTGTGTAAAGGATTAGCCAGTCTTATATAGGACTAACCACACCCAGTAACCCATCACATGATTAGCCATGTGGTCTGACATTACCACAGGTCCTGAAACACAAACATATGGTTATATAAAACAACGCAATATTCCGGGCTACATTACAGCAACAAGGCACTTATGTGGCACATACCTCCCATCGACTACACACCCTTTAGCCATGCTACAATATATATATATATATATATACTAGATTGTGGCCGGATTCTAGCGCATCGGGTATTCTAGAATATGCATGTCCCAGTAGTATATGGACAATGATGATTCCAGAATTCGCGGCAGACTGTGCCCGTCGCTGATTGGTCGAGGCGACCTTTATGACATCATCGTCGCCATGGCAACCATTATGACATCATCGCCGTTGTGCCCGTTGCTGATTGGTCGAGGCCTGGCGGCCTCGACCAATCAGAGACCGGCACAGCATCGACGTAGAAATCCCGCGTCTCTGATTGGTCGAGGCCGCCAGGCCTCGACCAATCAGCGACGAGCACAGCGACGATGATGTCATAAAGGACGTAGATTTCCTGCGTCTCTGATTGGTCGAGGCCGCCAGGCCTCGACCAATCGGCAACGGGCACAACGGCGATGATGTCATAATGGTTGCCATGGCGACGATGATGTCATAAAGGTCGCCTCGACCAATCAGCGACGGGCACAGTCTGCCGCGAATTCTGGAATCATCATTGTCCATATACTACTGGGACATGCATATTCTAGAATACCCGATGCGTTAGAATCGGGCCACAATCTAGTATATATATATATATATATATAACCCTATAAATATCCCTATAACCCTATATATAACCTTACATATAACACTATATATAACCCTATACAACTATATATTATACTTTATATAACCCTATATAACTATATATCACCCTATATATCACTCTATATACCTTACATATAACCCTATATATAACCCTATAACTCTATATAATCATATATATAACCCTATAAATGTCCCTATAACCCTATATAACCTTACGTGTAACACTATATATAACCCTATATAACTATATATCACCCTATATACAACCTTACATATAACCCTATATGTAACTCTATATTATTATTATTATTTATTATTATAGCGCCATTTATTCCATGGCGCTTTACATGTGAGGAGGGGTATACATAATAAAAACAAGTACAATAATCTTAAACAATACAAGTCATAACTGGTACAGGAGGAGAGAGGACCCTGCCCGCGAGGGCTCACAATCTACAAGGGATGGGTGAGGATACAGGAGGAGAGAGGACCCTGCCCGCGAGGGCTCACAATCTACAAGGGATGGGTGAGGATACAGGAGGAGAGAGGACCCTGCCCGCGAGGGCTCACAATCTACAAGGGATGGGTGAGGATACAGGAGGAGAGAGGACCCTGCCCGCGAGGAATCACAATCTACAAGGGATGGGTGAGGATACAGGAGGAGAGAGGACCCTGCCCGCGAGGGCTCACAATCTACAAGGGATGGGTGAGGATACAGGAGGAGAGAGGACCCTGCCCGCGAGGGCTCACAATCTACAGGGGATGGGTGAGGATACAGGAGGAGAGAGGACCCTGCCCGCGAGGGCTCACAATCTACAAGGGATGGGTGAGGATACACTAGGAGGGAGGACCCTGCCCGCGAGGGCTCACAATCTACAGGGGATGGGTGAGGATACAGGAGGAGAGAGGACCCTGCCCGCGAGGGCTCACAATCTACAAGGGATGGGTGAGGATACAGGAGGAGAGAGGACCCTGCCCGCGAGGGCTCACAATCTACAGGGGATGGGTGAGGATACAGGAGGAGAGAGGACCCTGCCCGCGAGGGCTCACAATCTACAAGGGATGGGTGAGGATACAGGAGGAGAGAGGACCCTGCCCGCGAGGGCTCACAATCTACAGGGGATGGGTGAGGATACAGGAGGAGAGAGGACCCTGCCCGCGAGGGCTCACAATCTACAAGGGATGGGTGAGGATACACTAGGAGGGAGGACCCTGCCCGCGAGGGCTCACAATCTACAGGGGATGGGTGAGGATACAGGAGGAGAGAGGACCCTGCCCGCGAGGGCTCACAATCTACAAGGGATGGGTGAGGATACAGGAGGAGAGAGGACCCTGCCCGCGAGGGCTCACAGTCTACAAGGGATGGGTGAGGATACAGGAGGAGAGAGGACCCTGCCCGCGAGGGCTCACAGTCTACAAGGGATGGGTGAGGATACAGGAGGAGAGGACGCTGCCCGCGAGGGCTCACAATCTACAAGGGATGGGGAAGGATACAGGAGGAGAGAGGACCCTGCCCACGAGGGCTCACAGTCTACAAGGGATGGGTGATGATACAGGAGGAGAGAGGACCCTGCCGGCGAGGGCTCACAATCTACAAGGGATGGGTGAGGATGCAGGAGGAGAGAGGACCCTGCCCGCGAGGGCTCACAATCTACAAGGGATGGGTGAGGATACAGGAGGAGAGAGGACCCTGCCCGCGAAGGCTCACAATCTACAAGGGATGGGTGAGGATGCAGGAGGAGAGAGGACCCTGCCCGCGAGGGCTCACAATCTACAAGGGATGGGTGAGGATACAGGAGGAGAGAGGACCCTGCCCGCGAAGGCTCACAATCTACAAGGGATGGGTGAGGATGCAGGAGGAGAGAGGACCCTGCCCGCGAGGGCTCACAATCTACAAGGGATGGGTGAGGATACAGGAGGAGAGGACCCTGCCCGCGAGGGCTCACAGTCTACAAGGGATGGGTGAGGATACAGGAGGAGAGAGGACCCTGCCCGCGAGGGCTCACAATCTACAAGGGATGGGTGAGGATACAGGAGGAGAGAGGACCCTACCCGCGAGGGCTCACAATCTACAAGGGATGGGTGAGGATACAGGAGGAGTGAGGACCCTGCCCGCGAAGGCTCACAGTCTACAAGGGATGGGTGAGGATACAGGAGGAGAGAGGACCCTGCCCGCGAGGGCTCACAATCTACACGGGATGGGTGAGGATACAGGAGGAGAGGACTCTGCCCGCAAGGGCTCACAATCTACAAGGGATGGGTGAGAATACAGGAGGAGAGAGGACCCTGCCCGCGAGGGCTCACAATCTACAAGGGATGGGTGAGGATACAGGAGGAGAGAGGACCCTGCCCGCGAGGGCTCACAATCTACAAGGGATGGGTGAGGATACAGGAGGAGAGAGGACCCTGCCCGCGAGGGCTCACAATCTACAAGGGATGGGTGAGGATACAGGAGGAGAGAGGACCCTGCCCGCGAGGGCTCACAATCTACAAGGGATGGGTGAGGATACAGGAGGAGAGAGGACCCTGCCCGCGAGGGCTCACAATCTACAAGGGATGGGTGAGGATACACTAGGAGGGAGGACCCTGCCCGCGAGGGCTCACAATCTACAGGGGATGGGTGAGGATACAGGAGGAGAGAGGACCCTGCCCACGAGGGCTCACAATCTACAAGGGATGGGTGAGGATACAGGAGGAGAGAGGACCCTGCCCGCGAAGGCTCACAGTCTATATAACTATATATAACCCTAGAAAAAGAAAAGAAAAAAAAGCAGCACCAAAAGAAAACAAAGGGTGCAAAAAATCCTTCCAGGTATATACCAAACCTCATACTATAGTCCAAAAAAATGAAGGCAGCACTCCAATAGGAAAAAACAAAGTGATTTATTGGCCCATGTGCACATGGGCCAATAAATCACTTTCTTTTTTCCTATTGGAGTGCTGCCTTCATTTTTTGGACTATATATAACCCTATATATCTCTATAAATAACCCTATATATCACCCTACATAACCCTATATATCACCCTACATATAGCCCTATATAGCTCTATAAATAACCCTACATATAGCCCTATATATAACCCTCTATATCACCCTACATATAGCCCTATATATCACCCTACATATAGCCCTATATAACCCTATATATCACCCTACATATAGCCCTATATATCACCCTACATATAGCCCTATATAACCCTATATATCACCCTACATATACCCCTATATATCACCCTACATATAGCCCTATATATTACCCTACATATAGCCCTATATATCACCCTACATATAGCCCTATATATCACCCTACATATAACCCTACATATAGCCCTATATATAACCCTACATATACCCTTATATATCACCCTATATATAGCCCTATATATCACCCTACATATAGCCCTATATATCACCCTACATATACCCCTATATATCACCCTACATATAACCCTATATATCACCCTATATATAGCCCTATATATCACCCTACATATAGCCCTATATATCACCCTACATATAGCCCTATATATCACCCTACATATAGCCCTATATATCACCCTACATATAGCCCTATATAACCCTATATATAACCCTACATGTAGCCCTACATATAACCCTATATATCACCCTACATACAGACTCCGCAGCAGATTCTCGCCGTTCCCGCTCTATCTGACCCGCTGTCATTCTCGTTCCTGAATCTTGCTACTTTGGCGTTTTCTGTTCTCTGCGTTGTATTAGTGAGGTGTAAACATTATCCGACCAAGGTGTGAAAGTAAAGCGCGTCCTACAATCAATGCTCCGATGTCTTAGGCGCTCTCAGTCCTGGTACTTCCGGTACCGGACAGGTCACTATCACACGTCCCGGCAGTTTGCAGTGTTCCCCGGCGTCGGGCGCTGCAGACTCGCCATCGTCTCCTGCTCTGCCGGTGATCAGCGCGACCGGGGGACAACGATGAGAGTTGTATTCCAGTGTCACATTACTCACCTTACGCCTAATACACTGATGCCACTGTCCCCTGAAAACAATCACAACCACAATATCCCTCACCTGTCTGAAGCCGAAGCTCTGCAGTGTCCCACGCCGTCATCCTTCACTGTGACGGGTGTGCGGAGACGAGCGCTCACACTGAGGGGCTGGGGAGAATGACTGCAGCGACCTCAAAAACTCTCACCGAGGTCACCGCAGTTCAGCCGGCTGGGAACGCAGCCTCAGTGGCCGGCAGTAACCTCGATCACACCCCGCCAGTCACTGACGCTGCGCCGCAGCAGCTCAGTCACCAGTGGTCACATCTTGGCACCATCCAGGTTGAAAACTCGTTATCCCCCAAACATGGATTACGGCAGACAGGTGTTTATGTTTTTTTATTTTAGTTTTATTACAAGAGACGTTGGCTTCGATGGAATAGGTGTTAGGTGAGTATAACTGTGTTTATTAGTTTTCAATAAAAAGGGTATTTTCTTTTATTTCTAATAAAGGACTTTATTCTTGCTGTGTCTTTATTTACCATGTAACTATAGGACTAGTAACGGAGAGGTTCTTATAGACGCTTCTGCATTACTAATCCGTGGGCTTGATGTCACCTGACAATACAAAGGTGACATCAACCCCACAAATATGAACCCCACTTACCACCACTACAGGGCAAGTGGGAAGAGCCGGGCACAGCGCCAGAAATGGGGCATCTAATAGATGTGCCTTTTCTGGGTGACTGCAGGCTGCTATTTTTAGTCTGGGGGGTCAATATCCATGGCTCCTCACCAGCCTGAGAATACCAGCCCCCAGCTGTGAGCTTTAGCAAGGCTGATTGTCAAAACTGTGGAGGCCTCACTGTTATTGCAGCATAGACTCATGGGAGCAGTAGTCCCATCTGCTGACACCTGCGACCAGAGGGAAACTGCCAACTTGGGACCAGTGAGGGGGATTGTCATTTCTGATGCTTTACAGGTGACAATGGCTTCAGTTGATGAGGTGTCAGGTGACAATGGCTTCAGTAGATGAGGTGTCAGGTGACAATGGCTTCAGTAGATGAGGTGTCAGGTGACGATGGCTTCAGTAGATGAGGTGTCAGGTGACGATGGCTTCAGTAGATGAGGTGTCAGGTGACGATGGCTTCAGTAGATGAGGTGTCAGGTGACAATGGCTTCAGTAGATGAGGTGTCTGTTGACAATGGCCTCAGTAGATGAGGTGTCAGGTGACAATGACTTCAGTAGATGAGGTGTCAGGTGACAATGGCTTCAGTAGATGAGGTGTCAGGTGACAATGGCTTCAGTAGATGAGGTGTCAGGTGACGATGGCTTCAGTAGATGAGGTGTCAGGTGACAATGGCTTCAGTAGATGAGGTGTCAGGTGACAATGGCCTCAGTAGATGAGGTGTCAGGTGACAATGACTTCAGTAGATGAGGTGTCAGGTGACAATGACTTCAGTAGATGAGGTGTCAGGTGACGATGGCTTCAGTAGATGAGGTGTCAGGTGACGATGGCCTCAGTAGATGAGGTGTCAGGTGACAATGGCTTCAGTAGATGAGGTGTCAGGTGACAGTGGCTTCAGTAGATGAGGTGTCAGGTGACAATGGCCTCAGTAGATGGTGTCAGGTGACAATGGCCTCAGTAGATGAGGTGTCAGGTGACAGTGGCTTCAGTAGATGAGGTGTCAGGTGACAATGGCCTCAGTAGATGAGGTGTCAGGTGACAATGGCTTCAGTAGATGAGGTGTCAGGTGACAATGGCTTCAGTAGATGAGGTGTCAGGTGACGATGGCTTCAGTAGATGAGGTGTCAGGTGACGATGGCTTCAGTAGATGAGGTGTCAGGTGACGATGGCTTCAGTAGATGAGGTGTCAGGTGACGATGGCTTCAGTAGATGAGGTGTCAGGTGACAATGGCCTCAGTAGATGAGGTGTCAGGTGACAATGGCCTCAGTAGATGAGGTGTCAGGTGACAATGGTCTCAGTAGATGAGGTGTCAGGTGACAATGGCCTCAGTAGATGGTGTCAGGTGACAATGGCTTCAGTAGATGAGGTGTCAGGTGACAATGACTTCAGTAGATGAGGTGTCAGGTGACGATGGCTTCAGTAGATGAGGTGTCAGGTGACGATGGCCTCAGTAGATGAGGTGTCAGGTGACAATGGCTTCAGTAGATGAGGTGTCAGGTAACAATGGCTTCAGTAGATGAGGTGTCAGGTGACAATGGCCTCAGTAGATGGTGTCAGGTGACAATGGCCTCAGTAGATGAGGTGTCAGGTGACAGTGGCTTCAGTAGATGAGGTGTCAGGTGACAATGGCCTCAGTAGATGGTGTCAGGTGACAATGGCTTCAGTAGATGAGGTGTCAGGTTACAATGACTTCAGTAGATGAGGTGTCAGGTGACAGTGGCTTCAGTAGATGAGGTGTCAGGTTACAATGGCTTCAGTAGATGAGGTGTCAGGTTACAATGGCTTCAGTAGATGAGGTGTCAGGTGACAATGGTCTCAGTAGATGAGGTGTCAGGTGACAATGGCTTCAGTAGATGAGGTGTCAGGTGACAATGGCTTCAGTAGATGAGGTGTCAGGTGACAATGGCCTCAGTAGATGAGGTGTCAGGTGACAATGGCTTCAGTAGATGAGGTGTCAGGTGACGATGGCTTCAGTAGATGAGGTGTCAGGTGACGATGGCTTCAGTAGATGAGGTGTCAGGTGACGATGGCTTCAGTAGATGAGGTGTCAGGTGACGATGGCTTCAGTAGATGAGGTGTCTGTTGACAATGGCCTCAGTAGATGAGGTGTCAGGTGACAATGACTTCAGTAGATGAGGTGTCAGGTGACAATGGCTTCAGTAGATGAGGTGTCAGGTGACAATGGCCTCAGTAGATGAGGTGTCAGGTGACAATGACTTCAGTAGATGAGGTGTCAGGTGACAATGACTTCAGTAGATGAGGTGTCAGGTGACGATGGCTTCAGTAGATGAGGTGTCAGGTGACGATGGCCTCAGTAGATGAGGTGTCAGGTGACAATGGCTTCAGTAGATGAGGTGTCAGGTGACAATGGCTTCAGTAGATGAGGTGTCAGGTGACAATGGCTTCAGTAGATGAGGTGTCAGGTGACAATGGCCTCAGTAGATGGTGTCAGGTGACAATGGCCTCAGTAGATGAGGTGTCAGGTGACAGTGGCTTCAGTAGATGAGGTGTCAGGTGACAATGGCCTCAGTAGATGGTGTCAGGTGACAATGGCTTCAGTAGATGAGGTGTCAGGTTACAATGGCTTCAGTAGATGAGGTGTCAGGTGACAGTGGCTTCAGTAGATGAGGTATCAGGTTACAATGGCTTCAGTAGATGAGGTGTCAGGTTACAATGGTCTCAGTAGATGAGGTGTCAGGTTACAATGGTCTCAGTAGATGAGGTGTCAGGTGACAATGGCCTCAGTAGATGAGGTGTCAGGTGACGATGGCCTCAGTAGATGGTGTCAGGTGACAATGGCTTCAGTAGATGAGGTGTCAGGTGACAATGGCCTCAGTAGATGGTGTCAGGTGACAATGGCTTCAGTAGATGAGGTGTCAGGTGACAATGGCTTCAGTAGATGAGGTGTCAGGTGACAGTGGCTTCAGTAGATGAGGTGTCAGGTGAGAACCTTGTGAGTGTTTATTCTAGTCTTCCTTTTACACTTATAATACAACTCTTATCATTGTCCACTGGTCGCACTGATCACTGATAAGGATAGAAACCTGCAGAGCCCGACACTGGGGAGCAGGACTGCTGATTATCAGCCGATAACACACAGCAGCGCTAGGGGCGGGACAGGGCGTTATCAAAGGCATCACACACTGCCCCGCCCCACCATAACAGGCCCCGCCTCATCACACACTGCCCCGCCCCACCATAACAGGCCCCGCCCCATCACACACTGCCCCGCCCCACCATAACAGGCCCCGCCCCATCACACACTGCCCCGCCCCACCATAACAGGCCCCGCCCCATCACACACTGCCCCGCCCCACCATAACAGGCCCCGCCCCATCACACACTGCCCCGCCCCACCATAACAGGCCCCGCCTCATCACACACTGCCCCGCCCCACCATAACAGGCCCCGCCCCATCACACACTGCCCCGCCCCACCATAACAGGCCCCGCCCCATCACACACTGCCCCGCCCCACCATAACAGGCCCCGCCCCATCACACTGCCCCGCCCCACTATAACAGGCCCCGCCCCCATCACACACTGCCCCGCCCTACCATAACAGGCCCCGCCTCATCACACACTGCCCCTCCCCAGCACACAAGGCCGCGCCCACAGCATATCAGACCCCGCCCCAGCACACTATGCCCCGCCCCGGGACATTAGGCCCCACCCCCAGCACATAAATGTCCCGCCCCAAGTAGACGCTGCCCCACCCCAAAGCACACTATGCCCGCATCAGCACACACTGCCCCGCCCCTAGACCCCACCTCCACAGCACACACTGCCCCGCCCCCAGCACACACTGCCGGGCCCCAGCACAATATGCCCCGCCCCCAACATACTATGCCCCACCCACTTGCCAGGCTCCGCCGTGGTTTCCCCGCACGTTCCGTCACTGCAGCACACAGCACTCACCACCGCAACTCTGGCCGCGGGGTTTCCCGGTGACGCGTGCAGGGAGCGGGCCCTCAGCAGAGGAATCAAGATCCGGGGCCCCCGAGCACTGAGCGCCGCCATCACCCGGATGTCACCTTCACTGACAGACTGACCCTGTGTGGAGCATGCGCAGTAGCCGGAGCCGGAAGTCTCGGAAAGGGGCGGAGCCAATGGAGGAGATGTGGTGGGATCCCGGGGTGCGATGCTCTGCAGGGTCCCTGATGCCCCCGGGGTGCGATGCTCTGCAGAGTCCTGATGCCCCCGGGGTGCGATGCTCTGCAGGGTCTCGATGCCCCCGGGGTGCGATGCTCTGCAGGGTCCCGATGCCCCCGGGGTGCGATGCTCTGCAGGGTCCCAATGCCCCCGGGGTGCGATGCTCTGCAGAGTCCCTGATGCCCCCGGGGTGCGATGCTCTGCAGGGTCCCGATGCCCCCGGGGTGCGATGCTCTGCAGGGTCCCGATGCCCCGGGTGCGATGCTCTGCAGGGTCCCGATGCCCCCGGGGTGCGATGCTCTGCAGGGTCCCGATGCCCCGGGTGCGATGCTCTGCAGGGTCCCTGATGCCCCCGGGGTGCGATGCTCTGCAGGGTCCCGATGCCCCCGGGGTGCGATGCTCTGCAGGGTCCCGATGCCCCCGGGGTGCGATGCTCTGCAGGGTCCCTGATGCCCCCGGGGTGCGATGCTCTGCAGAGTCCTGATGCCCCCGGGGTGCGATGCTCTGCAGGGTCCCGATGCCCCCGGGGTGCGATGCTCTGCAGGGTCCCTGATGCCCCCGGGGTGCGATGCTCTGCAGGGTCCCTGATGCCCCCGGGTGCGATGCTCTGCAGGGGATGCCCCCGGGTGCGATGCTCTGCAGGGTCCCGATGCCCCCAGGGTGCGATGCTCTGCAGGGTCCCGATGCCCCCGGGTGCGATGCTCTGCAGGGTCCCGATGCCCCCGGGGTGCGATGCTCTGCAGGGTCCTGATGCCCCCGGGGTGCGATGCTCTGCAGAGTCCTGATGCCCCCGGGGTGCGATGCTCTGCAGGGTCCCGATGCCCCCGGGGTGCGATGCTCTGCAGGGTCCCTGATGCCCCCGGGGTGCGATGCTCTGCAGGGTCCCTGATGCCCCCGGGGTGCGATGCTCTGCAGGGTCCCGATGCCCCCGGGTGCGATGCTCTGCAGGGTCCCGATGCCCCCAGGGTGCGATGCTCTGCAGGGTCCCGATGCCCCCGGGGTGCGATGCTCTGCAGGGTCCCGATGCCCCCGGGGTGCGATGCTCTGCAGAGTCCCGATGCCCCCGGGGTGCGATGCTCTGCAGAGTCCCGATGCCCCCGGGGTGCGATGCTCTGCAGGGTCTCGATGCCCCCGGGGTGCGATGCTCTGCAGGGTCCCGATGCCCCCGGGGTGCGATGCTCTGCAGAGTCCTGATGCCCCCGGGGTGCGATGCTCTGCAGGGTCCCGATGCCCCCGGGGTGCGATGCTCTGCAGGGTCCCGATGCCCCCGGGGTGCGATGCTCTGCAGGGTCCCGATGCCCCCGGGGTGCGATGCTCTGCAGGGTCCCTGATGCCCCCGGGGTGCGATGCTCTGCAGGGTCCCTGATGCCCCCGGGGTGCGATGCTCTGCAGGGTCCCTGATGCCCCCGGGGTGCGATGCTCTGCAGGGTCCCTGATGCCCCCGGGGTGCGATGCTCTGCAGGGTCCCTGATGCCCCCGGGGTGCGATGCTCTGCAGGGTCCCGATGCCCCCGGGTGCGATGCTCTGCAGGGTCCCGATGCCCCCAGGGTGCGATGCTCTGCAGGGTCCCGATGCCCCCGGGGTGCGATGCTCTGCAGGGTCCCGATGCCCCCGGGGTGCGATGCTCTGCAGGGTCCCTGATGCCCCTGGGTGCGATGCTCTGCAGGGTCCCGATGCCCCCGGGGTGCGATGCTCTGCAGGGTCCCGATGTCCCCGGGGTGCGATGCTCTGCAGAGTCCCGATGCTTCCGGGGTGCGATGCTCTGCAGAGTCCCGATGCCTCCGGGGTGCGATGCTCTGCAGGGTCCCTGATGTCCCGGGGGTGCGATGCTCTGCAGGGTCCCGATGCCTCCGGGGTGCGATGCTCTGCAGGGTCCCTGATGTCCCGGGGGTGCGATGCTCTGCAGGGTCCCGATGCCCCCGGGGTGCGATGCTCTGCAGGGTCCCGATGTCCCCGGGGTGCGATGCTCTGCAGAGTCCCGATGCTTCCGGGGTGCGATGCTCTGCAGAGTCCCGATGCCTCCGGGGTGCGATGCTCTGCAGGGTCCCTGATGTCCCGGGGGTGCGATGCTCTGCAGGGTCCCGATGCCCCCGGGGTGCGATGCTCTGCAGAGTCCCGATGCCTCCGGGGTGCGATGCTCTGCAGGGTCCCTGATGTCCCGGGGGTGCGATGCTCTGCAGGGTCCCGATGCCGCGGGGGTGCGATGCTCTGCAGAGTCCCGATGTCCCCGGGGTCCGATGCTCTGCTGGGTCCCGATGCCCTCGGGGTGCGATGCTCTGCAGAGGCCCGATGCCCCCGGGGTGCGATGCTCTTCAGGGTCCCGATGCCCCCGGGGTGCGATGCTCTGCAGGGTCCCGATGCCCCCGGGGTGCGATGCTCTGCAGGGTCCCGATGCCCCGGGGGTGCGATGCTCTGCAGGGTCCCGATGCCCCCGGGGTGCGATGCTCTGCAGGGTCCCGATGCCCTCGGGGTGCGATGCTCTGCAGAGTCCCGATGCCTCCGGGGTGCGATGCTCTGCAGGGTCCCTGATGCCCCCGGGGTGCGATGCTCTGCAGGGTCCCTGATGCCCCCGGGGTGCGATGCTCTGCAGGGTCCCGATGCCCCCGGGGTGCGATGCTCTGCAGGGTCCCTGATGCCCCCAGGGTGCGATGCTCTGCAGGGTCCCGATGCCCCCGGGGTGCGATGCTCTGCAGGGTCCCGATGCCCCCGGGGTGCGATGCTCTGCAGGGTCCCGATGCCCCCGGGGTGCGATGCTCTGCAGGGTCCCGATGCCCCCGGGGGTGCGATGCTCTGCAGGGTCCTGATGCCCCGGGGTGCGATGCTCTGCAGGGTCCCGATGCCCCGGGGTGCGATGCTCTGCAGAGTCCCGATGCCCCCGGGGTGCGATGCTCTGCAGGGTCTCGATGCCCCCGGGGTGCGATGCTCTGCAGGGTCTCGATGCCCCGGGGTGCGATGCTCTGCAGGGTCCCGATGCCCCCGGGGTGCGATGCTCTGCAGGGTCCCGATGCCCCCGGGGTGCGATGCTCTGCAGGGTCCCGATGCCCCCGGGGTGCGATGCTCTGCAGGGTCCCGATGCCCCGGGGTGCGATGCTCTGCAGAGTCCCGATGCCCCCGGGGTGCGATGCTCTGCAGGGTCTCGATGCCCCCGGGGTGCGATGCTCTGCAGGGTCTCGATGCCCCCGGGGTGCGATGCTCTGCAGGGTCCCGATGCCCCCGGGGTGCGATGCTCTGCAGGGTCCCTGATGCCCCCGGGGTGCGATGCTCTGCAGGGTCCCGATGCCCCCGGGGTGCGATGCTCTGCAGGGTCCCGATGCCCCCGGGGTGCGATGCTCTGCAGGGTCCTGATGCCCCCGGGGTGCGATGCTCTGCAGGGTCCCAATGCCCCCGGGGTGCGATGCTCTGCAGGGTCCCGATGCCCCGGGTGCGATGCTCTGCAGGGTCCCTGATGCCCCCGGGGTGCGATGCTCTGCAGAGTCCTGATGCCCCGGGGTGCGATGCTCTGCAGGGTCCCGATGCCCCGGGGTGCGATGCTCTGCAGAGTCCCGATGCCCCCGGGGTGCGATGCTCTGCAGGGTCCCGATGCCCCCGGGGTGCGATGCTCTGCAGGGTCCCTGATGCCCCCGGGGTGCGATGCTCTGCAGGGTCCCTGATGCCCCCGGGGTGCGATGCTCTGCAGGGTCCCTGATGCCCCCGGGGTGCGATGCTCTGCAGGGTCCCTGATGCCCCCGGGGTGCGATGCTCTGCAGGGTCCCTGATGCCCCCGGGGTGCGATGCTCTGCAGGGTCCCTGATGCCCCCGGGGTGCGATGCTCTGCAGGGTCCCTGATGCCCCCGGGGTGCGATGCTCTGCAGGGTCCCGATGCCCCCGGGTGCGATGCTCTGCAGGGTCCCGATGCCCCCGGGGTGCGATGCTCTGCAGGGTCCCGATGCCCCCGGGGTGCGATGCTCTGCAGGGTCCCGATGCCCCCGGGGTGCGATGCTCTGCAGGGTCCCTGATGCCCCTGGGTGCGATGCTCTGCAGGGTCCCGATGCCCCCGGGGTGCGATGCTCTGCAGGGTCCCGATGTCCCCGGGGTGCGATGCTCTGCAGAGTCCCGATGCTTCCGGGGTGCGATGCTCTGCAGAGTCCCGATGCCTCCGGGGTGCGATGCTCTGCAGGGTCCCTGATGTCCCGGGGGTGCGATGCTCTGCAGGGTCCCGATGCCGCGGGGGTGCGATGCTCTGCAGAGTCCCGATGTCCCCGGGGTCCGATGCTCTGCTGGGTCCCGATGCCCTCGGGGTGCGATGCTCTGCAGAGGCCCGATGCCCCCGGGGTGCGATGCTCTTCAGGGTCCCGATGCCCCCGGGGTGCGATGCTCTGCAGGGTCCCGATGCCCCCGGGGTGCGATGCTCTGCAGGGTCCCGATGCCCCGGGGGTGCGATGCTCTGCAGGGTCCCGATGCCCCCGGGGTGCGATGCTCTGCAGGGTCCCGATGCCCTCGGGGTGCGATGCTCTGCAGAGTCCCGATGCCTCCGGGGTGCGATGCTCTGCAGGGTCCCTGATGCCCCCGGGGTGCGATGCTCTGCAGGGTCCCTGATGCCCCCGGGGTGCGATGCTCTGCAGGGTCCCGATGCCCCCGGGGTGCGATGCTCTGCAGGGTCCCTGATGCCCCCGGGGTGCGATGCTCTGCAGGGTCCCGATGCCCCCGGGGTGCGATGCTCTGCAGGGTCCCGATGCCCCCGGGGTGCGATGCTCTGCAGGGTCCCTGATGCCCCGGGGTGCGATGCTCTGCAGGGTCCCGATGCCCCCGGGGTGCGATGCTCTGCAGGGTCCCGATGTCCCCGGGGTGCGATGCTCTGCAGAGTCCCGATGCCTCCGGGGTGCGATGCTCTGCAGGGTCCCTGATGCCCCCGGGGGTGCGATGCTCTGCAGGGTCCCGATGCCCCCGGGGTGGGATGCTCTGCAGGGTCCCGATGTCCCCGGGGTGCGATGCTCTGCAGAGTCCCGATGCCTCCGGGGTGCGATGCTCTGCAGGGTCCCTGATGCCCCCGGGGGTGCGATGCTCTGCAGGGTCCCGATGCCCCCGGGGTGGGATGCTCTGCAGGGTCCCGATGTCCCCGGGGTGCGATGCTCTGCAGGGTCCCGATGCCTCCGGGGTGCGATGCTCTGCAGGGTCCCTGATGCCCCCGGGGTGCGATGCTCTGCAGGGTCCCGATGCCCCGGGGGTGCGATGCTCTGCAGGGTCCCGATGCCCCCGGGGTGCGATGCTCTGCAGGGTCCCGATGCCCCCGGGGTGCGATGCTCTGCAGGGTCCCGATGCCCCCGGGGTGCGATGCTCTGCAGGGTCCCGATGCCCCCGGGGTGCGATGCTCTGCAGGGTCCCGATGCCCCCGGGGTGCGATGCTCTGCAGGGTCCTGATGCCCCCGAGGTGCGATGCTCTGCTGGGTCCCGATGCCCCCGGGGTGCGATGCTCTGCTGGATCCTGATGTCCATGTGCCGCGTACCTTAGGATGTGCCGCGTACCTTAGGATGTGCCGCGTACCCCAGGATGTGCCGCGTACCCCAGGATGTGCCGCGTACCTTAGGATGTGCCGCGTACCTTAGGATGTGCCGCGTACCCCAGGATGTGCCGCGTACCCCAGGATGTGCCGCGTACCCCAGGATGTGCCGCGTACCCCAGGATGTGCCGCGTACCCCAGGATGTGCCGCGTACCTTAGGATGTGCCGCGTACGTTAGGATGTGCCGCGTACCTTAGGATGTGCCGCGTACCCCAGGATGTGCCGCGTACCCCAGGATGTGCCGCGTACCCCAGGATGTGCCGCGTACCTTAGGATGTGCCGCGTACGTTAGGATGTGCCGCGTACCCCAGGATGTGCCGCGTACCCCAGGATGTGCCGCGTACCCCAGGATGTGCCGCGTACCCCAGGATGTGCCGCGTACCCCAGGATGTGCCGCGTACCCCAGGATGTGCCGCGTACGTTAGGATGTGCCGCGTACCCCAGGATGTGCCGCGTACCTTAGGATGTGCCGCGTACCCCAGGATGTGCCGCGTACCCCAGGATGTGCCGCGTACCCCAGGATGTGCCGCGTACCTTAGGATGTGCCGCGTACGTTAGGATGTGCCGCGTACCCCAGGATGTGCCGCGTACCTTAGGATGTGCCGCGTACCCCAGGATGTGCCGCGTACGTTAGGATGTGCCGCGTACCCCAGGATGTGCCGCGTACCTTAGGATGTGCCGCGTACGTTAGGATGTGCCGCGTACCCCAGGATGTGCCGCGTACCCCAGGATGTGCCGCGTACCCCAGGATGTGCCGCGTACCCCAGGATGTGCCGCGTACCCCAGGATGTGCCGCGTACCCCAGGATGTGCCGCGTACGTTAGGATGTGCCGCGTACCCCAGGATGTGCCGCGTACCTTAGGATGTGCCGCGTACCCCAGGATGTGCCGCGTACCCCAGGATGTGCCGCGTACCCCAGGATGTGCCGCGTACCTTAGGATGTGCCGCGTACGTTAGGATGTGCCGCGTACCCCAGGATGTGCCGCGTACCTTAGGATGTGCCGCGTACCCCAGGATGTGCCGCGTACGTTAGGATGTGCCGCGTACCCCAGGATGTGCCGCGTACCCCAGGATGTGCGACATACCTTAGGATGTGCCGCGTACCTTAGGATGTGCCGCGTACCTTAGGATGTGCCGCGTACCCCAGGATGTGCCGCGTACGTCATTCTCTTGTGCCCCCGGATGTTGTGCTCACTGGTTTTTCTGGCCCCAGATCTTGTGCCCCCGGCTCTTGTGCCACTGGTTCTTGTGTTGTGATTCCGGCTCTTGTTCCCCTGGTTCTTGTGATCCCTGCTTTTATAATCTCTGCTCTTATAATCTCTGCTCTTATAATCTCTGCTCTTATAATCTCTGCTTTTATAATCTCTGCTCTTATAATCTCTGCTCTTATAATCTCTGCTCTTATAATCTCTGCTTTTATAATCTCTGCTCTTATAATCTCTGCTCTTATAATCTCTGCTTTTATAATCTCTGCTCTTATAATCTCTGCTCTTATAATCTCTGCTCTTATAATCTCTGCTCTTATAATCTCTGCTCTTATAATCTCTGCTCTTATAATCTCTGCTCTTACGATGTTAGCTCTTCTGCCCCTAGCTCTAGTGATCCCTGCTCTTGTGCCCCTGACTCTTGTGGCCCCAGATCTTGTGATCCCTGCTCTTGTGCCCCTGGTTCTTGTGATCTGGGCTCTTGTAATCCCGACTTGTGCCCCTGGCTCTTATAATCTCTGCTCTTATAATCTCTGCTCTTATAATCTCTGCTCTTATAATCTCTGCTCTTATAATCTCTGCTCTTATAATCTCTGCTCTTATAATCTCTGCTCTTACGATGTTAGCTCTTCTGCCCCTAGCTCTAGTGATCCCTGCTCTTGTGCCCCTGACTCTTGTGGCCCCAGATCTTGTGATCCCTGCTCTTGTGCCCCTGGTTCTTGTGATCTGGGCTCTTGTAATCCCGACTTGTGCCCCTGGCTCTTATAATCTCTGCTCTTATAATCTCTGCTCTTATAATCTCTGCTCTTATAATCTCTGCTCTTATAATCTCTGCTCTTATAATCTCTGCTCTTATAATCTCTGCTCTTACGATGTTAGCTCTTCTGCCCCTAGCTCTAGTGATCCCTGCTCTTGTGCCCCTGACTCTTGTGGCCCCAGATCTTGTGATCCCTGCTCTTGTGCCCCTGGTTCTTGTGATCTGGGCTCTTGTAATCCCGACTTGTGCCCCTGGCTCTTATGATCCCTGCTCTTATGATCTTGGCTTTTGTGGTCCGGACTCTTGTGATCTCAGCACTTGTGCCCCCTGACTCTTGTGGCCCCAGATCTTGTGATCTGGGCTCTTGCGCCTCCAATTTTTGAAACCAAGTAAAGACCTGCCCCAAAGCACAAATATGTTCCTCATCATAGAGATAGACTGTTTGTGCTTCGGGTCGGCCTTTGGACAGGTCTCTCCTTGGTCTCTCCTTGGTCCCTCTGGCCTAGAGAGCAGGATGATAAGACAGCCCCGCCCCGGAGCACGAGCATCTTATTAACTGAAAACTTCTAACACTGATTACACAAGAACCACAAGACCGATTTCTTCACCCCAGGTATCATTTTACTCAGTATAACAGTTCCTGTAGTTTACTTATCAAAATCCTGCTGACTGGTTCACTTTAACTCTGCAACGGCGTCGGGTTCATCAGTGGCGTCGGGTGTATCAGTGGCGTCGGGTGTATCAGTGGCGTCGGGATCATCAGTGTTGTCGGGATCATCAGTGTTGTCGGGATCATCGGCGGCGTCGGGATCATCGGTGGCGTCGTGTGCATCAGTGTTGTCGGGATCAGTGGCATTGGGTGCATCAGTGGCGTCGGGTGCATCAGTGGCGTCGGGTGCATCAGTTTTGTCGGGATCATAAGTGTTGTCGGGATCATAAGTGTTGTCGGGATCATCAGTGTTGTCGGGTTCATCAGTTTTGTCGGGATCATCAGTTTTGTCGGGTTCATCAGTGGCGTCGGGATCATCAGTGTTGTCGGGTTCATCAGTGTTGTCGGGTTCATCAGTTTTATCGGGATCATCAGTGTTGTCGGGTTCATCAATGTTGTCGGGTTCATCAGTGTTGTCGGGTTCATCAGTTTTGTCGGGATCATCAGTTTTGTCGGGTTCATCAGTGGCGTCGGGATCATCAGTGGCTTCGGGATCATCAGTGGCTTCGGGATCATCAGTGGCGTCGGGATCATCAGTGGCGTCGGGTTCATCAGTGTTGTCGGGTTCATCAGTGTTGTCGGGTTCATCAGTTTTATCAGGATCATCAGTGTTGTCGGGTTCATCAATGTTGTCGGGTTCATCAGTGTTGTCGGGTTCATCAGTTTTGTCGGGATCATCAGTTTTGTCGGGTTCATCAGTGGCTTCGGGATCATCAGTGGCGTCGGGATCATCAGTGGCGTCGGGTTCATCAGTGTTGTCGGGTTCATCAGTGGCGTCGGGATCATCAGTGGCGTCGGGTTCATCAGTGTTGTCGGGTTCATCAGTGTTGTCGGGTTCATCAGTTTTATCAGGATCATCAGTGTTGTCGGGTTCATCAATGTTGTCGGGTTCATCAGTGTTGTCGGGTTCATCAGTTTTGTCGGGATCATCAGTTTTGTCGGGTTCATCAGTGGCTTCGGGATCATCAGTGGCGTCGGGATCATCAGTGGCGTCGGGTTCATCAGTGTTGTCGGGTTCATCAGTGGCGTCGGGTTCATCAGTGTTGTCGGGTTCATCAGTGTTGTCGGGTTCATCAGTGGCGTCGGGTTCATTAGTGGCGTTGGGTTGATTAATGGCGTCGGGATCATAAGTGGCATCGGGTTCATTAATGGTGTTGGGTTCATTAATGGCGTCGGGTTCACCAGTGGTATCGGGATCATCAGTGGTATCGGGATCATCAGTGGCGTCGGGATCATAAGTGGTGTCGGGTTCATCAGTTTTATCGGGATCATCAGTGTTGTCGGGTTCATCAGTTTTGTCGGGATCATCAGTTTTGTCGGGTTCATCAGTGGCGTCGGGATCATCAGTGGCTTCGGGATCATCAGTGGCTTCGGGATCATCAGTGGCGTCGGGATCATCAGTGGCGTCGGGTTCATCAGTGTTGTCGGGTTCATCAGTTTTATCAGGATCATCAGTGTTGTCGGGTTCATCAATGTTGTCGGGTTCATCAGTGTTGTCGGGTTCATCAGTTTTGTCGGGATCATCAGTTTTGTCGGGTTCATCAGTGGCTTCGGGATCATCAGTGGCGTCGGGATCATCAGTGGCGTCGGGTTCATCAGTGTTGTCGGGTTCATCAGTGGCGTCGGGTTCATCAGTGTTGTCGGGTTCATCAGTGTTGTCGGGTTCATCAGTGGCGTCAGGTTCATTAGTGGCGTTGGGTTGATTAATGGCGTCGGGATCATAAGTGGCATCGGGTTCATTAATGGTGTTGGGTTCATTAATGGCGTCGGGTTCACCAGTGGTATCGGGATCATCAGTGGTATCGGGATCATCAGTGGCGTCGGGATCATAAGTGGTGTCGGGTTCATTAATGGCGTCGGGATCATCAGTGGCATCGGGTTCATTAATGGTGTTGGGTTCATTAATGGCATCGGGATCACCAGTGGTGTCGGGATCATAAGTGGCGCCGGGTTCATTAATGGCATCGGGTTCATTAATGGTGTTGGGTTCAATAATGGCGTCGAGTTCATCCTTTAATATCCTTAACAAGCTGTGTCACACATCACAGGGGGATATATTTATCATCCCACCGCTGACACAAATATGCCATGAACCGGAGTTGTTTGGTTGCCCCAGTTCTTTTCTGAAGGGGATTTATCTATATCCCACTTCACAGTTCTGGTTTGGAACTTGCAGCTCTCTGGCGCCCCCTTACCCTCAGGTCAGACTAGGTACTGCACCTAGGATAATTAGTCGCCAGAAAGGCTGCCTGCTATGTACTGGCTAATTGGCACACTGCAGCGAGGGCGATATAACTACTCCCAGCCGCAGCCAAGCAATACACTTATAAACCCCGTTCCGTCGCTGCCAGCTTTACTCAACAAGCTCAGTACGGTTCGCTGCCACCAGCCCCTATTCCTAAATCAATAATGGGTCAGCAGCCAACCCAATTAGTAGCGCAATTAACTTCAGAGGACGTAACGGTACGTTATAGAGCAAGGGGAAACAAAGCTAGTAATTTATATATTTTACTCCAAAAGGTAGGCAGTGTTTACAAAAGTGGAACAAGATATTATAAAATGAGACAAATATCCTATGTACAAACAATTACGAAAATAAAAGTGATTAAAGGAAGAAAAACACTTACAGTTCTTTCATAGCCGACCACGCGGTGCTCGGGACGGGTGATACTTCAAGATGCATTACAGATGTGTCTCGCAGCTAGCCTCCTGGACAAAAGCTACTGCAAAATGAAGTCTCACTATCTTACACTTGTGCCCAAAGCCAAGGCCCTCCCCCTGTGGTGACCTCACTGGGTGGATGAATACTCCCCTTTCTTGAAGATGTGAAAAAAAAAATCTCTACACATATCTCAGCGTACGAACCTCGTAGAAGAAAGGCAAAGATATTATGCTCACCACGACATGGGGGTTCATTTAAGTATAAACACACAGTGGATATATGACCCACTTACGTAGAAATCCGTTCCTTGCATTTCGTTGGGCTTAGATCCTTAGATTTCAGTGAGTTCTAGATCTCTCGGTGAACATCCGGAATATGTAACTTTTATATCTCTATCCCTGATCGGTGCCAATATATGTAACTTTCCAAGAACAAAGAAGTCCCATGCGGTCTGAAAGCTGCTGTACCATTTATAGCTGGTATCAGGCGGGTGGGGCGACGAGGGGTTTAGAATTTCACAGAGGCGACAGGCAGAGTGAAGAGGGGGGTCAGAGAGCCCACAGCGTGTGTCTGCTATAGGGCTTTGCTTTTGTATCAGCGAATGCAGTGGGGGAAGAAAGGAGGGGGGTTGAATCTGCAGCGTGTGTGTGCCATGGAACCTTCTAGAACTATACTCATAATATGGCATATTTATATTATCGTGACAAGCTGCAGGATCCGTACTATATATCTGGCGTCATGTACACATCGTACAATCCACAAGGGCCGGTGGCCACGTAAATAATGAAGTATGTTCAAAGTGAAGGATCTTGTGATCTGGATCACTTCCGGTGTCGGAATGGATCCATTTCTGGACACATGTACACACTGTTCTCAGAACTCCGGCATCCCCACCAGGGACCGTGGAAGGAGCTGATCTGTGATGACTATACACTAACATGTCACAATGTTTCTCCACGTTTATCGGGTAGAAACGAGGACAGAGTCGGATCCTGTTTTATAAGAAGTAAAAATTGGGATTTTGCCACAGGGCAAGTGAGAAGAGCGAGGTTCAGCGCCAGGTTCAGCTCCAGGTTGTGCACATTTTATGGATGCGCCTTTTCTGGGGTAGCCGAGAGCTGATGTTGGTAGCATCGGGAGGAGCCATTATCCAGAACTCCTTCCCAGGCTATTGATAACCACCCAGAGCTGTCTGTTTAGCCATTGCTGGTGTGAATTCATGGAGGGACCCTCGTGAATTCACCAGTAAAGGCGAAGCAGACAGCTGCAAGCTGTTATTGATATCCTGGGAACCTTATGGGATATTGTCCCTTGCCCTAGATTATTAACATCTGCCCCCAGCCGTCAGTTTTCCCTCTGCTGGTTATGAAAATTACACGGGAGCCCGTGCCGTTATTTTAATTTAATTCTTTTACCCAGGATGGACACAGCAGGTGCTGAATACAACTCCCATCATTGTCTCCTGGTCGCACTGATGAGAGTTGCCTTCAGCCGACAGCGCCTGGGAACAGCGTAAACTGTGCGGCTTTTCCAAGGTACCGGTCACACGGACGTCATCAGTGTGCGACACGCAGTTTGTCTGTGCTGCTGATAAAAGACGGACATGTCTGCAGGTTTTTCTCATGGTCCATGGAAACACTGACGTTCGCACCACCATTGAATACGAGGAAATGATACGAGGTGCTATAATTATTGTAAAACTATAAATCTGAGATTTGTGCCGTGCATTAGTCTTCACCCCAGAGTCAGCACTGAGTAGGACCACGTTTCTCTGCAGTCTTTTGGGGTCTGTCTCTCCTTTCTCTGCAGTCTTTTGGGGTCTGTCTCCACCTTTCTCTGCAATCTTTTGGGGTCTGTCCCAGCTTTCTTTCCATGTCTAGGGGGGACTTTTTTTTCTCCTTTGCCCCCTCGCTCTCAGTGAGGTTGGATGGAGATGTCTGTTATCAGTAATTTTCATGTCTCAGATTCTCTGGGATTTGGGTCTGGATGGTGACTATTCACACACAGGAATATGCTCTGATCTAAACCCTCCATTGTATCTCTAGCAGGATGTTGAGGGTCGTTGTCCTGCTGGAAGATGAACCTACGCCCCGGTCTCAGGTCTTCTGCAGTCTCTGACAGGTTTTCCTCCAGGATTGTCCTGTATTTATCCATCCATCTTTCTGTCACCTCTGACCAGCTTCCCTGCCCCTTCTGAAGAAAAGCCTCCCCACAGCATGATGCTGCTACCATGTGTGATGGTGGGGATGGTGTTTTCAGAGTGATGTGCAGTGTTAGTTTTTCACCACACAAAGCATTTTGCATTTAAGCCTCGACAAAGAAACCACAAAAACCCTAGTCCATGCCCTTATCATCTCCCGCCTTGGCTACTGTAACCTCCTACTCTCTGACCTCCCCCTCTACACTCTGGCACCACTCCAATCCATCCTACACTCTGCTGCCTGACTAATCTGTCCCCCCCCCCCCGCTATTCTCAAGCCTCTCCCCTATGCCAAACCCTTCACTGGCTTCCTATCGTCCAGAGACTCCAGTTCAAAAGCCTAACCATGACATACAAAGCCATCCACAACCTGTCTCCTCCATACATTGTCTCCCGGTACTTACCTCCGATCCTCACAAGATCTCCTTCTCTACTCCCCTCTTATCTCCTCTTCCCACAATATACAAGATTTCTCCCATGCTTCCCCCCCTACTCTGGAACCCTCTACCACAACACATCAGACTCTCACCTACCATCGAAACCTTCAAAAAGAACCTGAAGACCCACCTCTTCCGAAAAGCCTACAACCTGCAGTGATCCTGAAGTTACTGAACCGCCGCATAACCTGCCCTACCCTGTCCTAGGGTCTCCTCACCCATCCCTGCAGACTGTGAGCCCTCGCCGGCAGGGTCCTCTCTCCTCCTGTATCCTCACCCATCCCTTGTAGATTGTGAGCCCTCGCGGGCAGGGTCCTCTCTCCTCCTGTATCCTCACCCATCCCTTGTAGATTGTGAGCCCTCGCGGGCAGGGTCCTCCCTCCTAGTGTATCCTCACCCATCCCTTGTAGATTGTGAGCCCTCGCGGGCAGGGTCCTCTCTCCTCCTGTATCCTCACCCATCCCTTGTAGATTGTGAGCCCTCGCGGGCAGGGTCCTCTCTCCTCCTGTATCCTCACCCATTGTTATGACCTGGTGGTCAGGACAATAATGGACCTGGTGGTTAAGAGCAAACGGAATGACCTGATAATCACTGATAATAAAGGACGAGCTCTGGGACGTGGGAACTCTGCTGACCGCAATCCCTAATCCTATCACCCACACTAGAAATAGCCGTGGATTGTTCCTAACGCTCCCTATGCAACTCGGCACAGCCTAAGGAACTAGCTAGCCCTGAAGATAGAAAAATAAAGCCTACCTTGCCTCAGAGAAATTCCCCAAAGGAAAAGGCAGCCCCCCACATATAATGACTGTGAGTAAGATGAAAATACAAACACAGAGATGAAATAGATTTAGCAAAGCGAGGCCCGACTAACTGAACAGACTGAGGATAGGAAAGGTTGCTTTGCGGTCAGCACAAAAACCTACAAAAAGACCACGCAGAGGGCGCAAAAAGACCCTCCGCACCGACTCACGGTGCGGAGGCGCTCCCTCTGCGTCCCAGAGCTTCCAGCAAGCAAGACAACAATAAATATAGCAAGCTGGACAGAAAAATAGCAAACCAAAGAAATACAAGCAGGAAACTTAGCTTCTGCTGGGAAGACAGGTCACAAGAACGATCCAGGAGTGAACTAGACCAATACTGGAACATTGACAGGTGGCATGGAGCAAAGATCCCAGTGGAGTTAAATAGAGCAGCCAGCTAACGAATTAACCTCATCACGTGTGGAAGGAAACTCAGAAACACCCACCAGAGGAAGTCCATGGACAGAACCAGCCAAAGTACCATTCATGACCACAGGAGGGAGCCCGACCACAGAATTCACAACAGTACCCCCCCCCCTTGAGGAGGGGTCACCGAACCCTCACCAGAGCCCCCAAGCCGACCAGGATGAGCCACATGAAAGGCACGAACCAGATCGGCAGCATGAACATCAGAGGCAAAAACCCAGGAATTATCTTCCTGACCATAACCCTTCCACTTGACCAGGTACTGGAGTTTCCGTCTCGAAATACGAGAGTCCAAAATCTTCACCACATACTCCAACTTCCCCTCAACTAACACCGGGGCAGGAGGATCAACGGAGGGAACCACAGGCGCCACGTATCTCCACAATAACGACCTATGGAACACATTATGGATGGCAAAAGAAGCAGGAAGGGCCAAACGAAATGACACAGGATTGATAACCTCAGAAATCTTATATGGACCAATGAAACGAGACTTAAACTTAGGAGAGGAAACCTTCATAGGAACATAACGAGACGACAACCAAACCAAATCCCCAACACGAAGTCGGGGACCCACATAGCGCCGGCGGTTAGCAAAACGTTGAGCCTTCTCCTGGGACAATGTCAAATTGTCCACCACATGAGTCCACATGAGTCCAAATCTGCTGCAACCTGTCCACCACAGTATCTACACGAGGACAGTCTGAAGACTCAACCTGCCCTGAAGAGAAACGAGGATGGAAACCAGAATTGCAGAAAAACGGCGAAACCAAAGTAGCCGAGCTGGCCCGATTATTAAGGGCGAACTCAGCCAACGGCAAAAAGGACACCCAATCATCTTGATCAGCAGAAACAAAGCATCTCAGATATGTTTCCAAAGTCTGATTAGTTCGTTCGGTTTGGCCATTTGTCTGAGGATGGAAAGCCGAGGAAAAAGACAAATCAATGCCCATCCTAGCACAAAAGAATCGCCAAAACCTCGAAACAAACTGGGAACCTCTGTCAGAAACGATGTTTTCCGGGATACCATGTAAACGAACCACATGCTGGAAAAATAATGGCACCAAATCAGAGGAGGAAGGCAATTTAGACAAAGGTACCAAATGGACCATCTTAGAAAAGCGATCACAAACCACCCAAATGACCGACATCTTTTGAGAGATGGGGAGATCCGAAATAAAATCCATAGAAATATGCGTCCAGGGCCTCTTCGGGACCGGCAAGGGCAAAAGCAACCCACTGGCACGAGAACAGCAGGGCTTAGCCCGAGCACAAGTCCCACAGGACTGCACAAAAGAACGCACATCCCGTGACAAAGAAGGCCACCAAAAGGATCTAGCCACCAAATCTCTGGTACCAAAGATTCCAGGATGCCCAGCCAACACTGAACAATGAATCTCAGAGATAACTCTACTAGTCCATCTATCAGGGACAAACAGTTTCTCCGCTGGGCAACGGTCAAGTCTATCAGCCTGAAATTTTTGCAGCACCCGCCGCAAATCAGGGGAGATGGCAGACAAAATTACCCCCTCTTTGAGAATACCCGCCGGCTCAGGAACACCCGGAGAGTCAGGCACAAAACTCCTTGACAGGGCATCAGCCTTCACATTCTTAGAGCCCGGAAGGTACGAAACCACAAAATCAAAACGGGAGAAAAATAACGACCATCGAGCCTGTCTCGGATTCAACCGTTTGGCAGACTCAAGATAAGTCAAATTCTTGTGATCTGTCAAGACCACCACGCGATGCTTGGCTCCTTCAAGCCAATGACGCCACTCCTCGAATGCCCACTTCATGGCCAACAACTCTCGATTACCAACATCATAATTACGCTCAGCAGGCGAAAACTTCCTGGAAAATAAGGCACATGGCTTCATCACCGAGCCATCAGAACTTTTTTGCGACAAAACAGCCCCTGCTCCAATCTCAGAAGCATCAACCTCAACCTGAAACGGGAGCGAAACATCTGGCTGGCACAACACAGGGGCAGAAGAAAAACGACGCTTCAACTCCTGAAAAGCCTCTACAGCTGCAGAAGACCAATTGACCACATCAGCACCCTTCTTGGTCAAATCAGTCAACGGTTTAGCAACAGTAGAAAAATTAGCGATGAAGCGCCGATAAAAATTAGCAAAGCCCAGGAACTTTTGCAGGCTCTTCACAGATGTCGGCTGAGTCCAATCGTAAATGGCCTGGACTTTAACAGGGTCCATCTCGATAGTAGAAGGGGAAAAAACGAACCACAAAAATGAAACCTTCTGAACTCCAAAGAGACACTTTGACCCCTTCACAAACAAGGAATTCGCACGAAGGACCTGGAACACCATTCTGACCTGCTTCACATGAGACTCCCAATCATCCGAAAAGACCAAAATATCATCCAAATACACAATCAGGAATTTATCCAGGTACTCTCAGAAGATGTCATGCATAAAGGACTGAAACACTGATGGAGCATTGGAAAGCCCGAATGGCATAACCAGGTACTCAAAATGGCCCTCGGGCGTATTAAATGCTGTTTTCCATTCATCGCCTTGTTTAATACGCACAAGATTATACGCCCCTCGAAGATCTATCTTGGTGAACCAACTAGCCCCTTTAATACGAGCAAACAAATCAGACAGCAACAGCAAAGGATACTGAAATTTGACTGTAATTTTATTAAGAAGGCGGTAATTAATACAAGGTCTCAAAGAACCATCCTTCTTGGCCACAAAAAAGAACCCTGCTCCTAACGGTGATGACGACGGGCGAATATGGCCTTTCTCCAAGGATTCCTTTATATAACTCCGCATAGCGGCGTGTTCTGGCACAGATAAATTGAACAATCGGCCCTTAGGAAACTTACTACCAGGAATCAAATTAATTGCACAATCGCAATCCCTATGAGGAGGTAGGGCACTGGCTTTGGGCTCATCAAATACATCCCGATAATCCGACAAAAACTCTGGAACTTCAGAAGGAGTGGAAGACGAAATAGACAAAAATGGAACATCACCATGTACCCCCTGACAACCCCAGCTGGACACAGACATAGATTTCCAGTCCAATACTGGATTATGGACCTGTAGCCATGGCAACCCCAAAACGACCACATCATGCAGATTATGCAACACCAGAAAGCGGATATCCTCCTGATGTGCAGGAGCCATGCACATGGTCAATTGCGTCCAGTACTGAGGCTTATTCTTGGCCAAAGGCGTAGCATCAATTCCTCTCAATGGAATAGGATACTGCAAGGGCTCCAAGAAAAAACCACAACGCCTAGCAAACTCTAAACCCATCAAATTCAGGGCAGCGCCTGAATCCACAAATGCCATAACAGAATAGGATGACAAAGAGCAAATCAGAGTAACGGACAATAGAAATTTAGACTGTACCGTACCAATGGAGACAGATCTAGCGAACCGCTTAGTGTGCTTAGGACAATCGGAGATAGCATGAGTGGAATCACCACAGTAAAAACATAGCCCATTCTGACGTCTGTGTTCTTGCCGTTCAACTCTGGTCAAAGTCCTATCACATTGCATAGGCTCAGGCCCATGCTCAGATAGTACCGCCAAATGGTGCACAGCTTTACGCTCACGCAAGCGTCGATCGATCTGAATGGCCAAAGACAGACTCATTCAGACCAGCAGGCATGGGAAATCCCACCATGACATCCTTAAAGGGACTCTGTCACCTGAATTTGGCGGGACTGGTTTTGGGTCATATGGGCGGAGTTTTCGGGTGTTTGATTCACCCTTTCCTTACCCGCTGGCTGCATGCTGGCTACAATATTGGATTAAAGTTCATTCTCTGTCCTCCATAGTACACGCCTGCGCAAAGCAATCTTGCCTTGCGCAGGCGTGTACTATGGAGGACAGAGAATGAACTTCAATCCAATATTGCAGCCAGCATGCAGCCAGCGGGTAAGGAAAGGGTGAATCAAACACCCGAAACTCCGCCCATATGACCCAAAACCAGTCCCGCCAAATTCAGGTGACAGGTTCCCTTTAAGGGCTTCAGCGAGACCCTTTCTGAAGATTGCTGCCAGGGCACATTCATTCCACTGAGTGAGCACAGACCACTTTCTAAACTTCTGACAATATACCTCCGCTTCATCTTGACCCTGACAGAGCCAGCAAGATTTTCTCTGCCTGATCCACTGAATTAGGTTCGTCATAAAGCAATCCAAGCGCCAGGAAAAACGCATCAACATCACGCAATGCCGGATCTCCTGGCGCAAGGGAAAATGCCCAGTCTTGAGGGTCACCACGTAACAAAGAAATATTGATCTTAACTTGTTGAACAGGGTCACCTGAGGAGCGAGGTTTCAAGGCAAGAAACAATTTACAATTATTTTTGAAATTCAAGAACTTAGATCTATCACCAAAAAACAAATCAGGAATTGGAATCCTAGGCTCTGACATCGGATTCTGAACCACAAAATCTTGAATGTTTTGTACCCTTGTAGTGAGATTATCCATCAAAGAGGACAGACCTTGAATGTCCATATCTACACCTGTATCCTGAACCACCCAGAGGTAAAGGGGAAAAGAGAGACAAAACACACTGCAAAGAAAAAAAAATGGTCTCAGAACTTCTCTTATCCCTCTATTGAGATGCATTAATACTTTGGGCCACCTGTACTGTTATGACTTGGTGGTCAGGACAATAATGGACCTGGTGGTTAAGAGCACACGGAATGACCTGATAGTCACTGATAATAAAGGACGAGCTCTGGGACATGGGAACTCTGCTGACCGCAATCCCTAATCCTATCACCCACACTAGAAATAGCCGTGGATTGCTCCTAACGCTCCCTATGCAACTCGGCACAGCCTAAGGAACTAGCTAGCCCTGAAGATAGAAAAATAAAGCCTACCTTGCCTCAGAGAAATTCCCCAAAGGAAAAGGCAGTCCCCCACATATAATGACTGTGAGTAAGATGAAAATACAAACACAGAGATGAAATAGATTTAGCAAAGCGAGGCCCGACTAACTGAACAGACTGAGGATAGGAAAGGTTGCTTTGCGGTCAGCACAAAAACCTACAAAAAGACCACGCAGAGGGCGCAAAAAGACCCTCCGCACCGACTCACGGTGCGGAGGGGCTCCCTCTGCGTCCCAGAGCTTCCAGCAAGCAAGACAACAATAAAAATAGCAAGCTGGACAGAAAAATAGCAAACCAAAGAAATACAAGCAGGAAACTTAGCTTCTGCTGGGAAGACAGGTCACAAGAACGATCCAGGAGCGAACTAGACCAATACTGGAACATTGACAGGTGGCATGGAGCAAAGATCTAAGTGGAGTTAAATAGAGCAGCCAGCTAACGAATTAACCTCTTCACCTGTGGAAGGAAACTCAGAAACACCCACCAGAGGAAGTCCATGGACAGAACCAGCCGAAGTACCATTCATGACCACAGGAGGGAGCCCGACAACAGAATTCACAACACCCATCCCCTGTAGATTGTGAGCCCTCGCGGGCAGGGTCCTCTCTCCTCCTGTATCCTCACCCATCCCTACAGACTGTGAGCCCTCACGGGCAGGATCCTCCCTCCTTATGTACCTGTGTGCCTTGTTTTTTGCTCATGTTTATTGTACTTGTTTATATTTGCCCCCTTTTCACATGTAAAGCGCCATGGAATAAATGGCGCTATAAAAATGTATAATAATAATTTAGGCCAAAAAGTTCTCCTTTGGTCTCATCTGAGCAGAGCCGCTTCTTCCATATGTTATTTGAGGGGACACAGCGAGCATGTGGCAGAATGTGTAGGTAACGTGGTCTAAGTGGCTGTAAGAGTTTTGTGGAGTAAGGTAAACTATGATCCCTATCGGAGAGCTGGGATCTGCTGCATGAGTGACCCGGTGACGGGTCAAGTGTCACATCCTAGTCTCCGCAAAGCAGGACTGTTCCTCGAAGCAATGGCAGAATCCATCAGTTTAAGGATAAACATGGCTTGCTCCTGACTTGTGAAACTTTGACCATCAAGATGGAAGAAAATATTTAGCTTCTGTGTCAGTAGTGCAATGAACAATTTGTGTGTGTGATTTATGGGGATGATGGAGTGGACGATTCCTTTCATCTCCTCCCAGTTACTGAGACGATGACTGTCAGGTGTGACCAGTTAGGGCGATGTTTGGAAAGTCCAGTTGATATAAGAAGGTTGGTGAATCTTCTGGGGAACGCAGAGGGAGAGTGTGGGTGTCTTTGTGCACTACTGGGGAAGGTGTAACCCCAAACAGAAGGGATTTCCCTTATCCTGCAGCTTGTCCAGCTGAGTATAGAGAGCTGAACGTTGTCCAGAGTCTGTCAGGACAGGCTGGTGTTATCCCAATTGGTTTGGTGTAAATTTGGCTTATCGTGAGCCTCTCGTGGAATGGATTCCTCAATTGCAAAGCAACTGATATGGCATGTCATGTTCCTTGGGCGAGAGTCTTGGGATCTGGAAGATACAGGGCTCTGTCAGATTTTATTGGGGATCACAGTGGGCGGCCAAGAAGCTCATTGGAAATAGAAGAACAGAGGGGATGTCAGCTGTGAAGACTGACTCCGGCACACCCCGAATCCCCAGATTATTCCTCCTGTTCTCTAAGTCACCTACATGTTGCTGGAGTGAATATAGACATGTGCCGGTTGTTGCACAGTATTCTTTAGGACGCGTACAGTAGCAGTGGTGGACTCCTGGGGCACTACGTCCACCTTGGTTGGTGGAAAATTCAGAATGAAAATGGGAGAATTCTTGGTTGCATTCAGCAATCACCAGATTGGACAGGACAGAGACATCGTCTCTAGTGGGTATGGATGAAAAACATTGGTAAATCACCAAGTGAGGCCCGTCCATTGTCATCCATGTGCTACAAAACCTGACATGAGAAGTGTGGACCTCCGCCCTGGTGTTGCCCCTGTGAAACTGGGCCTTATTTTGTGTGTGGTCCAGACAATGGGGGCACCCCATCCCCAGCAGATATGTTAAACACTGGCTGACAGTATGGGTTCAGATATATATTCCTTTGGAAGCAGAGTGGCTCTGAGGCTGTGGAGGATCCTAAGGAGGGTCCGGACGCCAATCTTGGAGGAGATGCAGATGGGGTCACTAGGTGGCAGTAGGCCCAGGTTGTCTCTCTTGTGTTTTACCTTTCGTTTCTGCATTGTTCTCGTCTCTGGGTTTCGACATTAATTGTTCATGGTTTTTTGTTCTTGGTGTTTGTGGCTCTGAGGAGACGGTGGAGCTCACCAGAGACTTTTCTTTACCCAGCTGCAGAGGAAAGTTCACAGTCTGGTCCCCAATCCATTTGTTATTTTACAGTTCCTGTAGACACTGATGTGCTCCCGTTTCCTCCTGTCCTGTCTTCTATACATGGCAAACCTTGGGCCCGCTGAAGGACACTTGTCGGGGTCACATATTGCTAAGACAAGAGACTTACTTTAGTCATGTACCACGTCCCAAGTACTGAGGTGGCTGAAGATCCATGAGCACTGCTGCAAGCCCTGGCTGAATGATAGAGCCGAGGTGTGACAGCACTGAGCCTAATACAGGAGCACACCAATATGGAGCCTAAAACGGGAGCACGTCGCTGTGGAGCCCAATCCGGGAGAGCGCTGCTGTGGAGCCTAAAACGGGAGCGCGTCGCTATGGAGCCCAATCCGGGAGTGCGCCGCTGTGGAGCCCAATCTGGGAGACCGTCACTGTGGAGCCAATGAGGAGCGTGTCGCTGTGGAGCCCAGTCCGGGAGTGCGCCGCTGTGGAGCCCAATCTGGGAGGCCGTCACTGTGGAGCCAATGAGGAGCGTGTCGCTGTGGAGCCCAATCTGGGAGCGTGCCGCTGTGGAGCCCAATCTGGGAGACCGTCACTGTGGAGCCAATGAGGAGCGTGTCGCTGTGGAGCCCAATCTGGGAGCGTGCCGCTGTGGAGCCCAATCTGGGAGCACGTCGCTGTGGAGCCCAATCCGGGAGTGCGCTGCTGTGGAGCCCAATATGGGAGCGCACCGCTGTGGAGCCTAAAACAGGAGCGCGCCGCTGTGGAGCCCAATCTGGGAGCGTGCCGCTGTGGAGCCTAATCCGGGAGAGCGCTGCTGTGGAGCCCAATCTGGGAGCGCACCGCTGTGGAGCCTAAAACAGGAGCGCGCCGCTGTGGAGCCCAATCTGGGAGCGTGCCGCTGTGGAGCTTAATCCGGGAGAGCGCTGCCGTGGAGCCTAAAACGGGAGCGCGTCGCTATGGAGCCCAATCTGGGAGAGCGCCACTGTGGAGCCCAATACGGTAGCGCGCCGCTGTGGAGCCTAAAACAGGAGTGCGCCGCTGTGGAGCCTAATCTGGGAGCATGTCGCTGTGGAGCCTAAAACGGGAGCGTGCCGCTGTGGAGCCTAATCTCGGAGCATGTCGCTGTGGAGCCTAAAACGGGAGCGTGCCGCTGTGGAGCCTAAAACAGGAGTGCGCCGCTGTGGAGCCCAATCTGGGAGCGCGTCGCTGTGGAGCTCAATATGGGAACGCGCCGCTGTGGAACCCAATCCAGGAGTGCGCTGCTGTGGAGCCTAAAACAGGAGCGCGTTGCTGTGGAGCCCAATCTGGGAGCGCGCTGCTGTGAAGCCCAATCTGGGAGCGTGCCGCTGTGGAGCCCAATCTGGGAGTGCGCTGCTGTGGAGCCTAAAACAGGAGCGCGTTGCTGTGGAGCCCAATCTGGGAGCGCGCTGCTGTGAAGCCCAATCTGGGAGCGCGCCGCTGTGGAGCCCAATCTGGGAGTGCGCTGCTGTGGAGCCTAAAACAGGAGCGCGTTGCTGTGGAGCCCAATCTGGGAGCGCGCTGCTGTGGAGCCCAATCTGGGAGCGTGCCGCTGTGGAGCTCAATATGGGCACGCGTCGCTGTGGAGCCTAAAACGGGAGCGTGCCGCTGTGGAGCTCAATATGGGAACGCGCCACTGTGGAGCTCAATATGGGAACGCGCCGCTGTGGAGCCCAATACAGGAGCGAACCACTATGGAGCCTAATACAGGAGTGCACCAATATGGAGCCTCTTGTATTGCTGCGGCCTCAGGTGTAGTAAAAGTACCTACCTACAATAACCTCGGGGTCTGAGCTGCAATCTGCTCACTAGCGCCAATTCTCAGTGTCAGATCTTCTACATGGATCTGAGCACAACTACAACAAATGGGAAGAAATCCACTGTGAAGCCGCGACACCTGCGGCCGCAGCATGAACAATGCACAGTTCTCTCCAAAGAGATATAAGTCAGATTCTGAAAGTATTTACATGATGGGAGAAGGAACAGTAAAGGATCCTTACTGCGAATGTGTGTTGGCCATGACTTGGCTGAGCGAAGCAGTGGACGCCGGCAGCAGACGTCATGAGTGGAGGACAGCCGCGGACATCAGGAGTGGTTGCTAGTAGTGGACACCAGCAGCGGGCGACAGGAGTGGATGCCAGTAGTGGACAATCAGGAGTGGATGCCAGTAGTGGATATGAGGAATGGATGCCATTAGTGGACAACGGCAGCGGACATCAGAAGTGGACGCCGGCAGCCAATGACAGGTGTGGATGCCAGTAGTGGATATGAGTAATGGATGCCAGTAGTGGAGACCGGCAGCGGATGACAGGAGTGGACATCAGGAGTAGATGGCAGTAGTGGACGCCGGCAGCCAATGACAGGTATGGATGCCAGTAGTGGACATCAGGAGTGGATGCCAGTAGTGGATATGAGGAATGGACGCCAGTAGTGGACACAGGCAGCGGATGACAGGAGTGGACGCCGGCAGCCAATGACAGGTGTGGATGCCAGTAGTGGACATCAGGAGTGGATGCCAGTAGTGGATATGAGGAATGGATGCCAGTAGTGGACACAGGCAGCGGATGACAGGAGTGGACGCCGGCAGCCAATGACAGGTGTGGATGCCAGTAGTGGACATCAGGAGTGGATGCCAGTAGTGGATATGAGGAATGGATGCCAGTAGTGGACATCAGGAATGGATGCCAGTAGTGGATATGAGGAATGGATGCCAGTAGTGGACATCAGGAGTGGATGGCAGTAGTGGACATCAGGAGTGGATGCCAGTAGTGGACACCAGCAGCGGATGACAGGAGTGGACATCGGCAGCGGATGACAGGACTGGATATCAGCAGCGTGACGCCTCCTTCCATTACTGGTCTACATCAGAGGACATCTGGCTTCACGCTCTGCATTATTCTAACGTCTTATCGTTCCCAGGTCTGTACCACATCGTGTACAAGGTCTGCACCTTACAGACTTGGCGAGGACCTGCCGCCATTAATGTACCCTTATTCTGCAGAGGAGACACGGCCTCAGGATGGAGATGTGGCCTCTCGCACTGACTGGCACCTTTTCTGTCCGCAGTGAATCTGTTCTTGAATCAGAGTACATCTATTCCATGGAGGAACCAACCACCGTACAGAATTAAGGATGAAGGTGAAGAAAAAACGTGAAATATTCGGTGGCCAAAGATGACGGCTCAGTCTCCCAGAGAGAAGCAGAAATAAAGCCACTGGCAGAAAGATCAGAGTCCGCGCCGCAAAGAGCAAACACATGAGAAGTGAAGGCTGTGACATCTGGAAACTTTTCCTGCATCTAAAAATCTGGGCTGTGGATCTCTCTATCGCCTAAACTGGTCCCAACAGGTAGAACCGGATGGTGATGGGCCACACAACCTGATCCTGGTCTCCAGCACCGCACCCTACAAGTGCCGGCTTCTCGGACACCGCAGCAGCCATGTTCCTACAGAGGAGCACAATGGTCAGATCTGACGCACACGGGACCACATTTACAATCTACGACTCCTTACATTTTGGGAGATTCTTTGGAACCACATAGTGAAAATGTAAGCGCCTGTCTCCAGGAATGAACAAGGTGCGAGCGACCGTGGCCAGAAAAAGTCTCATTCAGAGGCAGATGAGAGCACACTTGGTCAAGTGATTGGACTAGAAAAGGCAAAAAAAACAAATAGACTCACAACACGTTGCATCTGTCCCCACATGTGACCCATGTCAACTATTAATATGGGCATACAGGTCATAGACTGCCAAGGACGGCGATCCCGAATCTGTACCCACGTGACCCATGTAAACTGTTAATATGGGCAAAGAGGCCACAGACTGCTGAGGACGGCGATCCTGAATTTGTCTCCACATGTGACCCATGTAAACTAATAATATGGGTATACAGGTCATGGATTGTTGAGGACGGCGATCCCAAATCTGTCCCCACATGTGACCCATTTAAACTAATAATATGGGTATACAGGTCATGGATTGTTGAGGACGGTGATCCCGAATCTGTCGCCACATGTGACCTATGTAAACTGTTAATATGGGCAAAGAGGCCATAGACTGCTGAGGACGGCGATCCTGAATTTGTCTCCACATGTGACCCATGTAAACTATTAATATGGGCATACAGGCCATAGACTGCAGAGGACGGCGATCCCGAATCTGTCCCCACGTGACCTACGTAAACTGTTAATATGGGCAAAGAGGCCATAGACTGCTGAGGACGGCGATCCTGAATTTGTCTCCACATGTGACTTATGTAAACTGTTAATATGGGAATACAGGCCATAGACTGCAGAGGACAGCGATCCTGAATCTGTCCCCACATGTGACCTATGTAAACTGTTAATATGGGCATACAGGTCATAGACTGCAGAGGACGGCGATCCCGAATCGGTCCCCACATGTGACCTATGTAAACTGTTAATATGGGCAAAGAGGCCATAGACTGCTGAGGATGGCGATCCTGAATATGTCTCCACATGTGACCTATGTAAACTGTTAATATGGGCATACAGGCCATAGACTGCCGAAGACGGCGATCCCGAATCTGTCCCGACATGTGATCCATGTAAACTAATAATATGGATATACAGGTCATGGATTGTTGACGCCGCCGATCCCGAATATGTCCCCACATGTGACCCATGTAAACTGTTAACATGGGCAAAGAGGCCATAGACTGCAGAGGACGGCGATCCTGAATCTGTCCCCACATGTGACATATGTAAACTATTAATATGGACATACAGGCCATAGACTGCGGAGGATGGCGATCCTGAATCTCTCCCTAGATGTGAGCTATGTAAACTATTAATGTGGGCATACAGGTCACAGACTGCTGCGGACGGCGATCCCTGTGTCTCCTATCAGATGCCTGCTTGTAGAGAAAATATAAACACCATCTTCGAGGCTCGAGGAGGACGCTGCCAGGAGGTAACTCTGCCTCCAGAGCTTACATGTAGGGGTGTTACCTGTGTGAGACAAGTAACAGAACAGGAAAAATTAACTTTGCCTTCTTGCTAACATGTTTTTGCTTCTGTCCGCTCTGCTGTATTGTTACCTCGTCTGGCTGTGAGCTGGACGCTGCAGATATGGGCTCATACTCGCCTGTAAGAAACTCGGATGAGTCTCGCATGTTAAATACCTGGCACTCAGATCGGAGCATGTGGCCGCATAGGAATACATGCAGCCGCACGCTCCGCTCCCGAGTGCCGGCAGCAGCGCCGGGAATTGACCAGCGAGACTCTGATTATCAGAGTTTCTCGCAGGTGAGTATGAGCCCTATGTCAGATGTACGGACGAGCAAGTATACTCGTTACTCCATGAGCATGCTCGGGTGGTCTGAGTATTTGGATGTACTCAGATAGTTTCTGTCTCCGTAGCTGCATGATTTGCGGCTGCTAGACAGCCTGAATACATGTAGGGACTCCTTAACAAACAGGCAATCCCACACGTATTCAGGCTGTCTAGCAGCCGCAAATCATGCAGCTACGGAGACAGAAACTAAATCTCCGAGCAGTTACAAATACTCTGAGACCACCCGAGCAACGAGTATGCTCGCTCCGCACTAGTCAGATATAATCACAGCTGTGCAGGGAGAGCGGCCATCACACTGGTAACCCCGTCAGCTGTGGAGGCAGAGCCATCTTCTGGGCAGCGTCCTCTCCGGAGTCTGGAAGAGGTGATGTAAAGTGATCGACACCCCGGGATCGCCGTCCTCTGCCATCTGTGACCTGCCGGCCATAGTCATAGTTACATGGGTCACATGTGGGTCACACTCCCTTTAAGAGGGAATGACAATGTGATGATTGCAGATCGTGGCCGCACAATATACATTTCATGGTCGACTAATGGACAATGCTGGAGACGGTTTGTTATTGTACAGAGTTCTAGAAACCTTTATCGTGTATTTGTAACAAAAAATACTTGGAACACGCATCCTCACCCCACCCCGGCCTCCTCGCACTCGCCCCACCCCGGCCTCCTCACACTCGCCCCACCCCGGCCTCCTCGCCCCACCCCGGCCTCCTCGCCCCACCCCGACCTCCTCGCCCCACTCCTGCTGCCAAACACACCCTCCTCCCAGCACAGGGGGAGGAGGACACGGCCGGGGAGGGGGAGACTGACACAGCGCACAGAGGGAGGGGGGGACACGGCCGCACATAAGGGGGGGGGATACAGCCGTACAGAAGGGGGGGGGGGGAGTGGGGACATAGCCGCACAGAAAAAGGAGAGTGGGGACATAGCCGCACAGAAGGGGGGCGGAGACTGACACGGCCGCACACAGGTAGAGGGGACACGGCAGCACAGAAAGGGGGTGGGGTGGGGGTTAGACTGACATGGCTGCACAGTTGGGGGGGTGGGGGGAGTCTGACACGCCCGCACAGTTGGGGGGGTGGGGGGAGTCTGACACGGCCGCACAGTTGGGTGGGTGGGGGGAGTCTGACACGGCCGCAAAGTTGGGGGGGTGAGGGGTTAGTCTGACACGGCCGCACAGTTGGGGGGGTGGGGGGAATCTGACACGCCCGCACAGTTGGGGGGGTGGGGGGAGTCTGACACGGCCGCACAGTTTGGGGGGTGGGGGGAGTCTGACACGCCCGCACAGTTGGGGGGGTGGGGGGAGTCTGACACGGCCGCACAGTTGGGGGGGTGGGGGGAGTCTGACACGGCCATGCAGGGGAGGGATGAGCTGGCTGGGCCTTGATGAGGTGACGCCTGTTTCTGCAGTATGCGGAGGTCAGGGTAGCTCTCGTTGCTGGGGGGATATGTGTCCCCACCGCTGCAGCCATGAATGTTGGGGCCAGGTCGCACATGTCAGCAATGACGCCAGGCGATCACGGACTCTTCAGCTGCTGTCGGTACTGCTCCCACCCCGGCCCGTCACACGCTGCAGTCACACACATACAACCACTCAGCCGCGATGTCCTGGGGTCGGTATATACGGCCCCCTATAGATATCAGTGCTGTCACTAAGGAGGGTGAAGCCCATAACTGGCGTTCTGTCAGCCCTAGACCCCGACACCAGCCACAAACCCTATAGCAGGACCCTCACCAACATCATGGCAAGCGGAGGGCAGGTGGTAAATGACATCTGTCGGGCCTCCTGGTTTTGGGTCTCGGGCCCAGCACTTGGGCACGTTCCTGGACCTGAAGCTCTTATCTGGTGGTAATGGGGGCTCGGGTCAACCACGTGGGAACTTCAGAAGAACATGCCAGACGTTGTGTCCCTGCGAATCACGACTGAAGACTCGAACCGACCCGTGCTGCAGAGAAACCCCCACATGATCAGAAGCCTGAGAAGAGCAAGCGAGCCGCCTTTACTACAGTGTGTAGGTGCCACCGCCGTCTATAAATACATATCTACATGTCCTGGTAAGGCACAAATGATCCAGCAGCTCTCCGCCAGCGGGTGTGAGGATCATACTGCCACACGCACAAGATGGTGGAGGCCAGAAACCACAATCCTCCTCCACATTACGACAAGCCCAGGTCTCTTCCCCACCACCCAAATCAGTGGTCGGTGTCCGTTCCTCCGCTGCCATCACTCATGGACTCCACGTCTGACTCTACGTCCCGCTCCGTGGCCGCACGCTTCACTCCTCGCTGCTGGGACAGGCAGACGGCAAAGCGCATGTTGTACCGATTCCAATCACAGCTAGAAGGAAGAAACATCAGAAGGTCAAGTCATCAGCAGAGGCAGAAACACGCTGGGCCGACCCCCACCCCCAGCACGGTACACACACCCTGGGCCGACCCCCCACCACCAGCACGGTACACACAGGCTGGGCCGACCCCCACCCCCAGCACGGTACACACACCCTGGGCCGACCCCCACCCCCAGCACGGTACACACAGGCTGGGCCGACCCCCACCCCCAGCACGGTACACACACCCTGGGCCGACCCCCACCCCCAGCACGGTACACACACCCTGGGCCGACCCCCACCCCCAGCACGGTACACACACGCTGGGCCGACCCCCCACCACCAGCACGGTACACACACCCTGGGCCGACCCCCACCCCCAGCACGGTACACACACCCTGGGCCGACCCCCCACCACCAGCACGGTACACACAGGCTGGGCCGACCCCCCACCACCAGCACGGTACACACACCCTGGGCCGACCCCCACCCCCAGCACGGTACACACACGCTGGGCCGACCCCCACCCCCAGCACGGTACACACAGGCTGGGCCGACCCCCACCCCCAGCACGGTACACACAGGCTGGGCCGACCCCCACCCCCAGCACGGTACACACAGGCTGGGCCGACCCCCCACCACCAGCACGGTACACACACCCTGGGCCGACCCCCACCCCCAGCACGGTACACACACCCTGGGCCGACCCCCACCCCCAGCACGGTACACACACCCTGGGCCGACCCCCCACCACCAGCACGGTACACACAGGCTGGGCCGACCCCCACCCCCAGCACGGTACACACACCCTGGGCCGACCCCCCACCACCAGCACGGTACACACACCCTGGGCCGACCCCCCACCACCAGCACGGTACACACAGGCTGGGCCGACCCCCACCCCCAGCACGGTACACACAGGCTGGGCCGACCCCCAGCACGGTACACACAGGCTGGGCCGACCCCCACCCCCAGCACGGTACACACACCCTGGGCCGACCCCCCACCACCAGCACAGTACACACAGGCTGGGCCGACCCCCACCCCCACCCCGGTACACACAGGCTGGGCCGACCCCCACCCCCAGCACGGTACACACACGCTGGGCCGACCCCCACCCCCAGCACGGTAAACACACGCTGAGCCGACCCCATCACCAGCACGGTACGCAGGCTCGTACACACGCTGGGCCCACCCCCAGCACGGTACGCAGGCTCGTACACACGCTGGGCCGACCCCCATCACCAGCACGGTACGCAGGCTCGTACACACGCTGGGCCGACCCCCCACCCCCAGCACGGTACTCAGACTCGTACACACACTGGGCCGACCCCCCACCACCAGCACGGTACACACAGGCTGGGCCGACCCCCACCCCCAGCACGGTACACACAGGCTGGGCCGACCCCCAGCACGGTACACACAGGCTGGGCCGACCCCCACCCCCAGCACGGTACACACACCCTGGGCCGACCCCCCACCACCAGCACAGTACACACAGGCTGGGCCGACCCCCACCCCCACCCCGGTACACACAGGCTGGGCCGACCCCCACCCCCAGCACGGTACACACACGCTGGGCCGACCCCCACCCCCAGCACGGTAAACACACGCTGAGCCGACCCCATCACCAGCACGGTACGCAGGCTCGTACACACGCTGGGCCCACCCCCAGCACGGTACGCAGGCTCGTACACACGCTGGGCCGACCCCCATCACCAGCACGGTACGCAGGCTCGTACACACGCTGGGCCGACCCCCCACCCCCAGCACGGTACTCAGACTCGTACACACACTGGGCCGACCCCCATCACCAGCACGGTACGCAGGCTCGTACACATGCTGGGCCGACCCCCCCACCCCCAGCACAGTACGCAGGCTCGTACACACGCTGGGCTGACCCCCATCACCAGCACGGTACGCAGGCTCGTACACACGCTGGGCCGACCCCCCACCCCCAGCACAGTACGCAGGCTCGTACACACGCTGGGCCGACCCCCCACCCCCAGCACGGTACGCAGGCTCGTACACACGCTGGGCCGACCCCCATCACCAGCACGGTACGCAGGCTCGTACACACGCTGGGCCGACCCCCATCACCAGCACGGTACGCAGGCTCGTACACATGCTGGGCCGACCCCCAGCACAGTACGCAGGCTCGTACACACGCTGGGCCGACCCCCCACCCCCAGCACAGTACGCAGGCTCGTACACACGCTGGGCCGACCCCCCACCCCCAGCACAGTACGCAGGCTCGTACACACGCTGGGCCGACCCCCACCCCCAGCACAGTACGCAGGCTCGTACACACGCTGGGCCGACCCCCCACCCCCAGCACAGTACGCAGGCTCGTACACACGCTGGGCCGACCCCCACCCCCAGCACGGTACGCAGGCTCGTACACACGCTGGGCCGACCCCCATCACCAGCACGGTACGCAGGCTCGTACACACGCTGGGCTGACCCCCTACCCCCAGCACGGTACGCAGGCTCGTACACACGCTGGGCCGACCCCCCACCCCCAGCACAGTACGCAGGCTCGTACACATGCTGGGCCGACCCCCCACCCCCAGCACGGTACGCAGGCTCGTACACACGCTGGGCCGACCCCCACCCCCAGCACGGTACGCAGGCTCGTACACACGCTGGGCCGACCCCCCACCCCCAGCACAGTACGCAGGCTCGTACACACGCTGGGCCGACCCCCATCACCAGCACAGTACGCAGGCTCGTACACACGCTGGGCCGACCCCCATCACCAGCACAGTACGCAGGCTCGTACACATGCTGGGCCGACCCCCACCCCCAGCACGGTACGCTGGCTCGTACTCTGCACGATGAATTCACGCTCCCGTAGGATGTGCAGAAATACGCTGATGAATGCCACCATTGTGGGGTCTGGGCTCCACCATTCTTGGGCAATACAAATGGCGCAGGACCAGGATTTCCCAAGTCAGTGCGATAACGGCCAGATCTCGCCCCCCAGAAAGCACCGGGTACTTACAGCCTTGCGATGTCCGTGACGTGAGCCTGGATGCTCTTCTGCAGGGAGTGAATGGCCGGCATCAGGGAGACAGAGCTGTGGACAGAAGGGATCGGTGTTCAGAAAGCAGACATCTCCGATCAGGCCGGGACCATGGAGAGAGAAGATAATTACCGAGTCTTCAGCTTCTGGCCGTGCTGCATCAACAACTCATGGGCCCAGATCAGGTAGAACTGCAGATGCCGGGAGCGATCGATCTGAGCCGCCAGGAACACCAGCAGCCGCTCCACGTACGGCTCCGGGAGGGACGAGCACAGGACCTTAACTACAGGAGATAGACACCGATGACACGGACACATGTACAGACCTGGCGACCACACTGGATAGAGCACTCACTGTCCGTGTGGGGCACGCTCTCCAGTGCCTCCCCCAGAAGACGCTCTTCATTGAGTCTCATGGCCATCACTAGGGCACGGGTCCACTCGCGTTTCCGCAGCGTCTGATGGACACTGCCGGCTGTCACCTCTTCATCCAGCTGGAAAGGATCGAACACCGAACTGGAGTCCAGGGAGTAAATGAGGAGACCCTCGGTGGAGGTGGCAGCCCAACTGCGCCCTGAGATCAGAAAGACACTTACTACGAGACCCCAGTCACCGCCTCATCGGCCATCATGTCCATCACTCACCGGTGGGAGAGAAGCGTAATGATGTCACACGGATTTCAGGCTTGAAATGCCTAGAGCTCAGGTCACCTGAAAAATGGCCGTCATTAAATCTCCCAACGCACGGACTTCAGCACCGTCAACTGCAGAACACACCCTACCTTTACGGACTCCTGGAAGACTCAAAGTGACGCCATCCACATCCCCCGCTCCCTCATCAACCAACGCCAGACTCCCAAACTGCGTCATCTTACGGCGGTCCAGAAACTCCTAATAGAAAGGTAAAGGATGAGAGGCAACCGGAAATAAACAGGTGGGGAGGAACGAGGCAACGAGGCGAGGGGTGGGAGGAAACGAGGCGAGGCAACGAGGCGAGGGGCGGGGTGGGAGGAAACGAGGCGAGGCAACGAGGCGAGGGGCGGGGTGGGAGGAAACGAGGCGAGGCAACGAGGCGAGGGGCGGGAGGAAACGAGGCGAGGCTACAAGACGAGGGGCGGAGTGGGAGGAAACTAGGCGAGGCAACGAGGCGAGGTGGGAGGAAACGAGGCGAGGCAACGAGGCGAGGGGCGGGGTGGGAGGAAACGAGGCGAGGCAACGAGGCGAGGGGCGGGAGGAAACGAGGCGAGGCTACAAGGCGAGTGGAGAGGCGGGGTGGGAGGAAAAGGGGCGAGTGGAGAAACGAGGTGAGGCAACGAGGCGATGTGGGAGGAAACGAGAAGAGGGGCGGGGTGGGAGGAAACGAGGCGAGGCAACGAGGCGAGGGGCGGGGTGGGAGGAAACGAGGCGAGGCAACGAGGCGAGGGGCGGGGTGGGAGGAAACTAGGCGAGGCAACGAGGCGAGGGGCGGGGTAGGAGGAAACTAGGCGAGGCAACGAGGCGAGGGGCGGGGTGGGAGGAAACTAGGCGAGGCAACGAGGCGAGGGGCGGGGTGGGAGGAAACTAGGCGAGGCAACGAGGTGAGGGGCGGGGTGGGAGGAAACTAGGCGAGGCAACGAGGCGATGTGGGAGGAAACGAGGCGAGGGGCGGGGTGGAAGGAAACGAGGCGAGGCAACGAGGCGATGTGGGAGGAAACGAGGCAAGGGGCGGGGTGGAAGGAAACGAGGCGAGGCAACAAGGCGAGGGGAGAGGCGGGGTGGTAGGAAAAGGGGCGAGTGGAGAAATGAGGTGGGAGGAAACGAGGCGAGAGGCGAGGTGGGAGGAAAAGGGGCGAGTGGAGAAACGAGGTGGGAGGAAACCAGGCGAGAGGAGAGGTGGGAGGAAAAGGGGCGAGTGGAGAAACGAGGTGGGAGGAAACGAGGCGAGAGGCGAGGTGGAAGGAAAAGGGGTGAGTGGAGAAATGAGGTGGGAGGAAACGAGGCGAGAGGCGAGGTGGGAGGAAAAGGGGCGAGTGGAGAAATGAGGTGGGAGGAAAATGGGCGAGTGGAGAAACGAGGTGGGAGGAAACGAGGTGAGAGGCGAGGTGGGAGGAAAAGGGGCGAGTGGAGAAACGAGGCGAGGTGGGAGGAAACCAGGCGAGAGGCGAGGTGGGAGGAAACATGGTGGGGAAACGATAGAAAAGGAAGAACAACAATGTGAGGAGAAAAATTCGGGGGAAAAGAGGAAGGAGGAGCAAAATGGGGAAAGAGCAAAAAAAGGAGAGGGAAAGATGGAAAAATAGGTGATGGTGCTCAGTGCCCAATGGAGGAGGCAGATGTGGAAGAGCAGGAAGATAAGGAGAGGAACAGACAAGACTCAGGAAGACAAACGCCAGAGGTGAAAGAAGAGCAGGAGAGGAAGAGAAAATATAAGAGACGAGGAAAGAGGGAAAAGTAGAGAAACAGACAATGAAGAAAAGAAAGGAGGCGAAGGTAAAGGGAAAAGAAGGAGACGTGGACGTACAGTCAGGTAATTACATCTTTGGCCACAGCCTAATCCTTGTGATTTCAGCTCTGCAGGTCGATAATTTGCTATTTTTACAAATGAAATTGAGACTTTCACAGGAGATTTGTCTTTTAATTAACTTAAAACATTTAGGAATTGCAGCCATTTTTCTAAAAATCCTCCTTTCAGGGCTCAGAAGTAATTGGACAAATTCACTTTCCCATAAATAAAATGTCCATGTTTAACCCTTTGTGTAGAATCCTTTGTAGCAATGACAGCCTGAGGTCTGGAGGCCATGGCCGTCACCATCGCTGGTCTCCTCCGGTGTGAGGCTTTGTATAATGACAGCCTGAGGTCTGGAGGCCACGGCCGTCACCATCGCTGGTCTCCTCCGGTGTGAGGTTTTGTATAATGACAGCCTGAGGTCTAGAGGCCATGGCCGTCACCATCGCTGGTCTCCTCCGGTGTGAGGCTTTGTATAATGACAGCCTGAGGTCTGGAGGCCATGGCCGTCACCATCGCTGGTCTCCTCCGGTGTGAGGTTTTGTATAATGACAGCCTGAAGTCTGGAGGCCATGGCCGTCACCATCGCTGGTCTCCTCCGGTGTGAGGCTTTGTATAATGACGGCCTGAGGTCTAGAGGCCGTGGCCGTCACCATCGCTGGTCTCCTCCGGTGTGAGGTTTTGTATAATGACAGCCTGAAGTCTGGAGGCCATGGCCGTCACCATCGCTGGTCTCCTCCGGTGTGAGGTTTTGTATAATGACAGCCTGAAGTCTGGAGGCCATGGCCGTCACCATCGCTGGTCTCCTCCGGTGTGAGGTTTTGTATAATGACAGCCTGAAGTCTGGAGGCCATGGCCGTCACCATCGCTGGTCTCCTCCGGTGTGAGGCTTTGTATAATGACGGCCTGAGGTCTGGAGGCCATGGCCGTCACCATCGCTGGTCTCCTCCGGTGTGAGGTTTTGTATAATGACAGCCTGAAGTCTGGAGGCCATGGCCGTCACCATCGCTGGTCTCCTCCGGTGTGAGGTTTTGTATAATGACAACCTGGGGCCATGGCCGTCACCATCGTTGGTCTCCAGTGTGAGGCTTTGCAGCAATGATGGCCTGAGGTCTGGAGGCCATGGCTGTCACCATTGCTGGTCTCCTCCGGGGTGAGGCTTTGTATAATGACAACCTGGGGCCATGGCCGTCACCATCGCTGGTCTCCTCCAGTGTGAGGCTTTGTATAATGACAACCTGGGGCCATGGCCGTCACCATCGCTGGTCTCCAGTGTGAGGCTTTGCAGCAATGATGGCCTGAGGTCTGGAGGCCATGGCTGTCACCATTGCTGGTCTCCTCCGGTGTGAGACTTTGTATAATGATGGCCTGAGGTCTGGAGGCCATGGCTGTCACCATCGCTGGTCTCCAGTGTGAGACTTTGTATAATGATGGCCTGAGGTCTGGAGGCCATGGCTGTCACCATCGCTGGTCTCCTCCAGTGTGAGGCTTTGCAGCAATGATGGCCTGAGGTCTGGAGGCCATGGCCGTCACCATCGCTGGTCTCCTCCAGTGTGAGGCTTTGTATAATGACAGCCTGAGGTCTGGAGGCCATGGCTGTCACCATTGCTGGTCTCCTCCGGTGTGAGGCTTTGTATAATGACAACCTGGGGCCATGGCCGTCACCATCGTTGGTCTCCAGTGTGAGGCTTTGCAGCAATGATGGCCTGAGGTCTGGAGGCCATGGCTGTCACCATTGCTGGTCTCCTCCAGTGTGAGGCTTTGTATAATGACAGCCTGAGGTCTAGAGGCCGTGGCCGTCACCATCGCTGGTCTCCTCCAGTGTGAGACTTTGTATAATGACAGCCTGAGGTCTGGAGGCCATGGCTGTCACCATTGCTGGTCTCCTCCGGGGTGAGGCTTTGTATAATGACAGCCTGGGGCCATGGCTGTCACCATCGCTGGTCTCCTCCAGTGTGAGGCTTTGCAGCAATGATGGCCTGAGGTCTGGAGGCCATGGCTGTCACCATTGCTGGTCTCCTCCGGGGTGAGGCTTTGTATAATGACAGCCTGAGGTCTGGAGGCCATGGCCGTCACCATCGCTGGTCTCCTCCGGTGTGAGACTTTGTATAATGATGGCCTGAGGTCTGGAGGCCATGGCTGTCACCATTGCTGGTCTCCTCCGGGGTGAGGCTTTGTATAATGACAGCCTGGGGCCATGGCCGTCACCATCGCTGGTCTCCTCCGGTGTGAGGCTTTGTATAATGACAGCCTGAGGTCTGGAGGCCATGGCCGTCACCATCGCTGGTCTCCTCCGGTGTGAGACTTTGTATAATGATGGCCTGAGGTCTGGAGGCCATGGCTGTCACCATCGCTGGTCTCCTCCGGTGTGAGGCCTGGCGCCCATTCCTTGCTGCATTTGGTTGGATCTGAGCAGACTCTCGCCCTGTACACACAGGATTCATCCAGCCGCTTCTGTCTTCAGTCCCATCATCAATAATCACTAGTGACCGGTACCACTGGAAGCCATGCCTGGCCGCGCCATCACACCGCCTCCACCATGTGTTACAGAGGACGTGCCGAGGATCAGGAGCCGCTCCAAGCCTTCTTTCAATGTTTTTTCGGTAAAGTCTAATCCGGCCTTCCTATTTTCCGGCTGATTAATGTTTGCACCTTGTTGTCACACCTCTGTATTTGCTTTGCCCTGTATGGTAGACTTAGATGCCGAGACTCCGACTTCCTGGCGTCATCACTTGGGTGGGATTTTCTTCACCATGGGAAAAATTCTGCGATCATTTAGCACTGGTGTCTAAGGGGACGTCCAGGCCTTTCTGAGTTCCCAGCTTAGCAGGCCGCTCTCTTTTTTTGCACATTTGTGCTCTCTGATTTAATCTTTCAGCCTAATGATGGTCAGTTTCTCTTCCTTTATCCGCATGTTGTGGGTTAACAGCAACAACGTCCAAATGCCGCATCAGAATGAGCTCCAGACCTTTTACCCGCTTCATTAATGAGGGTAAGCCCATTATCGAGCTTCTGAGATAATTGTCCAATTAATTCTGACCTCTTTAATAAGAGGCATCTCCATATTAAAGTTGCGATTCATAACCCCTTCCCCCAATTAGGATGTGAATCCCTCAGATTAACGCTGCAAGCCGGCACTATAAGCCCAGATGTTATAGGACTGGATCTGGGATGTGTTTGGGCCATGATGTCACCATCTAACATTATTTGGCCCACCCATATTAACCCCTTGGTCGTCGCCTTCTCACCTCCATGGCATCCAGAGAATGGTTACAGGAGATCTCAAACTTCTTGGCGAGCAGCTGCTCCCTGACATGGTAAATGCACACGAAGCGCGAGGCGCCACCGGCGAGGAGAGCATGGCCGTCCGCAGAGTAACACAGGGAGGTGAAGGCCCTGAGGAATAAACAGCGGTGAGGAGGTGGGCTCGGCAGACGGGTGAGGAGCACTCAGCGGAGCAGGCGCAGTCACTCACTTCCCCTTCGCGGAGTGCTTGGCCGTAATCTTATCTGTCTCTTTGCGTCCCAGCTGGAGATCATGTCTCCCCTCAATGGATCCGGTCTGAATCCCCTTCTCTGGGTCCCACATGGTGATCTGACCATCCAAGGAAGCCACCGCTATTTCTCTGCCATCAGGACGGAAAGTGACCACGAGCGCTGAGGAATAGACAAGACATGGTGATAAACGCGGGGCGGGTATGGGGGCTATCACACAGCCCCACCACGCACAGTCACGCCTGAACTGAGAGGCCTCGACCGCTGCCAATCATCTACTCACCCTCTGCCGTCAAGTTCAGGGTCTCCGTCGTCTTCCAGCTGTCCGTCATATCCCAGAGTCTGACCGTCCGGTCCCAGGAGGCGGTGGCCAGAACAGACTTCCAAGGGTTAAAAGCCACGCTGCTGATCGGCCCCTCGTGTCCGGCCAAAACCTAACATGAGAGGAAGAGCATATCCGGATCCTCGTCAGTAAAGGTCACTGAAAGGGACAGTAACCTGGGAGGTTAAAGACACAGGAAAACGAGTGTGCCTGCATGCGTGAAAGGGATAAGGCGGCGGCAGCACAGCGGAGGCCCCAGCGGCGGCAGCACAGCGGAGGCACCAGTCTCATGCTCCTGGTATCCCATTACACACAACAGTGGGGCAGAAGACTGGCAGCCGGTCACAGCTGTGGTTTATGGTGGGTGGGATTGTTCGGGTGGTCCCCACCCGGCGTACAGTATACGGGCCCGTGGCACTCACGTCCAGGAGTCTCCCGGTCTGCATGCTCCACACGTAGATCTCGTACGAGTCCTGAGCGCCGGCGCACACGACGTCTCCGCTGCCGTCCACAGCCAGGCAGGAGAACTGGGTGGGCCGAGGAGACGTGAACGTCCTGAAGTTCCGATACCTGGAATGAGATGGATGGTGAGCCCCCGGTTCTGGGCCACGCAGGCAGCGGACACGTACAGACACCCACCTCATCAAGCTGTACGCTCTGACGGTGCCGTCCAGGGAGGCGCTGAGCACAGCCTGCCCATTAGCGGTGACGCTGACGGCGGTGACGCTGCTGGTGTGGTCTGTGAAAGTCACGAAGCAGAAGCCACTATTTGTGTCCCACACCTTCACCTGCCGAGAGATGGGGGTCAGCAGGATCCGGACAGCACCGGCACGGTGCGACCCCAGCCCAGCCCCATCTTACCTTGCCGTCATCTCCCCCGGTGACGAGGTGCTGGCCGTCAGGGGAGTAGCACAGCGCCACCATGTTGTTGAAGTGTCCCTGCTGCTTCAGGACATAGGATTCGCTCTGCCATTCCCACACCAGCAGCTGACCCAGACCTGCAGGACAGAGCCGCCATTACCGTGCGGGGTCACAGACGGAAGAAGGGACAGCGTGGACACCGCCCGGGAGGCGCCACCTTAGGAAGGGGGATGGTACAGGAGCGAAGGATCTCTACTTACCGCTGCTACCAAACGAGATCCAGTCCCCGGTGCTGTTGATAGCGATGGAGGAGATGCTCTGATCTGAAATACTGGAGAAGAAGCAGCGTCACCACATGTGGAGGGGCCACAGCAACATGGCGGCAGCTCACTGACACGGGCGGGCAGTCACCTGAGGGAGTGGATGAGACTCAGGTCCGGCAGCTCGTGGATGTGGAAGGCTCCGGAGGAGAAACCGCTCACCAGGACATTCAGCTTCTTGTGGAAGGCGGCGGCGGTCAGCGAGGTGAAGTCTCCGTCCTTATTGAAGAAATGTCTGAAGACAAGAGACAGGATGAGAATATCCACCCCCGCGGCACGACACCGGCCGGGCCCCCCCGGCACGACACCGGCCGGGCCCCGCCCCCCCGGCACGACACCGGCCGGGCCCCGCCCCCCCGGCACGACACCGGCCGGGCCCCGCCCCCGCGGCACGACACCGGCCGGGCCCCGCCCCCGCGGCACGACACCGGCCGGGCCCCGCCCCCCCCGGCACGACACCGGCCGGGCCCCGCCCCCCCGGCACGACACCGGCCGGGCCCCGCCCCCCCGGCACGACACCGGCCGGGCCCCACCCCCGCGGGACGACAGGCCGGGCCCCACCCCCGCGGGACGACAGGCCGGGCCCCACCCCCGCGGGACGACAGGCCGGGCCCCACCCCCGCGGGACGACAGGCCGGGCCCCACCTCCTGCAGTGAGGCTTGCAGTCACCCCCGCGGGGCAGGCCACACGCACCCCATGCCACCACACCGGCCCATGGTACATCAGCACTGCAGGAGACATGACAATGGAGTAGACTCACTTGCCGACCCTCTTGTACTTCACCCTGCGGCTCTTCTCCTCGGCGTTGGGGTTCGCAGACCCCCGGATTTCCTCGCCTCGCTCCTCCGCCAGCTCTTCTGCTGGGGGCTCTCTCCGGGGTTGTCGGGGCAGTAGCTGGGCGAGTGCGGTGTCACACTCCCATGTGCAGAGCGTGGCGTCCGCACTGATGGTGTACAGCTGCGGAGGAGAAGGCGGACAGTGAGTGCGGGCTCAGGACAGGGGGCGCTGCACACACCTCACCGCACACTCACATCCAGGCTGCCCTCCTGGAAGAAGCAGGACACGATGGCGTCCTTGTGGCCCCCGAGACTGTAGTAGATGAGATTCTGCCAGCGCTCCGCTCCGAACACCCAGGTGGTCATGTCCTTACTGCCGACCGCAAAGCACCTGGGGAAGAACAGCCGTCAGGGAGGGCCGAGGCGCCTGTCAGGGACGATGGGGGGGGGGGGCACCTGTCAGGGACGATGGGGGGGGGGGGCACCTGTCAGGGACGATGGGGGGCCGAGGCGCCTGTCAGGGACGATGGGGGGCCGGGGCGCCTGTCAGGGACGATGGGGGGGGGGGGGGGCACCTGTCAGGGACGATGGGGGGGGGCACCTGTCAGGGACGATGGGGGGCCGGGGCGCCTGTCAGGGACGATGGGGGGGGGGGGGCACCTGTCAGGGACGATGGGGGGCCGGGGCGCCTGTCAGGGACGATGGGGGGGGGGGGGGGGCACCTGTCAGGGACGATGGGGGGGGGGGAAGCACCTGTCAGGGACGATGGGGGGCCGGGGCGCCTGTCAGGGACGATGGGGGGGGGGGGGGGGAAGCACCTGTCAGGGACGATGGGGGGGGGGGGGGGGGGGGGGAAGCACCTGTCAGGGACGATGGGGGGGCCGGGGCGCCTGTCAGGGACGATGGGGGGGGGGCCGGGGCGCCTGTCAGGCACGATGGGGAGTGGGGGGGCCGGGGCGCCTGTCAGGGACGATGGGGGGGTTCAGGAGGAGGCTCGGGGGCAGCAGGGGCCCCGGGTTACTCATCGGGAGAACAGCAGGGGGCCTGGGTCGCCAGGCGGGGGCCCGCAGAGCACTCAGAGCTCCACATCAGGTAGCGGTCACCCGTCCCACCCCCGCACCTGGCGTCGTCCGTCCAGTCGATGCACGTGGTCTCATCGTAGGGACCGTAGAACGACTTATCCAAGACAAAAGCGTTGAAGTCGCGCCTCTTCCCCGGAGCGCGGTACAGCAGAGCCACCGAGCCTTTACACACCACAAACGTCCTGCAGAGCAAACATGGGGGAGGGGTGAGCATGCGGCGGGGGAGGGGCCGCACCCCACAATGGAGGCCACTCACCTGCCGTCTGGAGAGAAGCTGACGGCGTGGACCGGCTGCTGGAAGTGGAAGTGATTGAGGACGGACTTAGTGACGAGGCTGATGAGAAGCGCGGACCCCTCTGTGGAGAGAGCAGACAGCGGCATCACACGGGGGCATCCCCTCCCCCAACATCAGCCATGACAGGACCCCAACCCACCTTCATCCACGAGGATCCCCAGAGAGCCATCAGGGGACAGGGCCACACACGTGATGTTACACCGCGTGGCCGCCGGCAGGGTCTCCGCACGATTACTGGAGGGAGAAGACAACACGGTCATGAGCAGCATCAACGGGGCGAGGCGCGGGGACGGGGCGAGGCGACGGGGCGAGGCGCGGGGACGGGGCGAGGCGCGGGGACGGCGCGGGGACGGCAGAGGGCGGGGCGAGGCGCGGGGACGGCAGAGGGCGGGGCGAGGCGCGGGGACGGCAGAGGGCGGGGCGAGGCGCGGGGACGGCAGAGGGCGGGGCGAGGCGCGGGGACGGCAGAGGGCGGGGCGAGGCGCGGGGACGGCAGAGGGCGGGGCGAGGCGCGGGGACGGCAGAGGGCGGGGCGAGGCGCGGGGACGGCAGAGGGCGGGGCGAGGCGCGGGGACGGCAGAGGGCGGGGCGAGGCGCGGGGACGGCAGAGGGCGGGGCGAGGCGACGGCAGAGGGCGGGGCGAGGCGCGGGGACGGCAGAGGGCGGGGCGAGGCGCGGGGACGGCAGAGGGCGGGGCGAGGCGCGGGGACGGCAGAGGGCGGGGCGAGGCGCGGGGACGGCAGAGGGCGGGGCGAGGGGACGGCAGAGGACGGGGCGAGGGGACCGCAGAGGACGGGGCGAGGGGACCGCAGAGGACGGGGCGAGGGGACCGCAGAGGACGGGGCGAGGGGACCGCAGAGGACGGGGTGAGGCCCGGGGCGAGGCGCGGGGACCGCAGAGGACGGGGCGAGGCCCGGGGACCGCAGAGGACGGGGCGAGGCCCGGAACCGCAGAGGACGGGGCGAGGCCCGGGGACCGCAGAGGACGGGGCGAGGCCCGGGGACCGCAGAGGACGGGGCGAGGCCCGGGGACGGCAGAGGGCGGGGCGAGGCGCGGGGACGGCAGAGGGCGGGGCGAGGCAGAGGGCGGGGCGAGGTGCGGGGACGGCAGAGGGCGGGGCGAGGCGCGGGGACGGCAGAGGACGGGGCGAGGCGCGGGGACGGCAGAGGACGGGGCGAGGCGCGGGGACGGCAGAGGACGGGGCGAGGCGCGGGGACGGCAGAGGACGGGGCGAGGCGCGGGGACGGCAGAGGACGGGGCGAGGCGCGGGGACGGCAGAGGACGGGGCGAGGCGCGGGGACGGCAGAGGACGGGGCGAGGCGCGGGGACGGCAGAGGACGGGGCGAGGCGCGGGGACGGCAGAGGACGGGGCGAGGCGCGGGGACGGCAGAGGACGGGGCGAGGCGACGGCAGAGGACGGGGCGAGGGGACGGCAGAGGACGGGGCGAGGGGACGGCAGAGGACGGGGCGAGGGGACGGCAGAGGACGGGGCGAGGGGACGGCAGAGGACGGGGCGAGGGGACGGCAGAGGACGGGGCGAGGGGACCGCAGAGGACGGGGCGAGGGGACCGCAGAGGACGGGGCGAGGGGACCGCAGAGGACGGGGCGAGGGGACCGCAGAGGACGGGGCGAGGGGACCGCAGAGGACGGGGCGAGGGGACCGCAGAGGACGGGGCGAGGGGACCGCAGAGGACGGGGCGAGGGGACCGCAGAGGACGGGGCGAGGGGACCGCAGAGGACGGGGCGAGGGGACCGCAGAGGACGGGGCGAGGGGACCGCAGAGGACGGGGCGAGGGGACCGCAGAGGACGGGGCGAGGGGACCGCAGAGGACGGGGCGAGGGGACCGCAGAGGACGGGGCGAGGGGACCGCAGAGGACGGGGCGAGGGGACCGCAGAGGACGGGGCGAGGGGACCGCAGAGGACGGGGCGAGGGGACCGCAGAGGATGGGGCGAGGCGCGGGGACGGCAGAGGACGGGGTGAGGCCCGGGGCGAGGCGCGGGGACCGCAGAGGACGGGGCGAGGCCCGGGGACCGCAGAGGACGGGGCGAGGCCCGGGGACCGCAGAGGACGGGGCGAGGCCCGGGGACCGCAGAGGACGGGGCGAGGCGCGGAGACGGCAGAGGACGGGGCGAGGCGCGGGGACGGCAGAGGACGGGGCGAGGCTCGGGGACCGCAGAGGACGGGGCGAGGCCCGAGGACGGCAGAGGACGGGGCGAGGCTCGGGGACCGCAGAGGACGGGGAGAAGCGCGGGGACGGCAGAGGACGGGGGGAGGCACAGGGGACCGCAGACGGGCGAGGAGCGGGGAGAGCCGATCCCCAGGCATCACAAGCTGATCCCTGAGCAGCACTCACTTCTTCAGGTGGAAGACGCTCAGCCGATTCCCCACAGGACTGAGCAGAGAGCTCCCATCGGGGGTAAATGTCAGATTCCCACGACGAAAAAACGACCCGAGGAGATTACTGAACTGCGAGAGAGAGAGAGATCATTGGGTTACACATCCTCCTCCTCTGTACACACCATCTCCCCCGTCCTCCTCCTCTGTATACACCATCTCCCCCGTCCTCCTCCTCTGTATACACCATCTCCCCCGTCCTCCTCCTCTGTATACACCATCTCCCCCGTCCTCCTCCTCTGTATACACCATCTCCCCCGTCCTCCTCCTCTGTATACACCATCTCCCCCGTCCTCCTCCTCTGTATACACCATCTCCCCGTCCTCCTCCTCTGTATACACTCTCCCCGTCCTCCTCCTCTGTATACACTCTCTCCCCCGTCCTCCTCCTCTGTATACACTCTCTCCCCCGTCCTCCTCCTCTGTATACACTCTCCCCCGTCCTCCTCCTCTGTATACTCTCTCCCCCGTCCTCCTCCTCTGTACACTCTCTCCCCCGTCCTCCTCCTCTGTATACACTCTCCCCCGTCCTCCTCCTCTGTATACACCATCACCCCGTCCTCCTCCTCTGTATACACTCTCCCCCGTCCTCCTCCTCTGTATACACTCTCTCCCCCGTCCTCCTCCTCTGTATACACTCTCTCCCCCGTCCTCCTCCTCTGTATACACTCTCCCCCGTCCTCCTCCTCTGTATACACTCTCTCCCCCGTCCTCCTCCTCTGTATACACTCTCTCCCCCGTCCTCCTCCTCTGTATACACTCTCCCCCGTCCTCCTCCTCTGTACACTCTCTCCCCCGTCCTCCTCCTCTGTATACTCTCTCCCCCGTCCTCCTCCTCTGTATACACCATCTCCCCCGTCCTCCTCCTCTGTATACACTCTCCCCCGTCCTCCTCCTCTGTATACTCTCTCCCCCGTCCTCCTCCTCTGTACACTCTCTCCCCCGTCCTCCTCCTGTGTATACACTCTCTCCCCCGTCCTCCTCCTCTGTATACACTCTCCCCCGTCCTCCTCCTCTGTATACACTCTCCCCCGTCCTCCTCCTCTGTATACACCATCTCCCCCGTCCTCCTCCTCTGTATACTCTCTCCCCCGTCCTCCTCCTCCTCTGTATACACCATCTCCCCCGTCCTCCTCCTCTGTATACACCATCTCCCCCGTCCTCCTCCTCTGTACACACTCTCCCCCGTCCTCCTCCTCTGTATACTCTCTCCCCCGTCCTCCTCCTCTGTATACACTCTCCCCCGTCCTCCTCCTCTGTATACACCATCTCCCCCGTCCTCCTCCTCTGTATACACCATCTCCCCGTCCTCCTCCTCTGTATACACCATCTCCCCCGTCCTCCTCCTCTGTATACACTCTCTCCCCCGTCCTCCTCCTCTGTATACTCTCTCCCCCGTCCTCCTCCTCTGTACACACTCTCTCCCCCGTCCTCCTCCTCTGTATACACTCTCTCCCCCGTCCTCCTCCTCTGTATACACTCTCCCCCGTCCTCCTCCTCTGTATACTCTCTCCCCCGTCCTCCTCCTCTGTATACACTCTCTCCCCCGTCCTCCTCCTCTGTACACACCATATCCCCCGTCCTCCTCCTCGCTGTTCCGCTCTTTACCTTGTAGTTATACTTCATCTTCGAGGATCGGTTTCCACATGTGACCCGCGTGTCCGGCACTACTTCCGCTGTGTGACGTCACTTCCGGGACTGTTAGTCTCACTCTGCCTAAAGGAGAATCATCACGTGACTGCTGGGCGGAGCGAAGAGTTAGTCAGGTGACGTGGAGAGCGGCCGCAACTAATGCCTCAATATAACGCTGTACCGACCTCTAGTGACTGAGGACTATTCCCTCCTCTATGTCTAATACAGGGTGGATCTGATCCCTCCCCTATGTCTAATACAGGGTGGATCTGATCCCTCCTCTATGTCTAATACAGGGTGGATCTGATCCCTCCTCTATGTCTAATACAGGGTGGATCTGATCCCTCCCCTATGTCTAATACAGGGTGGATCTGATCCCTCCCCTATGTCTAATACAGGGTGGATCTGATCCCTTCTCTATGTCTAATACAGGGTGGATCTGATCCCTCCTCTATGTCTAATACAGGGTGGATCTGATCCCTCCCCTATGTCTAATACTGGGTGGATCTGATCCCTCCTCTATGTCCAATACAGGGTGGATCTGATCCCTCCCCTATGTCTAATACAGGGTGGATCTGATCCCTCCTCTATGTCTAATACAGGGTGGATCTGATCCCTCCTCTATGTCTAATACAGGGTGGATCTGATCCCTCCCCTATGTCTAATACAGGGTGGATCTGATCCCTCCCCTATGTCTAATACAGGGTGGATCTGATCCCTCCCCTATGTCTAATACAGGGTGGATCTGATCCCTCCTCTATGTCTAATACAGGGTGGATCTGATCCCTCCTCTATGTCTAATACAGGGTGGATCTGATCCCTCCCCTATGTCTAATACAGGGTGGATCTGATCCCTCCTCTATGTCTAATACAGGGTGGATCTGATCCCTCCTCTATGTCTAATACAGGGTGGATCTGATCCCTCCTCTATGTCCAATACAGGGTGGATCTGATCCCTCCCCTATGTCTAATACAGGGTGGATCTGATCCCTCCCCTATGTCTAATACAGGGTGGATCTGATCCCTTCTCTATGTCTAATACAGGGTGGATCTGATCCCTCCTCTATGTCTAATACACGGTGGATCTGATCCCTCCTCTATGTCTAATACAGGGTGGATCTGATCCCTCCTCTATGTCTAATACAGGGTGGATCTGATCCCTCCCCTATGTCTAATACTGGGTGGATCTGATCCCTCCCCTATGTCTAATACAGGGTGGATCTGATCCCTCCTCTATGTCTAATACAGGGTGGATCTGATCCCTCCTCTATGTCTATTACAGGGTGGATCTGATCCCTCCTCTATGTCTAATACAGGGTGGATCTGATCCCTCCTCTATGTCTATTACAGGGTGGATCTGATCCCTCCTCTGTGTCTAATACAGGGTGGATCTGATCCCTCCTCTATGTCTATTACAGGGTGGATCTGATCCCTCCCCTATGTCTAATACAGGGTGGATCTGATCCCTCCCCTATGTCTAATACAGGATGGATCTGATCCCTCCCCTATGTCTAATACAGGGTGGATCTGATCCCTCCTCTGTGTCTAATACAGGGTGGATCTGATCCCTCCCCTATGTCTAATACAGAGTGGATCTAATCCCTCCCCTATGTCTAATACAGGGTGGATCTGATCCCTCCTCTGTGTCTAATACAGGGTGGATCTGATCCCTCCTATGTCTAATACAGGGTGGATCTGATCCCTCCCCTATGTCTAATACAGGGTGGATCTGATCCCTCCCCTATGTCTAATACAGGATGGATCTGATCCCTCCCCTATGTCTAATACAGGGTGGATCTGATCCCTCCTCTGTGTCTAATACAGGGTGGATCTGATCCCTCCCCTATGTCTAATACAGGGTGGATCTGATCCCTCCCCTATGTCTAATACAGGGTGGATCTGATCCCTCCTCTGTGTCTAATACTGGGTGGATCTGATCCCTCCCCTATGTCTAATACAGAGTGGATCTGATCCCTCCCCTATGTCTAATACAGGGTGGATCTGATCCCTCCCCTGTGTCTAATACAGGATGGATCTGATCCCTCCCCTATGTCTAATACAGGGTGGATCTGATCCCTCCCCTATGTCTAATACAGGGTGGATCTGATCCCTCCTCTGTGTCTAATACTGGGTGGATCTGATCCCTCCCCTATGTCTAATACAGAGTGGATCTGATCCCTCCCCTATGTCTAATACAGGGTGGATCTGATCCCTCCCCTGTGTCTAATACAGGATGGATCTGATCCCTCCTCTATGTCTAATACAGGATGGATCTGATCCCTCCTCTATGTCTAATACAGGATGGATCTGATCCCTCCTCTGTGTCTAATACAGGGTTGATCTGATCCCTTCTCTATGTCTAATACTGGGTGGATCTGATCCCTCCCCTATGTCTAATACAGGGTGGATCTGATCCCTCCTCTATGTCTAATACAGGGTGGATCTGATCCCTCCTCTATGTCTAATACAGGGTGGATCTGATCCCTCCTCTGTCTCTAATACAGGGTGGATCTGATCCCTCCTCTGTTTCTAATACAGGGTGAATCTGATCCCTCCCCTATGTCTAATACAGGGTGGATCTGATCCCTCCTCTATGTCTAATACAGGATGGATCTGATCCCTCCCCTATGTCTAATACAGGGTGGATCTGATCCCTCCCCTATGTCTAATACAGGGTGGATCTGATCCCTCCCCTATGTCTAATACAGGGTGGATCTGATCCCTCCTCTATGTCTAATACAGGGTGGATCTGATCCCTCCCCTATGTCTAATACAGGGTGGATCTGATCCCTCCCCTATGTCTAATACAGGATGGATCTGATCCCTCCTCTATGTCTAATACAGGATGGATCTGATCCCTCCCCTATGTCTAATACAGGATTGATCTGATCCCTCCCCTGTGTCTAATACAGGATGGATCTGATCCCTCCTCTGTGTCTAATACAGGGTGGATCTGATCCCTCCTCTGTGTCTAATACAGGGTGGATCTGATCCCTCCCCTATGTCTAATACAGAGTGGATCTGATCCCTCCCCTATGTCTAATACAGAGTGGATCTGATCCCTCCCCTATGTCTAATACTGGGTGGATCTGATCCCTCCCCTATGTCTAATACAGGGTGGATCTGATCCCTCCTCTATGTCTAATACAGGGTGGATCTGATCCCTTCTCTATGTCTAATACTGGGTGGATCTGATCCCTCCCCTATGTCTAATACAGGGTGGATCTGATCCCTCCCCTATGTCTAATACAGGGTGGATCTTATCCCTCCTCTATGTCTAATACAGGATGGATCTGATCCCTCCTCTGTGTCTAATACAGGGTTGATCTGATCCCTTCTCTATGTCTAATACTGGGTGGATCTGATCCCTCCCCTGTCTAATACAGGGTGGATCTGATCCCTCCTCTGTGTCTAATACAGGGTTGATCTGATCCCTTCTCTATGTCTAATACTGGGTGGATCTGATCCCTCCCCTGTCTAATACAGGGTGGATCTGATCCCTCCTCTGTGTCTAATACAGGGTTGATCTGATCCCTTCTCTATGTCTAATACTGGGTGGATCTGATCCCTCCCCTATGTCTAATACAGGGTGGATCTGATCCCTCCTCTATGTCTAATACAGGGTGGATCTGATCCCTCCTCTGTCTCTAATACAGGGTGGATCTGATCCCTCCTCTGTTTCTAATACAGGGTGAATCTGATCCCTCCCCTATGTCTAATACAGGGTGGATCTGATCCCTCCTCTATGTCTAATACAGGATGGATCTGATCCCTCCCCTATGTCTAATACAGGGTGGATCTGATCCCTCCCCTATGTCTAATACAGGGTGGATCTGATCCCTCCCCTATGTCTAATACAGGATGGATCTGATCCCTCCTATGTCTAATACAGGGTGGATCTGATCCCTCCCCTATGTCTAATACAGGGTGGATCTGATCCCTCCCCTATGTCTAATACAGGGTGGATCTGATCCCTCCTATGTCTAATACAGGGTGGATCTGATCCCTCCCCTATGTCTAATACAGGATGGATCTGATCCCTCCCCTATGTCTAATACAGGGTGGATCTGATCCCTCCCCTATGTCTAATACAGGATGGATCTGATCCGTCCTCTATGTCTAATACAGGATGGATCTGATCCCTCCTCTGTGTCTAATACAGGGTGGATCTGATCCCTCCCCTGTGTCTAATACAGGGTGGATCTGATCCCTCCTCTGTGTCTAATACTGGGTGGATCTGATCCCTCCCCTATGTCTAATACAGGGTGGATCTTATCCCTCCTCTATGTCTAATACAGGATGGATCTGATCCCTCCTCTGTGTCTAATACAGGGTGGATCTGATCCCTCCTCTGTGTCTAATACAGGGTGGATCTGATCCCTCCTCTGTGTCTAATACAGGGTGGATCTGATCCCTCCTCTATGTCTAATACAGGGTGGATCTGATCCCTCCCCTATGTCTAATACAGGGTGGATCTGATCCCTCCTCTATGTCTAATACAGGGTGGATCTGATCCCTCCCCTATGTCTAATACAGGGTGAATCTGATCCCTCCCCTATGTCTAATACAGGGTGGATCTGATCCCTCCCCTGTGTCCAATACAGGGTGGATCTGATCCCTCCCCTATGTCCAATACAGGGTGGATCTGATCCCTCCCCTATGTCTAATACAGGGTGGATCTGATCCCTCCCCTATGTCTAATACAGGGTGGATCTGATCCCTCCCCTGTGTCCAATACAGGGTGGATCTGATCCCTCCCCTATGTCTAATACAGGGTGGATCTGATCCCTCCCCTATGTCTAATACAGGGTGAATCTGATCCCTCCCCTATGTCTAATACAGGGTGGATCTGATCCCTCCTATGTCTAATACAGGGTGAATCTGATCCCTCCCCTATGTCTAATACAGGGTGGATCTGATCCCTCCCCTATGTCTAATACAGGGTGAATCTGATCCCTCCCCTATGTCTAATACAGGGTGGATCTGATCCCTCCCCTATGTCTAATACAGGGTGGATCTGATCCCTCCCCTGTGTCCAATACAGGGTGGATCTGATCCCTCCCCTATGTCTAAAACAGGGTGGATCTGATCCCTCCCCTATGTCTAATACAGGGTGGATCTGATCCCTCCCCTATGTCTAATACAGGGTGAATCTGATCCCTCCCCTATGTCTAATACAGGGTGGATCTGATCCCTCCTATGTCTAATACAGGGTGAATCTGATCCCTCCCCTATGTCTAATACAGGGTGGATCTGATCCCTCCCCTATGTCTAATACAGGGTGAATCTGATCCCTCCCCTATGTCTAATACAGGGTGGATCTGATCCCTCCTATGTCTAATACAGGGTGAATCTGATCCCTCCCCTATGTCTAATACAGGGTGGATCTGATCCCTCCTCTATGTCTAATACAGGGTGGATCTGATCCCTCCCCTATGTCTAATACAGGGTGGATCTGATCCCTCCTCTATGTCTAATACAGGGTGGATCTGATCCCTCCCCTATGTCTAATACAGGGTGGATCTGATCCCTCCTCTATGTCTAATACAGGGTGGATCTGATCCCTCCCCTGTGTCTAATACAGGGTGGATCTGATCCCTCCTATGTCTAATACAGGGTGAATCTGATCCCTCCCCTATGTCTAATACAGGGTGGATCTGATCCCTCCTCTATGTCTAATACAGGGTGGATCTGATCCCTCCCCTATGTCTAATACAGGGTGGATCTGATCCCTCCTCTATGTCTAATACAGGGTGGATCTGATCCCTCCCCTATGTCTAATACAGGGTGAATCTGATTCCTCCCCTATGTCTAATACAGGGTGGATCTGATCCCTCCCCTATGTCTAATACAGGGTGAATCTGATCCCTCCCCTATGTCTAATACAGGGTGGATCTGATCCCTCCTATGTCTAATACAGGGTGAATCTGATCCCTCCCCTATGTCTAATACAGGGTGGATCTGATCCCTCCCCTATGTCTAATACAGGGTGAATCTGATCCCTCCCCTATGTCTAATACAGGGTGAATCTGATCCCTCCCCTATGTCTAATACAGGGTGAATCTGATCCCTCCCCTATGTCTAATACAGGGTGGATCTGATCCCTCCTCTATGTCTAATACAGGGTGGATCTGATCCCTCCCCTATGTCTAATACAGGGTGGATCTGATCCCTCCTCTATGTCTAATACAGGGTGGATCTGATCCCTCCCCTATGTCTAATACAGGGTGAATCTGATCCCTCCCCTATGTCTAATACTGGGTGGATCTGATCCCTCCCCTATGTCTAATACAGGGTGGATCTGATCCCTCCCCTGTGTCCAATACAGGGTGGATCTGATCCCTCCCCTATGTCCAATACAGGGTGGATCTGATCCCTCCCCTATGTCTAATACAGGGTGGATCTGATCACTCCCCTGTGTCTAATACAGAATGGATCTGATCCCTTCTCTATGTCTAATACAGGGTGGATCTGATCCCTCCCCTATGTCTAATACAGGGTGGATCTGATCCCTCCTATGTCTAATACAGAGTGGATCTGATCCCTCCCCTATGTCTAATACAGGGTGGATCTGATCCCTCCCCTATGTCTAATACAGGGTGGATCTTATCCCTCTATGTCTAATATAGGGTGGATCTGATCCCTCCTCTATGTCTAAAGCAGGGTGGATCTGATCCCTCCTCTATGACTAATAGAGGGTGGATCTGACCCCTCCCCTGTGTCTAATACAGGGTGGATCTGATCCCTCCCCTATGTCTAATACAGGGTGGATCTGATCCCTCCCCTATGTCCAATACAGGGTGGATCTTATCCTTCCTCTATGTCTAATACAGGGTGGATCTGATCCCTCCCCTATGTCTAATACAGGGTGAATCTGACCCCTCCCCTATGTCTAATACAGGGTGGATCTGATCCCTCCCCTATGTCTAATACAGGGTGGATCTCATCCCTCCCCTATGTCTAATACAGGGTGGATCTGATCCCTCCCCTATGTCTAATACTGGGTGGATCTGATCCCTCCTCTGTCTAATACAGGGTGGATCTGACCCCTCCTCTATGTCTTATACAGGGTGGATCTGATCCCTCCCCTATGTCTAATACAGGGTGGATCTGATCCCTCCCCTATGTCTAATACAGGGTGGATCTCATCCCTCCTCTGTCTAAAACTGGGTGGATCTGATCCCTCCTCTGTCTAATACAGGGTGGATCTGACCCCTCCTCTATGTCTTATACAGGGTGGATCTGATCCCTCCCCTATGTCTAATACAGGGTGGATCAGATCCCTCCCCTATATCTAATACAGGGTGGATCTGATCCCTCCACTATGTCTACTACAGGGTGGATCTGATCCCTCCCCTATATCTAATACAGGGTGGATCTGATCCCTCCTATGTCTAATACAGGGTGGATCAGATCCCTCCCCTATATCTAATACAGGGTGGATCTGATCCCTCTTCTATGTCTAATACTGGGTGGATCTGATCCCTCCTCTGTCTAATACTGGGTGGATCTGATCCCTCCCCTTTGTCTAATACAGGGTGGATCTGACCCCTCCTCTATGTCTTATACAGGGTGGATCTGATCCCTCCTCTATGTCTAATACAGGGTGGATCTGATCCCTCCCCTATGTCTAATACAGGGTGGATCAGATCCCTCCCCTATATCTAATACAGGGTGGATCTGATCCCTCCCCTATGTCTACTGCAAGGTGGATCTGATTCCTCCCCTATGTCTAATACAGGGTGGATCCGATCCCTCCCCTATGTCTAATACTGGGTGGATCCCATCCCTCCCCTATGTCTAATACAGGGTGGATCCGATCCCTCCCCTTTGTCTAATACAGGGTGGATCCGACCCCTCCTCTATGTCTAATACAGGGTGGATCTGATCCCTCCTATGTCTAATACAGGGTGGATCTGATCCCTCCCCTATGTCTAATACAGGGTGGATCTGATCCCTCCCCTATGTCTAATACAGGGTGGATCTGATCCCTCCCCTATGTCTACTACAGGGTGGATCTGATCCCTCCCCTATGTCTAATACAGGGTGGATCTGATCCCTCCCCTATGTCTGATACAGGGTGGATCCGATCCCTCCCCTATGTCTAATACAGGGTGGATCCGATCCCTCCCCTATGTCTAATACAGGGTGGATCCGATCCCTCCCCTATGTCTAATACAGGGTGGATCCGATCCCTCCCCTTTGTCTAATACAGGGTGGATCTGACCCCTCCTCTATGTCTAATACAGGGTGGATCTGATCCCTCCTCTATGTCTAATACAGGGTGGATCTGATCCCTCCCCTATGTCTAATACAGGATGGATCTGATCCTTCCACTATGTCTAATACAGGGTGGATCTGATCCCTCCCCTATGTCTAATACAGGGTGGATCTGATCCCTCCCCTATGTCTAATACAGGGTGGATCTGATCCCTCCCCTATGTCTAATACAGGGTGGATCTGATCCCTCCCCTATGTCTAATACAGGGTGGATCTGATCCCTCCCCTATGTCTAATACTGGGTGGATCTGATCCCTCCCCTATGTCTAATACAGGGTGGATCTGATCCCTCCCCTATGTCTAATACTGGGTGGATCTGATCCCTCCCCTATGTCTAATACAGGGTGGATCTGATCCCTCCCCAATGTCTAATACAGGGTGGATCTGATCCCTCCCCTATGTCTAATACTGGGTGGATCTGATCCCTCCTCTATGTCTAATACAGGGTGGATCTGATCCCTCCCCTATGTCTAAAACAGGATGGATCTGATCCTTCCCCTATGTCTAATACAGGGTGGATCTGATCCCTCCCCTATGTCTAATACTGGGTGGATCTGATCCCTCCCCTATGTCTAATACAGGGTGGATCTGATCCCTCCTCTGTGTCTAATACAGGGTGGATCTGATCCCTCCCCTATGTCTAATACTGGGTGGATCTGATCCCTCCCCTATGTCTAATACTGGGTGGATCTGATCCCTCCTCTATGTCTAATACAGGATGGATCTGATCCCTCCCCTATGTCTAATACAGGGTGGATCTGACCCCTCCCCTATGTCTAATACAGGGTGGATCTGATCCCTCCCCTATGTCTAATACAGGGAGGATCTGATCCCTCCTCTATGTCTAATACAGGATTGATCTGATCCCTCCCCTATGTCTAATACAGGGTGGATCTGATCCCTCCCCTATGTCTAATACAGGATGGATCTGATCCCTCCCCTATGTCTAATACAGGATGGATCTGATCCCTTCTCTATGTCTAATACAGGGTGGATCTGATCCCTCCTCTATGTCTAATACAGGGTGGATCTGATCCCTCCTCTATGTCTAATACGGGGTGGATCTGATCCCTCCCCTATGTCTAATACAGGGTGGATCTGATCCCTCCTCTATGTCTAATACAGGGTGGATCTGATCCCTCCCCTATGTCTAATACAGGGTGGATCTGATCCCTCCTCTATGTCTAATACAGGGTGGATCTGATCCCTCCCCTATGTCTAATACAGGGTGGATCTGATCCCTCCTCTGTGTCTAATACACGGTGGATCTGATCCCTCCCCTGTGTACAATACAGGGTAGATCTGATCCCTCCCCTATGTCTAATACAGGGTGGATCTGATCTCTCCCCTATGTCCAATACAAGGTGGATCTGATCCCTCCCCTATGTCCAATACAGGGTGGATCTGATCCCTCCCCTATGTCTAATACAGGGTGGATCTGATCCCTCCCCTATGTCTAATACAGGGTGGATCTGATCCCTCCCCTATGTCTAATACAGGGTGAATCTGACCCCTCCCCTATGTCTAATACAGGGTGGATCTGATCCCTCCCCTATGTCTAATACAGGGTGGATCTCATCCCTCCCCTATGTCTAATACAGGGTGGATCTGATCCCTCCCCTATGTCTAATACAGGGTGGATCTGATCCCTCCTCTATGTCTAATACAGGGTGGATCTGATCCCTCCCCTATGTCTAATACAGGGTGGATCTGATCCCTCCTCTATGTCTAATACAGGGTGGATCTGATCCCTCCCCTATGTCTAATACAGGGTGGATCTGATCCCTCCACTATGTCTAATACAGGGTGGATCTGATCCCTCCTCTGTGTCTAATACACGGTGGATCTGATCCCTCCCCTGTGTACAATACAGGGTAGATCTGATCCCTCCCCTATGTCTAATACAGGGTGGATCTGATCTCTCCCCTATGTCCAATACAAGGTGGATCTGATCCCTCCCCTATGTCCAATACAGGGTGGATCTGATCCCTCCCCTATGTCTAATACAGGGTGGATCTGATCCCTCCCCTATGTCTAATACAGGGTGGATCTGATCCCTCCCCTATGTCTAATACAGGGTGAATCTGACCCCTCCCCTATGTCTAATACAGGGTGGATCTGATCCCTCCCCTATGTCTAATACAGGGTGGATCTCATCCCTCCACTATGTCTAATACAGGGTGGATCTGATCCCTCCCCTATGTCTAATACAGGGTGGATCTCATCCCTCCTCTGTCTAATACAGGATGGATCTGATCCCTCCCCTATGTCTAATACAGGGTGGATCTGACCCCTCCTCTATGTCTTATACAGGGTGGATCTGATCCCTCCCCTATGTCTAATACAGGGTGGATCTGACCCCTCCTCTATGTCTAATACAGGGTGGATCTGATTCTTCCCCTATATCTAATACAGGGTGGATCTGATCCCTCCCCTATGTCTAATACAGGGTGGATCTGACCCCTCCTCTATGTCTAATACAGGGTGGATCTGATTCTTCCCCTATATCTAATACAGGGTGGATCTGATCCCTCCTCTATGTCTAATACAGGGTGGATCTGATTCTTCCCCTATATCTAATACAGGGTGGATCTGATCCCTCCCCTATGTCTAATACAGGGTGGATCTCATCCCTCCTCTGTCTAATACTGGGTGGATCTGATCCCTCCCCTATGTCTAATACAGGGTGGATCTGATCCCTCCCCTATGTCTAATACAGGGTGGATCTCATCCCTCCTCTGTCTAATACTGGGTGGATCTGATCCCTCCTCTGTCTAATACAGGGTGGATCTGACCCCTCCTCTATGTCTTATACAGGGTGGATCTGATCCCTCCCCTATGTCTAATACAGGGTGGATCAGATCCCTCCCCTATATCTAATACAGGGTGGATCTGATCCCTCCACTATGTCTACTACAGGGTGGATCTGATCCCTCCCCTATATCTAATACAGGGTGGATCTGATCCCTCCTATGTCTAATACAGGGTGGATCTGATCCCTCCCCTATGTCTAATACAGGGTGGATCTCATCCCTCCTCTGTGTCTAATACAGGGTGGATCTGATCCCTCCTCTATGTCTAATACTGGGTGGATCTGATCCCTCCTCTGTCTAATACTGGGTGGATCTGATCCCTCCCCTTTGTCTAATACAGGGTGGATCTGACCCCTCCTCTATGTCTTATACAGGGTGGATCTGATCCCTCCTCTATGTCTAATACAGGGTGGATCTGATCCCTCCCCTATGTCTAATACAGGGTGGATCAGATCCCTCCCCTATATCTAATACAGGGTGGATCTGATCCCTCCCCTATGTCTACTGCAAGGTGGATCCGATCCCTCCCCTATGTCTAATACAGGGTGGATCGGATCCCTCCCCTATGTCTAATACAGGGTGGATCTGATCCCTTCTCTATGTCTAATACAGGGTGGATCTGATCCCTCCCCTATGTCTAATACAGGGTGGATCTGATCCCTTCTCTATGTCTAATACAGGGTGGATCTGATCCCTTCTCTATGTCTAATACAGGGTGGATCTGATCCCTCCCCTATGTCTAATACAGGGTGGATCTGATCCCTTCTCTATGTCTAATACAGGGTGGATCTGATCCCTCCTCTATGTCTAATACAGGGTGGATCTGATCCCTCCTCTATGTCTAATACAGGGTGGATCTGATCCCTCCTCTATGTCTAATACAGGGTGGATCTGATCCCTCCCCTATGTCTAATACAGGGTGAATCTGATCCCTCCTCTATGTCTAATACAGGGTGGATCTGATCCCTCCCCTATGTCTAATACAGGGTGGATCTGATCCCTCCCCTATGTCTAATACAGGGTGGATCTGATCCCTCCTCTGTGTCTAATACACAGTGGATCTGATCCCTCCCCTGTGTACAATACAGGGTAGATCTGATCCCTCCCCTATGTCTAATACAGGGTGGATCTGATCCCTCCTCTATGTCTAATACAGGGTGGATCTGATCCCTCCACTATGTCTAATACAGGGTGGATCTGATCCCTCCTCTGTGTCTAATACACAGTGGATCTGATCCCTCCCCTGTGTACAATACAGGGTAGATCTGATCCCTCCCCTATGTCTAATACAGGGTGGATCTGATCCCTCCTCTATGTCTAATACAGGGTGGATCTGATCCCTCCACTATGTCTAATACAGGGTGGATCTGATCCCTCCACTATGTCTAATACAGGGTGGATCTGATCCCTCCTCTGTGTCTAATACACGGTGGATCTGATCCCTCCCCTGTGTACAATACAGGGTAGATCTGATCCCTCCCCTATGTCTAATACAGGGTGAATCTGATCCCTCCTCTATGTCTAATACAGGGTGGATCTGATCCCTCCACTATGTCTAATACAGGGTGGATCTGATCCCTCCTCTGTGTCTAATACACGGTGGATCTGATCCCTCCCCTGTGTACAATACAGGGTAGATCTGATCCCTCCCCTATGTCTAATACAGGGTGGATCTGATCTCTCCCCTATGTCCAATACAGGGTGGATCTGATCCCTCCCCTATGTCCAATACAGGGTGGATCTGATCCTTCCCCTATGTCTAATACAGGGTGGATCTGATCCCTCCCCTATGTCTAATACAGGGTGGATCTGATCCCTCCCCTATGTCTAATACAGGGTGGATCTGATCCCTCCTCTATGTCTAATACAGGATGGATCTGATCCCTCCTCTATGTCTAATACACGGTGGATCTGATCCCTCCTCTATGTCTAATACAGGGTGGATCTGATCCCTCCTCTATGTCTAATACAGGGTGGATCTGATCCCTTCTCTATGTCTAATACTGGGTGGATCTGATCCCTCCTCTATGTCTAATACACGGTGGATCTGATCCCTCCTCTATGTCTAATACAGGGTGGATCTGATCCCTCCTCTATGTCTAATACACGGTGGATCTGATCCCTCCTCTATGTCTAATACACGGTGGATCTGATCCCTCCTCTATGTCTAATACAGGGTGGATCTGATCCCTCCTCTATGTCTAATACAGGGTGGATCTGATCCCTCCTCTATGTCTAATACAGGGTGGATCTGATCCCTCCCCTATGTCTAATACACGGTGGATCTGATCCCTCCCCTATGTCTAATACAGGGTGGATCTGATCCCTCCTCTATGTCTAATACAGGGTGGATCTGATCCCTCCCCTATGTCTAATACAGGGTGGATCTGATCCCTCCCCTATGTCTAATACAGGGTGGATCTGATCCCTCCCCTATGTCTAATACAGGGTGGATCTGATCCCTCCTCTATGTCTAATACAGGGTGGATCTGATCCCTCCACTATGTCTAATACAGGGTGGATCTGATCCCTCCTCTGTGTCTAATACACGGTGGATCTGATCCCTCCCCTGTGTACAATACAGGGTAGATCTGATCCCTCCCCTATGTCTAATACAGGGTGAATCTGATCCCTCCTCTATGTCTAATACAGGGTGGATCTGATCCCTCCACTATGTCTAATACAGGGTGGATCTGATCCCTCCTCTGTGTCTAATACACGGTGGATCTGATCCCTCCCCTGTGTACAATACAGGGTAGATCTGATCCCTCTCCTATGTCTAATACAGGGTGGATCTGATCCCTCCTCTGTGTCTAATACACGGTGGATCTGATCCCTCCCCTGTGTACAATACAGGGTAGATCTGATCTCTCCCCTATGTCCAATACAGGGTGGATCTGATCCTTCCCCTATGTCTAATACAGGGTGGATCTGATCCCTCCCCTATGTCTAATACAGGGTGGATCTGATCCCTCCCCTATGTCTAATACAGGGTGGATCTGATCCCTCCTCTATGTCTAATACAGGATGGATCTGATCCCTCCTCTATGTCTAATACACGGTGGATCTGATCCCTCCTCTATGTCTAATACAGGGTGGATCTGATCCCTCCTCTATGTCTAATACAGGGTGGATCTGATCCCTCCCCTATGTCTAATACAGGGTGGATCTGATCCCTCCTCTATGTCTAATACACGGTGGATCTGATCCCTCCTCTATGTCTAATACACGGTGGATCTGATCCCTCCTCTATGTCTAATACAGGGTGGATCTGATCCCTCCTCTATGTCTAATACAGGGTGGATCTGATCCCTCCTCTATGTCTAATACAGGGTGGATCTGATCCCTCCTCTATGTCTAATACACGGTGGATCTGATCCCTCCTCTATGTCTAATACAGGATGGATCTGATCCCTCCTCTATGTCTAATACACGGTGGATCTGATCCCTCCCCTATGTCTAATACAGGGTGGATCTGATCCCTCCCCTATGTCTAATACAGGGTGGATCTGATCCCTCCCCTATGTCTAATACAGGGTGGATCTGATCCCTCCTCTATGTCTAATACAGGGTGGATCTGATCCCTCCCCTATGTCTAATACAGGGTGGATCTGATCCCTCCCCTATGTCTAATACAGGGTGGATCTGATCCCTCCTCTGTCTAATACTGGGTGGATCTGATCCCTCCCCTTTGTCTAATACAGGGTGGATCTGACCCCTCCTCTATGTCTACTACAGGGTGGATCTGATCCCTACCCTATATCTAATACAGGGTGGATCTGATCCCTCCTATGTCTAATACAGGGTGGATCTGATCCCTCCCCTATGTCTAATACAGGGTGGATCTCATCCCTCCTCTGTGCCTAATACAGGGTGGATCTGATCCCTCCTCTATGTCTAATACAGGGTGGATCTCATCCTTCCTCTGTCTAATACTGGGTGGATATGATCCCTCCCCTTTGTCTCATACAGGGTGGATCTGACCCCTCCTCTATGTCTTATACAGGGTGGATCTGATCCCTCCTCTATGTGTAATACAGGGTGGATCTGATCCCTCCCCTATGTCTAATACAGGGTGGATCAGATCCCTCGCCTATATCTAATACAGGGTAGATCTGATCCCTCCCCTATGTCTACTACAGAGTGGATCTGATTCCTCCCCTATGTCTAATACAGGGTGGATCCGATCCCTCCCCTATGTCTAATACTGGGTGGATCTGATCCCTCCCCTATGTCTAATACAGGGTGGATCTGATCCCTCCCCTATGTCTAATACAGGGTGGATCTGATCCCTCCCCTTTGTCTAATACAGGGTGGATCTGACCCCTCCCCTATGTGTAATACAGGGTGGATCTGATCCCTCCCCTATGTCTACTACAGGGTGGATCTGATCCCTCCACTATGTCTACTACAGGGTGGATCCGATCCCTCCCCTATGTCTAATACAGGGTGGATCCGATCCCTCCCCTATGTCTAATACAGGGTGGATCTGATCCCTCCTCTATGTCTAATACAGGGTGGATCTCATCCCTCCTCTGTCTAATACTGGGTGGATCTGATCCCTCCCCTTTGTCTCATACAGGGTGGATCTGACCCCTCCTCTATGTCTTATACAGGGTGGATCTGATCCCTCCTCTATGTGTAATACAGGGTGGATCTGATCCCTCCCCTATGTCTAATACAGGGTGGATCAGATCCCTCGCCTATATCTAATACAGGGTGGATCTGATCCCTCCCCTATGTCTACTACAGAGTGGATCTGATCCCTCCCCTATGTCTAATACAGGGTGGATCCGATCCCTCCCCTATGTCTAATACTGGGTGGATCCGATCCCTCCCCTATGTCTAATACAGGGTGGATCTGATCCCTCCCCTATGTCTAATACAGGGTGGATCTGATCCCTCCCCTTTGTCTAATACAGGGTGGATCTGACCCCTCCTCTATGTCTAATACAGGGTGGATCTGATCCCTCCCCTATGTCTAATACAGGGTGGATCTGATCCCTCCCCTGTGTCCAATACAGGGTGGATCTGATCCCTCCCCTATGTCCAATACAGGGTGGATCTGATCCCTCCCCTATGTCTAATACAGGGTGGATCTGATCCCTCCCCTCTAATACAGGGTGGATCTGATCCCTCCCATGTGTCCAATACAGGGTGGATCTGATCCCTCCCCTGTGTCCAATACAGGGTGGATCTGATCCCTCCCCTATGTCTAATACAGGGTGGATCTGATCCCTCCCCTATGTCTAATACAGGGTGGATCTGATCCCTCCCCTGTGTCTAATACAGGGTGGATCTGATCCCTCCCCTGTGTCTAATACAGGATGGATCTGATCCCTCCCCTGTGTCCAATACAGGGTGCATCTGATCCCTCCCCTATGTCTAATACACGGTGGATCTGATCCCTCCTCTGTGTCTAATGCAGGGTGGATCTGATCCCTCCTCTATGTCTAATACAGGGTGGATCTGATCCCTCCCCTGTGTCTAATACAGGGTGAATCTGATCCCTCCTCTGTGTCTAATACAGGGTGGATCTGATCCCTCCCTATGTCTAATACAGGGTGGATCTGATCCCTCCCCTATGTCTAATACAGGGTGGATCTGATCCCTCCCCTATGTCTAATACAGGGTGGATCTGATCCCTCCCCTATGTCTAATACAGGGTGGATCTCATCCCTCCTCTGTCTAATACTGGGTGGATCTGATCCCTCCTCTGTCTAATACTGGGTGGATCTGATCCCTCCCCTTTGTCTAATACAGGGTGGATCTGACCCCTCCTCTATGTCTTATACAGGGTGGATCTGATCCCTCCCCTATGTCTACTACAGGGTGGATCTGATCCCTCCCCTATATCTAATACAGGGTGGATCTGATCCCTCCTATGTCTAATACTGGGTGGATCTGATCCCTCCCCTATGTCTAATACAGGGTGGATCTGATCCCTCCCCTATGTCTAATACAGGGTGGATCTGATCCCTCCCCTATGTCTAATACAAGGTGGATCAGATCCCTCCCCTATATCTAATACAGGGTGGATCTGATCCCTCCCCTATGTCTAATACTGGGTGGATCTGATCCCTCCCCTATGTCTAATACAGGGTGGATCTGATCCCTCCCCTATGTCTAATACAGGGTGGATCTGATCCCTCCCCTATGTCTAATACAAGGTGGATCAGATCCCTCCCCTATATCTAATACAGGGTGGATCTGATCCCTCCCCTATGTCTACTACAGAGTGGATCTGATCCCTCCCCTATGTCTAATACAGGGTGGATCCGATCCCTCCCCTATGTCAAATACTGGGTGGATCCGATCCCTCCCCTATGTCTAATACAGGGTGGATCCGATCCCTCCCCTATGTCTAATACAGGGTGGATCCGATCCCTCCCCTATGTCTAATACAGGGTGGATCAGATCCCTCCCCTATATCTAATACAGGGTGGATCTGATCCCTCCCCTATGTCTAATACAGGGTGGATCCGATCCCTCCCCTATGTCAAATACTGGGTGGATCCGATCCCTCCCCTATATCTAATACAGGGTGGATCTGATCCCTCCCCTATGTCTAATACAGGGTGGATCTGACCCCTCCACTATGTCTACTACAGAGTGGATCCGATCCCTCCCCTATGTCTAATACAGGGTGGATCCGATCCCTCCCCTATGTCAAATACTGGGTGGATCCGATCCCTCCCCTATGTCTAATACAGGGTGGATCCGATCCCTCCCCTTTGTCTAATACAGGGTGGATCCGACCCCTCCTCTATGTCTAATACAGGGTGGATCCGATCCCTCCCCTATGTCTAATACAGGGTGGATCCGATCCCTCCCCTATGTCAAATACTGGGTGGATCCGATCCCTCCCCTATGTCTAATACAGGGTGGATCCGATCCCTCCCCTTTGTCTAGTACAGGGTGGATCTGACCCCTCCTCTATGTCTAATACAGGGTGGATCTGATCCCTCCCCTATGTCTAATACAGGGTGGATCCGATCCCTCCACTATGTCTACTACAGGGTGGATCCGATCCCTCCCCTATGTCTAATACAGGGTGGATCCGATCCCTCCCCTATGTCTAATACAGGGTGGATCTCATCGCTCCCCTATGTCTAATACAGGGTGGATCTGATCCCTCCCCTTTGTCTAATACAGGGTGGATCTGACCCCTCCTCTATGTCTAATACAGGGTGGATCTGACCCCTCCCCTATGTCTAATACAGGGTGGATCTGATCCCTCCTCTGTGTCTAATACAGGGTGGATCTGACCCCTCCCCTGTGTCTAATACAGGATGGATCTGATCCCTTCTCTGTGTCTAATACAGGGTGGATCAGATCCCTCCCCTATGTCTAATACAGGGTGGATCTGATCCCTCCCCTATGTCTAATACAGGGTGGATCTGATCCCTCCTCTATGTCTAATACAGGATGGATCTGATCCCTCCTCTATGTCTAATACAGGGTGGATCAGATCCCTCCCCTATGTCTAATACAGGGTGGATCTGATCCCTCCCCTATGTCTAATACAGGGTGGATCTGATCCCTCCTCTATGTCTAATTCAGGATGGATCTGATCCCTCCTCTATGTGTAATACAGGGTGGATCAGATCCCTCCCCTATGTCTAATACCGGGTGGATCTGATCCCTCTCCTATGTCTAATACAGGGCGCTGCTCTTCCCTTGCCGCCACATACCGTTACCTTGCCGCCACATACCGTTACCTTGCCGCCACATACCGTTACCTTAGCATACTATCTGAATACAGTGTTTCCCATTTGGGATTATATCGCTATATTTTATGAAAGCGTTATATATAAGAATCCGGTGGATTCGAAACGTGTTGACACTGATTCATGTGCTTGTGTACACAATAAATTATCAAAATTTTCTTGCATCATATTCCACCTGTGAGTGCGGTGTATTTCCTAAATTGTTATAGTTAGGACTTTGGTCCATTACACCAGCACTCCAAACAATTGTCTAGCTGAGTGCAGACCAATTCTCTACAAGAGTGCACGGTTGGGCATCCACAGACTGGCCACCGCTGGATGAGGAGCATCCCGGAGCTAGCTGCGGACACGGCCCCCGGTTCCCTGCCCAGCTCTCCGCTCTCCTAGGGGCTGTTCCTTCCCCGCTCCCCTGCCACACCATGCTCTCATTCCCTGCGCTGAGGGGAATAGTGAGGAGGGAGAAGTTAATGGCGGGTCCATGAGGTCAGGATGTGACCTGAAGAGCCAGGGCCCGATGGGGGTCCCCTCTGTTCATCGGGCCCCATACGCCAGTCAGGGCAGTAATGCCCCGATGGCGGCCCTGCTGAGCAGTGTGTGTGCACAGTATCCCAGACAGCGTGAGTGGGCCCCCTATCTCGCCAGGACCCTGGCACTTGCCCGGGTGCTGACGCCGGCCCCATTGACCCCGGTGTAGAGCATAAATTCCCCATTGACTCCGGTGTAGAGCATCTTTCTCCATTGACTCCGGTGTAGAGCATCCTTCCCCACTGACCCTGCTGTAGAGCTTCTGGCCCCATTGACCCCGGTGTAGAGCATCCTTCCCCACTGCCCCCCCCCCCCCTCGCCCCTGGTGTAGAGCATCCTTCCCCACTGCCCCCGATGTAGAGCATCTGGCCCCAATGACCCCGGTGTGAAGAAACCAGATTGTATCTTAATTACCCAGACAGCTACCTTTTTGCAAACCAATAAGAACTGACTTTTCATTTGTATATTGGCTTGTGCATTTAAGTGTTTATGTCTGGTGGTTCAAGAAGACAGACTTGCAAACTGATACCATTTAACATACTGTGTAAGTTTGTAATAGTGACTTGTACATAGTGTGTGTTTATCTTTGTTTATTGATGTGTGCTGATATGCTAATTGTGCATTGAATTCCAGAACTAGCTTGGTGACTTCTAAAGCAGAGAAGGAAAGACTGTGCAGATAGATTGAATGGTCAAGTAGTACTATGTAATCTCATCACATCACCATTGTTTGCTATATATAAATGTTGAACTAAAGGACACTGAGTAATTCTAAATATAGCTTACATGCCTTGGGTATAAAAAGAATCAGAGATCACCTCCTGGGGGAGACTGAAGTAACACAGAGCGACATTCTGCAAACCACCCAACAGACAAGAGAAAGGACTGCAGCCAATTCATCATGGCACCATCACGAGGGAGACTGGTCTAGGATGCTATAGGAAACAACCTAGGGGTTTTCGGCTCCGGTTGGAAGGACACAGATCTGATCCAGTGACCATCTCTGCACCATGGATATGTTTGGAGAAAGCCAGGTTTGGGACCCGCTGGTCGCCTGGTTCCATGGAGAGGGTCAGATAAGCCAGGTGGTGACTCTCGTGTCAACTGGCTTTGGACCTTGTATGGACTCTATGGACAGTTCTTGGTCATCTCCCTATGCTTGTCGTTGCCCCTTCTCTGTGCGTTCATCCACAGATGGAGTAGAGACCCTGGGAGTTCTGACGTCGTGTCATACTGGAAATACATGGAGACGCAGTGATATTTTATATGCGCCCATGTAATCAAGCAATTATAGCCATGTTGGGATTGTTCTGTTTGCTATTGTGTGCTGTGGTTCAATAAAATATTGCCACTGTTTTACCTTAACCCTGTGTTGTCTGTGTAGTGTATTGCCCACTGGGAGAAAGAGCGGGCATTCAGTGGTATGAGCCCTGGTCCATGAAGTCTTGCTAAAGACAGCCCGGCCAGTGGACGAGAGCACCCACTGACCCCGTTTCTTCACACCCAGTGTAGAGCATCTTTCCCCATTGACCCCGGTGTAGAGCATCTGGCCCCATTGACCCCGGTGTAGAGCATCTTTCCCCATTGACCCCGGTGTAGAGCATCTGGCCCCATTGACCCCGGTGTAGAGCATCTGGCCCCATTGACCCCGGTGTAGAGCATCTGGCCCCATTGACCCCGGTGTACAGCATCTGGCCCCATTGACCCCGGTGTAGAGCATCTGGCCCCATTGACCCCGGTGTAGAGCATCTGGCCCCATTGACCCCGGTGTAGAGCATCTGGCCCCATTGACCCCGGTGTAGAGCATCTGGCCCCATTGACCCCGGTGTAGAGCATCTGGCCCCATTGACCCCGATGTAGAGCATCTTTCCCCATTGACCCCGGTGTAGAGCATCTGGCCCCATTGACCCCGGTGTAGAGCATCTGGCCCCATTGACCCCGGTGTAGAGCATCTTTCCCCATTGACCCCGGTGTAGAGCATCTGGCCCCATTGACCCCGGTGTACAGCATCTGGCCCCATTGACCCCGGTGTAGAGCATCTGGCCCCATTGACCCCGGTGTAGAGCATCTGGCCCCATTGACCCCGGTGTAGAGCATCTGGCCCCATTGACCCCGGTGTACAGCATCTGGCCCCATTGACCCTGCTGTACAGCATCCTTCCCCATTGACCCCAGGGTAGAGCATCCTTCCCCATTGACCCCGGTGTAGAGCATCTGGCCCCATTGACCCCGGTGTAGAGCATCTGGCCCCATTGACCCCGGTGTAGAGCATCCTTCCCCATTGACCCCGGTGTAGAGCATCCTTCCCCATTGACCCCGGTGTAGAGCATCTGGCCCCATTGACCCCGGTGTAGAGCATCTGGCCCCATTGACCCCGGTGTAGAGCATCTTTCCCCATTGACCCCGGTGTAGAGCATCTGGCCCCATTGACCCCGGTGTAGAGCATCTTTCCCCATTGACCCCGGTGTAGAGCATCTGGCCCCATTGACCCCGGTGTAGAGCATCTGGCCCCATTGACCCCGGTGTAGAGCATCTGGCCCCATTGACCCCGGTGTACAGCATCTGGCCCCATTGACCCCGGTGTAGAGCATCTTTCCCCATTGACCCCGGTGTAGAGCATCTGGCCCCATTGACCCCGGTGTACAGCATCTGGCCCCATTGACCCCGGTGTAGAGCATCTGGCCCAATTGACCCCGGTGTAGAGCATCCTTCCCCATTGACCCCGGTGTAGAGCATCCTTCCCCATTGACCCCGCTGTAGAGCATCCTTCCCCATTGACCCCGCTGTAGAGCATCTCGCCCCATTGACCCCGGTGTAGAGCATCCTTCCCCATTGACCCCGCTGTAGAGCATCTCGCCCCATTGACCCCGGTGTAGAGCATCCTTCCCCATTGACCCCGGTGTAGAGCATCCTTCCCCATTGACCCCGGTGTAGAGCTTCTGGCCCCATTGACCCCGGTGTAGAGCATCTGGGCCTTCGCCTGCTGTCTATTACTAATGTAAATTTGTCACTTTTTGGCACATCGGATCGCAGTGTGTAGTCACACTATTGTAGACACGTACAACATCTTTATCACTTTTTTTTTTTAAAGGAATGTTCCGTAACCTAAAAATGTAAATTTTGACCCTCTGATTATTTACTGCAAGGGTTAACAAGGCCATAGGATGGATTAAGAATAGCGGATGCACTGGAAACACGGATTCACTCTTTGTCCCATTGTCTTTCCAGGCGTCTGTGCTGGATCGCTTCCTTGGCCTCCACCACGACGATGGGTGACGAGAGGACGCTCGTCGCATCTGCTGAACCCTACAGATGCAAACGTCCCCTCTACACTGAGCGGGCAGACTGACCACTGGCTCACTGACCGCTGGCTCACCGACCGCTGGCTCACCGACCGCTGGCTCACTGACCCACTGGCTCACTGACCGCTGGCTCACCGACCGCTGGCTCACCGACCGCTGGCTCACCGACCGCTGGCTCACCGACCCACTGGCTCAGAGCCTTGTGGGAACAGTGTGTGCATACGTGCGACCACGAGCTGTGGACCCCAGCAGCAATGACCACAAGGTGCGGTGGTAAAACACATGTATTTCTGGATACTCTCAATACAAGCTTCCACCTTATTGTAGAGGTATACTATACCAAAAATAAATAACGCTGTTACCTTAAAATCCCGTAATACAGCAACGTCTACAAGATAAACCCCCACCACGATGGCCCAGCAGACACAAGGAATGAAGTGCTGTACTGACCACTGACTGGTGGAGGCGCTTTATAATGCTCTTTCCCACCGAGCTTATTATAGGCTGGGACCAGAAGACTTCTCTTATAGCAGCAAGGAAGATCCTGGGAAAGGGAGCGTAGTGTGTAGTGCAGAGGCCGGAGCATAGAAGGTCGACCCGGGACCAGCCAAGACTGGAGTGGGCCAATGTAACATGAGCTATGGCCATGGCCCCGGACATTGACTGGGCCAATAACTGGAGTAACTCACTGCAACATGAGCTATGTCCATGGCCCCGGTCAAGGACTGGAGTAACTCACTGCAACATGAGCTATGGCCGTGGCCCCGGTCAAGGACTGGAGTAACTCACTGCAACATGAGCTATGTCCATGGCCCCGGTCAAGGACTGGAGTAACTCACTGCAACATGAGCTATGTCCATGGACCCGGCCAAGGACTGGAGTGGGCCAATGCAACATGAGCTATGGCCATGGCCCCGGACATTGACTGGGCCAATAACTGGAGTAACTCACTGCAACATGAGCTATGTCCATGGCCCCGGTCAAGGACTGGAGTAACTCACTGCAACATGAGCTATGTCCATGGACCCGGCCAAGGACTGGAGTGGGCCAATGCAACATGAGCTATGGCCGTGGCCCCGGTCAAGGACTGGAGTAACTCACTGCAACATGAGCTATGGCCATGGACCCAGCCACGGACCGGGCCAATAACTGGAGAAACTCACTGCAACATGAGGTATGGTCATGGATCCGGCCAAGGACTGGAGTAGGCCAATGCAACATGAGTTATGGTCATGGCCTGGCCAATGACTGGAGCAGGTCAATACAACCTATATGATCTATAGCCATAGACCTGGCGCATAACTGGAGCAACCCGCTGGACAGGAGCCCTGGCCATGGAACTGGTCAATGTATAAGGAGTAGGCAGATACAACCTGAGCTACAGTGATGGACCTCCCACTAGCCAATGAACGAGGCAGGCCGGCATAACATGGGTAATGGACAGAAACATCACAGCGGGGTAGGCTGACACCATCTGTGCTATGGACCTGGGCCGAGCAATGACTGGAGCAGCAGGGGACACCATAAGATATAAACATGGACTTTTCACCAACCAACGATCGGGGCAGGTTGATGAAACAAGAGGAATGGACAAGATCATCACAACAGCCCATGACATTAACAACAATATGGACGTCACACTGACCAGAGGTGAAGGGTCCTGGTACAATGACTCCTCACCATGGCTGCCATGGAGTCACACAACGACTGGGCCAGTCTCTAGTGGACGGACACTGGATAGTATGAGATAGACTGAGGGCTCGAGGTGAAGGATTGGGCCAGGACCACCATCCTGAATCCATGCTAAGCTCCAGCCTCTGCACCAAGACCCCAGCCACACCAAGGTCCTAGAGGTCACTGCTGATGAAAATGCAGCAAATGTAACATGCAATAACCAGAGTGGGCCAAGCGCGACCTTAGTGTGGACACCCAGCATCATGTATGGCGCCCTGCGGGCATCCTGGCTGCAGCGTAACGCAATATTGCACTATGATCATCCAGAACTTCCAATTCATCCAGGCATCATGGAAAGCCACCCCCCGCTGTACATATATAACACGCTATGGGCCGCTGTGGGGGGCACTGTGTCATGTGACGTTGACCTCCAGCACATGGTCGTCCATAGTTGGTATAACCAGGATTTGCCGCCCCGCGCTGCTGTTGCTGATTTGCCCGGCGTGGAATGGCTGCAGACGCGGCATTGGAAGTCCTTTCTGTTCTGCGGAGCTACTCAGGGGGCCAGGAGATAGTGAGGGGCACGGAGATCGCCCACTAGGGGCCTCACAGGGGTCCTCCACAGACACAGCGTCATTCTCCATCCAGCTGTCTGTAGAAACACAGAAGATCAGACCATTAATCAGAACCGACCAAGAGCGGAGAAGGGCGAGAGCCACCATCGTGTCCCAGGCTCCAGCGCTGCTGCACTGTGCGCTCAGTAAGCACTCGCGGATGAGGATATACAAGGGATTGGGGCCATGGACAACTCACCGGCATCCACGTGCTGCGAGTGACGGGGCAGGTACCGGAACAGCTGCACGTCGGGGTAGGGCAGGTATCCAGCGAAGAGAGGCATCACCTCCATCCGAACCGTATGGCACGCTCCAGGCTTCACCGGCATCAGAACCACGCCGGAGCTCCTGCCACACACCGCCCAGTTACTGCCACCGTCCACCACTGCAAGAGACAGCGCAGCATTAACCCCTTAGGGACAGCGCCCAGTATCACATCAGCGTCTGTAGAGCCCGGCGTCCGGACAATTTTACTTTATTTCAGCGGTAATGTGAAATGTGGAAAGTCCTAATTTTTTAGTAACGTTTGCCTGCTCCTATTCGTGCAGCAGACAGTGGCGCGGCACAGCTGGCGACATCCCAGAGCGCACAGCCGGCGACATCCCAGAGCGCACAGCCGGCGACATCCCAGAGCGCACAGCCGGCGACATCCCAGAGCGCACAGCCGGCGACATCCCAGAGCGCACAGCCGGCGACATCCCAGAGCGCACAGCCGGCGACATCCCAGAGCGCACAGCCGGCGACATCCCAGAGCGCACAGCCGGCGACATCCCAGAGCGCACAGCCGGCGACATCCCAGAGCGCACAGCCGGCGACATCCCAGAGCGCACAGCCGGCGACATCCCAGAGCGCACAGCCGGCGACATCCCAGAGCGCACAGCCGGCGACATCCCAGAGCGCACAGCCGGCGACATCCCAGAGCGCACAGCCGGCGACATCCCAGAGCGCACAGCCGGCGACATCCCAGCGCACAGCCGGCGACATCCCAGAGCACAGCCGGCGACATCCCAGAGCACAGCCGGCGACATCCCAGAGCACAGCCGGCGACATCCCAGAGCACAGCCGGCGACATCCCAGAGCACAGCCGGCGACATCCCAGAGCACAGCCGGCGACATCCCAGAGCACAGCCGGCGACATCCCAGAGCACAGCCGGCGACATCCCAGAGCACAGCCGGCGACATCCCAGAGCACAGCCGGCGACATCCCAGCGCACAGCCGGCGACATCCCAGAGCACAGCCGGCGACATCCCAGAGCACAGCCGGCGACATCCCAGCGCACAGCCGGCGACATCCCAGCGCACAGCCGGCGACATCCCAGAGCACAGCCGGCGACATCCCAGAGCACAGCCGGCGACATCCCAGAGCACAGCCGGCGACATCCCAGAGCACAGCCGGCGACATCCCAGAGCACAGCCGGCGACATCCCAGAGCACAGCCGGCGACATCCCAGAGCACAGCCGGCGACATCCCAGAGCACAGCCGGCGACATCCCAGAGCACAGCCGGCGACATCCCAGAGCACAGCCGGCGACATCCCAGAGCACAGCCGGCGACATCCCAGCGCACAGCCGGCGACATCCCAGAGCACAGCCGGCGACATCCCAGAGCACAGCCGGCGACATCCCAGAGCACAGCCGGCGACATCCCAGCGCACAGCCGGCGACATCCCAGCGCACAGCCGGCGACATCCCAGAGCACAGCCGGCGACATCCCAGAGCACAGCCGGCGACATCCCAGAGCACAGCCGGCGACATCCCAGAGCACAGCCGGCGACATCCCAGAGCACAGCCGGCGACATCCCAGAGCACAGCCGGCGACATCCCAGAGCACAGCCGGCGACATCCCAGAGCACAGCCGGCGACATCCCAGAGCACAGCCGGCGACATCCCAGCGCACAGCCGGCGACATCCCAGAGCACTGCTCTCGCTCTACATTCCTTTTCAATCGGCCTTTTATTTCGTTACGATCTTAAAAGGTTAAAATTTAGCAGCATTTGTATTTTTTTGAAGGAAATGTTCAAACCCCGTTTTTTATGGACCTGTTGAGTTTTCAAGGGGCTTTGGGGGCTGAGACATTGCAAACCCCCCAGAAGTGAGACCATTGTAAGAACTGCACACCCCAAATTATTCTAAACTGCTGTCAGGAAATGTGTTAACCCTTCACATGCTTCACAGGAATTCAGGCAAAGTGGATTCCAAAAATGAAAAATGGCGCGATTTCCACTAAACCATTGATTGAGCCGCAAAGGTTTCATTTTCACAAGAAACAAGAGGAGAAAATGGACCCTGAAGTGTAACATAGTAACATAGTAACATAGTAACATAGTAACATAGTTAGTAAGGCCGAAAAAAGACATTTGTCCATCCAGTTCAGCCTATATTCCATCATAATAAATCCCCAGATCTACGTCCTTCTACAGAACCTAATAATTGTATGATACAATATTGTTCTGCTCCAGGAAGACATCCAGGCCTCTCTTGAACCCCTCGACTGAGTTCGCCATCACCACCTCCTCAGGTAAGCAATTCCAGATTCTCACTGCCCTAACAGTAAAGAATCCTCTTCTATGTTGGTGGAAAAACCTTCTCTCCTCCAGACGCAAAGAATGCCCCCTTGTGCCCGTCACCTTCCTTGGTATAAACAGATCCTCAGCGAGATATTTGTATTGTCCCCTTATATACTTATACATGGTTATTAGATCGCCCCTCAGTCGTCTTTTTTCTAGACTAAATAATCCTAATTTCGCTAATCTATCTGGGTATTGTAGTTCTCCCATCCCCTTTATTAATTTTGTTGCCCTCCTTTGTACTCTCTCTAGTTCCATTATATCCTTCATGAGCACCGGTGCCCAAAACTGGACACAGTACTCCATGTGCGGTCTAACTAGGGATTTGTACAGAGGCAGTATAATGCTCTCATCATGTGTATCCAGACCTCTTTTAATGCACCCCATGATCCTGTTTGCCTTGGCAGCTGCTGCCAGTGTGTCAGGAAACTTCTCCTGAAAGTGGCGATACCCCACATGTGGTCTGACACTACTGGGGGCGCTCAGCCGGGGACTAGACACGTAGGAATCTGCCTGGAAAGAACCCCCACAAGGGACCCCATTCTGAAAACTAGACCACTAAAGCAATCCATCTAGGGGGAGGGGGGGGGGGGAATTCAGATTGTTGAACACATAGGCTCTAAAACAGATTTTTTTTTAAACGTCGCTGTGAAAACAAAATTTATTTTTTTTTCGATAAAATGTTGTTTTAGCCCCATTTTATCGTGAATGTGATAGTGCCCCATATGTGGCCGAACACTGAGGCCCGAGCGCACGGCCGGGATCAGGAGAAGAGGAAAGAAAGAGGCAGGGCTGTGGAGTCGGTATAAGATGGACCAACTCCGACAATATATAATAAATTGGGTCCAGCAGTTCAGGGAAGGATGTGCTGTAAATGTTTAAGGTTCCGGGCTGTTAGGGGAGATGAATCTGTGCTGCACTTTATGCACATGCTCAGTAGTGACCGATGCTGGGGAGTCGTGGATCCGGAAGTCAGGGAAATAGAGGAGTCGGAGTCAGTATAAGATGGACCAACTCTGACAATATGTAATAAATTGGGTCCAGCAGTTCAGGGAAGGATGTGCTGTAAATGTTTAACCTCTTCACGCCGCAGCTCTTTTTTTTTTTTTTTTTTTCGCAGTTCCTTTCCGTGTTCGTTTTTCGCTCCCCTCCTTCCCAGAGCCATAACTTTTTTATTTTTCCGTCAATTTGGCCATGTGAGGGCTTATTTTTTTGCGGGACGAGTTGCACTTTTGAACGACATCATTGGTTTTAGCATGTCGTGTACTAGAAAACGGGAAAAAAAATCCAAGTGCAGTGAAATTGAAAAAAAGTGCAATCCCACACTAGTTTTTTGTTTGGCTTTTTTGCTAGGTTCACTAAATGCTAAAACTGAGCTGCCATTACGATTCTCCAGGTCATTACGAGTTCATAGACACCAAACATGACTAGGGTTCTTTTATCTAAGTGGTAAAAAAATTCTAAACTTTGCTAAAAAGAAAAAATTTGCGCCATTTTCCGATACCCGTAGCATCTCCATTTTTCGTGATCTGGGGTCGGGTGAGGACTTATTTTTTGCGTGCCGAGATGACGTTTTTAATAATATTATTTTGGTGCAGATACGTTTTTTTTATCGCCCATTATTGCATTTTAATGCAATGTTGCGGCGATCAAAAAAAGTAATTCTGGCGGTTTCAATTTTTTTCGCGCTATGCCGTTTAGCGATCATTTTAATCCATTTTTTTGATAGATTGGGCGATTCTGAACGCGGCGATACCAAATATGTGTAGGTTTGATTTTATTTTTATTGATTTATTTTGGATAGGGCGAAAGAGACATGATTTAGATGTTTATTTTTTTTATATTTTTCAAACCTTTTTTTCATTTACTTTTTCCATGCTTCAATAGCCTCTATGGGAGGCTAGACGCTGGCACAGCACGATCGGCTCTGCTACATACATACAGGCGATGCTCAGATCGCTGCTATGTAGCTGAATTCCTATGAACGCCGACCACAGGGGGGCGCTCACAGCAATCCGGCGTCAACAACCATAGAGGTCTCAAGGAGAGCTGTGGTTGTCATGCCAACGCGTCTCTGACCCTCGATCATGTGACGGCCCGATGGCCGGAAGCGCTAGTTAAATGCTGCTGTCAGAGTTTGACAGCGGCATTTAACTAGTTAATAGCAGCGGGTGGATCGCAATTCCACCTGCCGCTATTGCACGCACATGTCAGCTGTACAAAACAGCTGACATGTCGTGGCTTTGATGTGCGCTCACCGCCGGAGCCGCATCAAAGGGGGAGAGACGACATGTGCGGTACTAGTACGTCGCATGTCGTGAAGGAGTTAAGGATCCGGGCTGTTGGCGGAGATGAATCTGTGCTGCACTTTATGCACATGCTCAGTAGTGACCGCTGCGGTGGTCTGGCTTACTGACTCCATCAGAAAGATCGGCTTCTGTGAAGGATTACCCCTTCCTCCCACGTCACCAATCCGTGACGTCACTACACAGGCCCAGCTCTCCGGCGCCCCCTTTGTCTCTCAGGTCAGTAAAGGGACTGCACCTAGAGCAAATGGCCGCCGGGGAGACTGCCCTGTTACCCACCCTGGGTATTCTAAGATTCGCAATCAGAGTAAAAGGATCAGCCCAAAATTAATTTATGATTTAATTGCCTTAAGGGCGCACTAGATAATTACAAGAAATATACAATCACAATATATCAAGAGTTACAGTCAGAGTACAATATAACAACAATAATACAAGGCTTAAAGGTATAAAGCTGGAGGTCAATTTACCAGGTCGAAGGTCGCTTGTGGAAGCCGGGGGGCATAGCATTCCGCAGGTCCAAAAACTTAGTTGCCGGGCAGCCCCCAGAAAGCATGTGCTTGCTCCCCTCTGGCTGGCATACCCTGTTCCTTAAGATGTCATCATCATCATCTTCTTCTGTGGAGTGAGTCCCTCCCAGTGACCTCAGCTTCTTCTTATACCTGGCTGAGCCCCCCCCGCCTGCAGCTGGGTGGGCTTAGCAATCTCCACCCCCTCTGTCTCCCTGCAAGATTTATTCCAATATCTAATAAATGGGATAACTTCTCTCAGGATGATCGGATCAGCACACGGGCAGTACCAGCGCCTGTGGTTTGTTCTGCCGGTCGTACTGGGATCAAACCTGGACCCATTCGGTCCCTGTGGGAGGCTGATCCCTATATCTCGGGTTTCAGACCTTCCACCGTCACGGGAGTCACACTGTTGGATGCACAATTTCTTTAGGGTAAGGAGAATATTTTTTATGAGCCTGTACCTCGGACGATGCGTCCATAATTCACAATTCCATGTTGGAGACGGTTTGGCTGGGCTGCCATAATAGATGTGTATCCAGTGGCCACTTGGCATGCGTGTTTTAATTAAGCCCCCAAGCATTTCCAAGCCCCCTGGTGGCGTGGTTTCCTCATGGGGCTTTGAACTACCATCTACAGTTTACACTGAGCTCAGCCCGTTAGCATACTAATAGGAACTCTATTCATTAGCAAAGGTGGAGGCCAGGAGCACTCCTGTGTCCAGGAGACAAAATGGAGTCACGCCAATCTGATAGCATGCCTGTTCCAAGATGGCGGCTGTTCCCTCATCACAGCTTCTATCTCGGCCATCATTACCAAAATCCTCAATTCTGTGGTGAAATCTGTAGTCAGCGAAGACTTTCCCATCACTGAGATCGGAGGCAAGAGCGGCTACTGATGAGGATATGTGACCATGGGAGGGGCTAGAGGCAGAGCTCCTCCCCACCGATCTACACAAGAGAGGAGAGCGGCTTCTGATAAGGATATGTGACCATGGGAGGAGCTAGAGGCGGGGCTAAAGGCAGAGCTCCTCCCCACCGATCTACACAAGAGAGGAGAGCGGCTACTGATAAGGATATGTGACCATGGGAGGAGCTAGAGGCGGGGCTAGAGGCAGAGCTCCTCCCCACCGATCTACACGAGAGGAGAGCGGCTTCTGATAAGGATATGTGACCATGGGAGGAGCTAGAGGCGGGGCTAAAGGCAGAGCTCCTCCCCACCGATCTACACAAGAGAGGAGAGCGGCTACTGATAAGGATATGTGACCATGGGAGGAGCTAGAGGCGGGGCTAGAGGCAGAGCTCCTCCCCACCTATCTACACAAGAGAGGAGAGCGGCTACTGATAAGGATACGTGACCATGGGAGGAGCTAGAGGCGGGGCTAGAGGCAGAGCTCCTCCCCACCTATCTACACAAGAGAGGAGAGCGGCTACTGATAAGGATACGTGACCATGGGAGGAGCTAGAGGCGGGGCTAGAGGCAGAGCTCCTCCCCACCGATCTACACAAGAGAGGAGAGCGGCTACTGATAAGGATATGTGACCATGGGAGGAGCTAGAGGCGGGGCTAAAGGCAGAGCTCCTCCCCACCGATCTACACAAGAGAGGAGAGGGGCTACTGATAAGGATATGTGACCATGGGAGGAGCTAGAGGCGGGGCTAAAGGCAGAGCTCCTCCCCACCGATCTACACAAGAGAGGAGAGCGGCTACTGATAAGGATATGTGACCATGGGAGGAGCTAGAGGCGGGGCTAGAGGCAGAGCTCCTCCCCACCTATCTACACAAGAGAGGAGAGCGGCTACTGATAAGGATACGTGACCATGGGAGGAGCTAGAGGCAGAGCTCCTCCCCACCTATCTACACAAGAGAGGAGAGCGGCTACTGATAAGGATATGTGACCATGGGAGGAGCTAGAGGCGGGGCTAGAGGCAGAGCTCCTCCCCACCGTTCTACACGACCATGGGAGGAGCTAGAGGCGGGGCTAGAGGCAGAGCTCCTCCCCACCTATCTACACAAGAGAGGAGAGCGGCTACTGATAAGGATATGTGACCATGGGAGGAGCTAGAGGCGGGGCTAGAGGCAGAGCTCCTCCCCACCGATCTATACAAGAGAGGAGAGGAGCTACTGATGAGGATATGTGACCATGGGAGAAGCTAGAGGCGTGGCTAGAGGCAGAGCTCCTCCCCACCTATCTACACAAGAGAGGAGAGCGGCTACGGAGGAGGATACGTGACCATGGGAGGAGCTAGAGGCGGGGCTAGAGGCAGAGCTCCTCCCCACCTATCTACACAAGAGAGGAGAGCGGCTACTGATAAGGATACTTGACCATGGGAGGAGCTAGAGGCGGGGCTAGAGGCAGAGCTCCTCCCCACCTATCTACACAAGAGAGGAGAGCGGCTACTGATAAGGATACGTGACCATGGGAGGAGCTAGAGGCGGGGCTAGAGGCAGAGCTCCTCCCCACCTATCTACACAAGAGAGGAGAGCGGCTACTGATAAGGATATGTGACCATGGGAGGAGCTAGAGGCGGGGCTAGAGGCAGAGCTCCTCCCCACCTATCTACACGAGAGGAGAGCGGCTACTGATAAGGATATGTGACCATGGGAGGAGCTAGAGGCGGGGCTAGAGGCAGAGCTCCTCCCCACCTATCTACACAAGAGAGGAGAGCGGCTACTGATGAGGATATGTGACCATGGGAGGAGCTAGAGGCGTGGCTAGAGGCAGAGCTCCTCCCCACCTATCTACACAAGAGAGGAGAGCAGCTACTGATGAGGTTGTGTAGATAGGAGGGAGGAGCTAGAGGCGGGGCTAGAGGCAGAGCTCCTCCCCACCGATCTACACAAGAGAGGAGAGGGGCTACTGATGAGGATATGTGTAGACAGGAGGGAGGAGCTAGAGGCGGGGCTAGAGGCAGAGCTCCTCCCCACCGATCTACACAAGAGAGGAGAGCGGCTACTGATGAGGTTATGTCTAGACAGGAGGGAGGAGCTAGAGGCGGGGCTAGAGGCAGAGCTCCTCCCCACCTATCTACACAAGAGAGGAGAGGGGCTACTGATAAGGATATTGTGGTGAAATATGGGTGTGTGTGCGTGTGCGTGTGTGTGTGCACGCGCAGTGGACTATGTATAGATTTATTGTGTCACTGGCAATAATGTAACATCTGTCTTGAAAGCTGCAGGTTCGCACCCAGGTGTTAATATATACTTCGCTGAGACAAGTAGCCTTCTGTCTCCAATCTCACCAGGGGGTCCTGCTGGAAGCCAAGAGGAAAGGGAACATTTGACACCTCCTAGCTCTTAGAAGAGAGATGTTAATTATGGTCTGAGAGTATCTCTGTGAGAGCTTTTACACAAAGGATCTCAAGAGAAAATAATATATTCATTGGTAGCGTGGCTGTGGTCCAATCAAAAACCAAGCAATTATGATATTAACCTGAGGGGCTGGTCTAGAAACCTGACCTCCAGACCAAACCTATAAATTAGACCTGTATACAGAGAATTGTGTTCACATGTGAGGGCAGCCTGAGAAGCTGATGTGTTCCTCCAACTCCGTTCACCCACCTCAGGGAGCAGAAAGTAAACTACCAGTTAGATGATTTCTGTAAGTTTTCTCCTGTTATTTTATACTGCTTTGCATGAGTTGTATGTCTTTTTATTATTATATTTTTATACCTTTTCTTACTGTAAGCACTGAACCTATTTTGTATTAAAGTATAAAACTTTAACAAGTTGAAATTTGAATGTTCTAAAAGACTCCATAGCCTAAGGTGTGTGAGCCTTATGAGTGATAGACATTATTAGTACTAATATTTCCGGGACTCATCGCCCGTGTATTCGATGAGTGGTGGCAGCGCGTATGAGCGGGTGTGTGGCCTGGGTCGGTGTGTGATTTATGCTCCCATTACAGCATAGGACAGAGGTTGAATGCTGGACTGAGAGTGGGGAGACAGATTAACCCTTGCAGGCACAACCCAAGTCACGTGCTGAGAGCGGGCACGTGACGAATTAGTTACATCACGGAGAAGGGATCCGTGACAGATATGTGTAGATAGGAGGGAGGAGCTAGAGGCGGAGCTAGAGGCAGAGCTCCTCCCCACCTATCTACACAAGATATGAGAGGGGCTACTGGTAAGGATATGTGTAGATAGGAGGGAGGAGCTAGAGGTGGGCTAGAGGGACAGCTTCTCCCCACCTAACTTCACAAGAGATGAGAGATTCTGTGGGGGGAGGGAGGAGCTATTATAACGACGGTTCCTCTTTAACCCCTTAGTGACAGAGCCAAATTGCTGAAATCTGACCAGTGTCACTTTATGTGGTAATAACTCTGGAACGTTTTGACAAATCCCGGTGATTTTGAGATTGTTTTTTCGTGGCACATTGTACTTTATGAGGATGGTAAATTTAGGTTGATGTTTTGTGTTTATTTATAAAAAATATCAGAAATTTGACAAAAATGTAAAAAAAAAAAAAAAAAAAAAAAGATCAATTTTCAACCTTTGAATGATTCTCCCTTTAATCCATATAGTCATACCATAGAAAATCACTAATAAATAACATTTCTCTCATACCGGCTTTAAATCAGGCCATTTGTGAAATGTTATTTTATTTTAGCGTTTTAGGAGGTTTAACCCCTTACCGGCATCGGACGTACTATACCGTCCGATGCCGGCTCCCCTGCTTTGATGCAGGGCTCCGCGGTGAGCCCGCATCAAAGCCGGGACATGTCAGCTGTTTTGAACAGCTGACATGTGCCCGCAATAGGTGCGGGCAGAATCGCGATCTGCCCGCACCTATTAACTAGTTAAATGCCGCTGTCAAACGCAGACAGCGGCATTTAACTACCGCATCCGGCCGGGCGGCCGGAAATGACGTCATCGCCGACCCCCGTCACGTGATCGGGGGTCGGCGATGCTTGTATATTGTAGCCATAGAGGTCCCAGAGACTTCTATGGTTACTGATTGCCCGTCGCTGTGAGCGCCACCCTGTGGTCGGCGCTCACAGCACACCTCCATTTCTGCTACATAGCAGCGATCAGCAGATCGCTGCTATGTAGCAGAGCCGATCGCGTTGTGCCTGCTTCTAGCCTCTCATGGAGGCTATTGAACCATGGCAAAAGTTAAGAAAAAAAGTTTAAAAAAAATGTGAAAAAAATAAAAAAAACATAAAAGTTTAAATCACCCCCCTTTCGCCCCAATCAAAATAAATCAATAAAAAAAATATCAAATCTACGCATATTTGGTATCGCCGCGCTCAGAATCGCCCGATCTATCAAATAAAAAAAAGTATTAACCGCTAAACAGCGTAGCGGGAAAAAAATTCGAAACGCCAAAATTACGTTTTTTTGGTCGCCGCGACATTGCATTAAAATGCAATAACGGGCGATCAAAAGAACGTATGTGCACCAAAATGCTATCATTAAAAACGTCATCTCGGCACGCAAAAAATAAGCCCTCAACCGACCCCAGATCATGAAAAATGGAGATGCTACGAGTATCGGAAAATGGCGCAATTTTTTTTTAGCAAAGTTTGGAATTTTTTTTTACCACTTAGATAAAAAATAACCTAGTCATGTTTGGTGTCTATGAACTCGTAGTGACCTGGAGAATCATAATGGCAGCTCAGTTTTAGCATTTAGTGAACCTAGCAAAAAAGCCAAACAAAAAACCAATGTGGGATTGCACTTTTTTTGCAATTTCACCGCACTTGGAATTTTTTTCCCGTTTTCTAGTACAGGACATGGTAAAACCAATGATGTCGTTCAAAAGTGCAACTCGTCCCGCAAAAAATAAGCCCTACATGGCCAAATTGACGGAAAAATAAAAAAGTTATGGCTCTGGGAAGGAGGGGAGCGAAAAACGAACACGGAAAAATGGAAACTCCCAAGGTCATGAAGGGGTTAATAATGTAGCAGTAATTTTTTTTCATTTTTTCAAGGAAATTTACAACATTTATTTTTTTCAGGACCTATCTAGGTGTGAAGTGACGTTAGGGGTCCCATATATTAGAAACCCCCCAAAACTATATATTAGATTATGACATTAATGGACATAGATCTGGGATTAAAATAAATCCTGGTTCCGGACCACCCCTTTAACAAAGGAACATCAGAAAACATTGCACCCTCAATACAGGGGCCTTATATCCCCCTCAGGTTAGGGCCTGACAGCGCCCCCAATGTGCAGGCCCCATCCTCACCCTGGTAGAAGAGCTGCGTGCTGGTGTAGCCCTCGCAGTCGGTCAGCGTCTCCTCCTTGTCCGTCTCCACAGGGTCACCCAGTCGGGTGATGCACACTTCCAGGGAACAGAGGGACCCCATCTTACAGAAGTTTGCCTCTGCCGAGGGGGAGATCTCCGCACGTACAGTGTACAGGGTCTGCTGGGGAGAAGACGGAGCGTCATCACAAACACAGCCCTCCCAACATGGCGCCCCCGAAGGACACAGCTAATGACACTATGGGGAGGGTGACGAGCAGAGGAAGATATCCCAGAATCCCACGCTGTGGGTACAGGACATCCGCCGCACCGGGCAGCATTTTCAGGGCCACTCACATAGAAGTGCTCCAAGTGGAAGGAGTAGGTGAATGGGTGGAGGATGGTGGAGGACTCCGCAGGAGGCAACGGGAGGAAGCCGACCGAGAAGCTGCACGGGAGCGGAGAGGGCAGAGCCTGGCGCCACCTCACCTCCCACACGTACAGCAGGCACTGCCCACCCTGGAGAGCCTGTGGAAAAAGCCACAGTGACGTAGACACAGAGACCACAATATCCTGAAGAGACGGGCGAGACAGACGGGGGAGAGGGGGACACGAGGGAGAGGGGGACACGGGGGAGAGGGGGACACGGGGGAGAGGGGGACAGGGGGAGAGGGAGACAGACGGGGGAGAGGGAGACAGACGGGGGAGAGGGGGACACGGGGGAGAGGGAGACAGGCGGGGGAGTGGGAGACAGAGACGGGGGAGAGGGAGACACGGGGGAGAGGGAGACACGGGGGAGAGGGGGACAGACGGGGGAGAGAGGGGGACACGGGGGAGAGGGAGACACGGGGGAGAGGGGGACACGGGGGAGAGGGAGACAGACGGGGGAGAGGGAGACAGACGGGGGAGAGGGGGACACGGGGGAGAGGGGGACACGGGGGAGAGGGAGACAGGCGGGGGAGAGGGGGACACGGGGGAGAGGGAGACAGACGGGGGAGAGGGGGACACGGGGGAGAGGGAGACACGGGGGAGAGGGGGACACGGGGGAGAGGGAGACACGGGGGAGAGGGGGACACGGGGGAGAGGGGGACACGGGGGAGAGGGGGACACGGGGGAGAGGGGGACACGGGGGAGAGGGGGACACGGGGGAGAGGGGGACACGGGGGAGAGGGGGACAGGGGGAGAGGGGGACACGGGGGAGAGGGAGACAGACGGGGGAGAGGGAGACAGACGGGGGAGAGGGAGACACGGGGGAGAGGGAGACAGGGGGAGAGGGAGACACGGGGGAGAGGGAGACAGGCGGGGGAGTGGGAGACAGAGACGGGGGAGAGGGAGACAGACGGGGGAGAGAGGGGGACACGGGGGAGAGGGAGACACGGGGGAGAGGGAGACAGGGGGAGAGGGAGACACGGGGGAGAGGGAGACAGGCGGGGGAGTGGGAGACAGAGACGGGGGAGAGGGAGACAGACGGGGGAGAGAGGGGGACACGGGGGAGAGGGAGACACGGGGGAGAGGGGGACACGGGGGAGAGGGAGACAGACGGGGGAGAGGGAGACACGGGGGAGAGAGGGACACGGGGGAGAGGGAGACACGGGGGACAGGGAGACACGGGGGAGAGGGAGACACGGGGGAGAGGGAGACAGGCGGGGGAGTGGGAGACAGAGACGGGGGAGAGGGAGACAGACGGGGGAGAGAGGGGGACACGGGGGAGAGGGAGACACGGGGGAGAGGGGGACACGGGGGAGAGGGGGACACGGGGGAGAGGGAGACAGACGGGGGAGAGGGAGACACGGGGGAGAGGGGGACACGGGGGAGAGGGAGACACGGGGGACAGGGAGACACGGGGGAGAGGGAGACACGGGGGACAGGGAGACACGGGGGAGAGGGAGACAGGCGGGGGAGAGGGAGACACGGGGGAGAGGGGGACACGGGGGAGAGGGAGACACGGGGGAGAGGGGGACACGGGGGAGAGGGAGACACGGGGGAGAGGGAGACAGGCGGGGGAGAGGGAGACAGACGGGGGAGAGGGGGACACGGGGGAGAGGGAGACAGACGGGGGAGAGGGGGACACGGGGGAGAGGGGGACATGGGGGAGAGGGGGACACGGGGGAGAGGGAGACACGGGGGAGAGGGAGACACGGGGGACAGGGAGACACGGGGGAGAGGGAGACAGAGACGGGGGAGAGAGGGAGACGGGGGAGAGGGAGACAGACGGGGGAGAGAGGGGGACACGGGGGAGAGGGGGACACGGGGGAGAGGGGGACACGGGGGAGAGGGGGACACGGGGGAGAGGGAGACAGACTGGGGAGAGAGGGAGACGGGGGAGAGGGAGACAGACGGGGGAGAGGGAGACAGACGGGGGAGAGGGAGACAGACGGAGGAGAGAGGGAGACGGGGGAGAGGGAGACAGACGGGGGAGAGGGAGACAGACTGGGGAGAGAGGGAGACGGGGGAGAGGGGGACAGACGGGGGAGAGGGAGACAGACGGAGGAGAGAGGGAGACGGGGGAGAGGGAGACAGACGGAGGAGAGGGAGACAGAGACGGGGGAGAGGGAGACAGAGACGGGGGAGAGGGAGACACGGGGGAGAGGGAGACACGGGGGAGAGGGGGACAGACGGGGGAGAGGGAGACACGGGGGAGAGGGGGACACGGGGGAGAGGGGGACAGACGGGGGAGAGGGAGACACGGGGGAGAGGGGGACACGGGGGAGAGAGGGAGACATGGGGGAGAGGGGGACAGACGGGGGAGAGGGGGACACGGGGGAGAGGGGGACACGGGGGAGAGGGGGACACGGGGGAGAGGGGGACAGACGGGGGAGAGGGGGACACGGGGGAGAGGGAGACAGACGGGGGAGAGGGGGACACGGGGGAGAGGGAGACAGAGACGGGCGAGACAGACGGGGGAGAGAGGGGGACACGGGGGAGAGGGGGACAGACGGGGGAGAGGGGGACAGACGGGGGAGAGGGAGACAGACGGGGGAGAGGGGGACACGGGGGAGAGGGGGACACGGGGGAGAGGGAGACACGGGGGAGAGGGGGACACGGGGGAGAGGGGGACACGGGGGAGAGGGAGACACGGGGGAGAGGGGGACAGACGGGGGAGAGGGAGACAGACGGAGGAGAGAGGGAGACGGGGGAGAGGGAGACAGGCGGGGGAGAGGGGGACACGGGGGAGAGGGGGACACGGGGGAGAGGGAGACAGACGGGGGAGAGGGAGACAGACGGAGGAGAGAGGGAGACGGGGGAGAGGGAGACGGGGGAGAGGGAGACACGGGGGAGAGGGGGACACGGGGGAGAGGGAGACACGGGGGACAGGGAGACACGGGGGAGAGGGAGACACGGGGGAGAGGGGGACACGGGGGAGAGGGAGACACAGGGGACAGGGAGACACGGGGGAGAGGGAGACAGAGACGGGGGAGAGGGAGACAGACGGGGGAGAGGGAGACACGGGGGAGAGGGGGACACGGGGGAGAGGGGGACACGGGGGAGAGGGGGACAGACGGGGGAGAGGGAGACAGACGGAGGAGAGAGGGAGACGGGGGAGAGGGAGACGGGGGAGAGGGAGACAGGCGGGGGAGAGGGGGACACGGGGGAGAGGGGGACACGGGGGAGAGGGAGACAGACGGGGGAGAGGGGGACACGGGGGAGAGGGGGACACGGGGAGAGGGGGACAGACGGGGGAGAGGGAGACAGACGGAGGAGAGAGGGAGACGGGGGAGAGGGAGACACAGGGGACAGGGAGACACGGGGGAGAGGGGGACACGGGGGAGAGGGAGACACAGGGGACAGGGAGACACGGGGGAGAGGGAGACAGAGACGGGGAGAGGGAGACAGACGGGGGAGAGGGAGACACGGGGGAGAGGGGGACACGGGGGAGAGGGGGACACGGGGGAGAGGGAGACAGACGGGGGAGAGGGAGACAGGCGGGGGAGAGGGGGACACGGGGGAGAGGGAGACAGACGGGGGAGAGGGGGACACGGGGGAGAGGGGGACACGGGGGAGAGGGAGACACGGGGGAGAGGGAGACAGGCGGGGGAGAGGGAGACAGAGACGGGGGAGAGGGAGACAGACGGGGGAGAGGGAGACACGGGGGAGAGGGGGACAGACGGGGGAGAGGGAGACAGACGGGGAGAGGGAGACACGGGGGAGAGGGAGACACGGGGGAGAGGGGGACACGGGGGAGAGGGAGACACGGGGGAGAGGGGGACAGACGGGGGAGAGGGGGACAGACGGGGGAGAGGGAGACAGACGGAGGAGAGAGGGAGACGGGGGAGAGGGAGACAGACGGGGGAGAGGGAGACAGAGACGGGGGAGAGGGAGACAGACGGAGGAGAGGGAGACAGAGACGGGGGAGAGGGAGACAGAGACGGGGGAGAGGGAGACACGGGGGAGAGGGAGACACGGGGGAGAGGGGGACAGACGGGGGAGAGGGAGACAGAGACGGGGGAGAGGGGGACACGGGGGAGAGGGGGACAGACGGGGGAGAGGGAGACAGACGGAGGAGAGAGGGAGACGGGGGAGAGGGAGACAGACGGGGGAGAGGGAGACAGAGACGGGGGAGAGGGAGACAGACGGAGGAGAGGGAGACAGAGACGGGGGAGAGGGAGACAGAGACGGGGGAGAGGGAGACACGGGGGAGAGGGAGACACGGGGGAGAGGGGGACAGACGGGGAGAGGGAGACACGGGGGAGAGGGGGACACGGGGGAGAGGGGGACAGACGGGGGAGAGGGAGACACGGGGGAGAGGGGGACACGGGGGAGAGGGGGACACGGGGGAGAGGGGGACAGACGGGGGAGAGGGAGACACGGGGGAGAGGGGGACACGGGGGAGAGAGGGAGACATGGGGGAGAGGGGGACAGACGGGGGAGAGGGGGACACGGGGGAGAGGGGGACACGGGGGAGAGGGGGACACGGGGGAGAGGGAGACAGACGGGGGAGAGGGGGACACGGGGGAGAGGGAGACAGAGACGGGCGAGACAGACGGGGGAGAGAGGGGGACACGGGGGAGAGGGGGACAGACGGGGGAGAGGGGGACAGACGGGGGAGAGGGAGACAGACGGGGGAGAGGGGGACACGGGGGAGAGGGAGACAGACGGGCGAGACAGACGGGGGAGAGAGGGACACGGGGGAGAGGGGGACACGGGGGAGAGGGAGACACGGGGGAGAGGGAGACAGAGACTGGGGAGAGAGGGAGACGGGGGAGAGGGAGACAGACGGGGGAGAGGGGGACACGGGGGAGAGGGAGACAGAGACTGGGGAGAGAGGGGGACACGGGGGAGAGGGAGACAGAGACTGGGGAGAGAGGGGGACACGGGGGAGAGGGAGACACGGGGGAGAGGGAGACGGGGGAGAGGGAGACAGAGACGGGGGAGAGGGAGACAGACTGGGGAGAGGGAGATAGAGACGGGGGGGAGAGAGACAGAGACTGGGGAGAGAGAGACAGAGACGGGGGAGAGGGAGACAGAGACTGGGGAGAGGGAGACAGACGGGGGAGAGGGAGACAGACGGGGGAGAGGGAGACAGAGACTGGGGAGAGAGGGGGAGAGGGACACGGGGGAGAGGGAGACAGAGACTGGGGAGAGAGGGGGAGAGGGAGACAGAGACTGGGGAGAGGGAGACAGACAGGGGAGAGGGAGACAGAGACGGGGGAGAGGGAGACAGAGACGGGGGAGAGGGAGACAGACGGGGGAGAGGGAGACACGGGGGAGAGGGAGACACGGGGGAGAGGGAGACAGAGACGGGGGAGAGGGAGACAGGCGGGGGAGAGGGAGACAGAGACGGGGGAGAGGGAGACAGACGGGGGAGAGGGAGACAGACGGGGGAGAGGGAGACAGAGACGGGGGAGAGGGAGACAGACGGGGGAGAGGGAGACAGACGGGGGAGAGGGAGACAGACGGGGGAGAGGGAGACAGACGGGGGAGAGGGAGACACGGGGGAGAGGGAGACACGGGGGAGAGGGAGACAGAGACGGGCGAGACAGAGACTGGGGAGAGAGGGGGACACGGGGGAGAGGGGGACAGAGAGGGGGGAGAGGGAGACAGACGGGGGAGAGGGAGACAGAGACGGGGGAGAGGGAGACAGACGGGGGAGAGGGAGACAGAGACGGGGGAGAGGGAGACAGAGACGGGGGAGAGAGAGACAGACTGGGGAGAGAGAGACAGAGACGGGGGAGAGGGAGACAGAGACTGGGGAGAGGGAGACAGACGGGGGAGAGGGAGACAGACGGGGGAGAGGGAGACAGAGACTGGGGAGAGGGAGACAGAGACGGGGGACAGGGAGACAGAGACTGAGGGGAGAGGGGGAGAGGGAGACAGAGACTGAGGAGAGAGGGGGAGAGGGAGACGGGGGAGAGGGAGACAGAGACTGAGGAGAGAGGGAGACGGGGGACAGGGAGACAGAGACTGAGGAGAGAGGGGGAGAGGGAGACGGAGACAGACTGAGGAGAGAGGGGGAGAGGGACACGGGGGAGAGGGAGACAGAGACGGGGGACAGGGAGACAGAGACGGGGGAGAGGGAGACAGAGACTGGGGAGAGGGAGACAGAGACTGGGGAGAGGGAGACAGAGACGGGGGAGAGAGAGACAGAGACTGGGGAGAGACAGAGACGGGGGAGAGGGAGACAGACGGGGGAGAGGGAGACAGAGACTGGGGAGAGGGAGACAGAGACTGGGGAGAGGGAGACAGACAGGGGAGAGGGAGACAGACGGGGGAGAGGGAGACAGAGACGGAGGAGAGAGAGGGAGACGGGGGAGAGGGAGACAGAGACTGGGGAGAGAGGGGGAGAGGGACACGGGGGAGAGGGAGACAGAGACTGGGGAGAGAGGGGGAGAGGGACACGGGGGAGAGGGAGACAGAGACTGGGGAGAGGGAGACAGAGACGGGGGAGAGGGAGACAGAGACTGAGGAGAGAGAGGGAGACGGGGGAGAGGGAGACAGAGACTGGGGAGAGAGGGGGAGAGGGAGACGGGGGAGAGGGAGACAGAGACTGGGGAGAAGGAGACAGAGACTGGGGAGAGGGAGACAGAGACTGGGGAGAAGGAGACAGAGACTGGGGAGAGGGAGACAGAGACTGGGGAGAGGGAGACAGACGGGGGAGAGGGACACGGGGGAGAGGGAGACAGAGACTGGGGAGAGGGAGACAGAGACTGGGGAGAGGGAGACAGAGACTGGGGAGAGGGAGACAGAGACTGGGGAGAGGGAGACAGAGACTGGGGAGAGGGAGACAGAGACGGGGGAGAGAGAGACAGAGACGGGGGAGAGAGAGACAGAGACTGGGGAGAGGGAGACAGAGACGGAGGAGAGAGAGGGAGACTGGGGAGAGGGAGACAGAGACTGGGGAGAGGGAGACAGAGACTGGGGAGAGGGAGACAGAGACTGGGGAGAGGGAGACAGAGACTGGGGAGAGGGAGACAGAGACGGGGGAGAGAGAGACAGAGACTGGGGAGAGAGAGACAGAGACTGGGGAGAGGGAGACAGAGACGGAGGAGAGAGAGGGAGACGGGGGAGAGGGAGACAGGCGGGGGAGAGAGAGGGAGAGGAGAGAGAGAGACGGGGGAGAGGGAGACAGACAGGGGAGAGGGAGACAGAGACGGAGGAGAGAGAGGGAGAGGAGAGAGAGAGACAGAGACGGGGGAGAGGGAGACAGAGACGGGGGAGAGGGAGACAGAGACGGGGGAGAGGGAGACAGAGACGGGGGAGAGGGAGACAGAGACGGGGGAGAGGGAGACAGAGACGGGGGACAGGGAGACAGGCGGGGGAGAGGGAGACACGGGGGAGAGGGAGACAGAGACGGGGGAGAGGGAGACAGGCGGGGGAGAGGGAGACAGAGACGGGGGAGAGGGAGACAGACGGGGGAGAGGGAGACAGAGACGGGGGAGAGGGAGACAGACGGGGGAGAGGGAGACAGACGGGGGAGAGGGAGACAGACGGGGGAGAGGGAGACAGACGGGGGAGAGGGAGACACGGGGGAGAGGGAGACACGGGGGAGAGGGAGACAGAGACGGGCGAGACAGAGACTGGGGAGAGAGGGGGACACGGGGGAGAGGGGGACAGAGAGGGGGGAGAGGGAGACAGACGGGAGAGAGGGAGACAGAGACGGGGGAGAGGGAGACAGACGGGGGAGAGGGAGACAGACGGGGAGAGGGAGACAGAGACGGGGGAGAGGGAGACAGAGACGGGGGAGAGGGAGACAGAGACGGGGGAGAGAGAGACAGACTGGGGAGAGAGAGACAGAGACGGGGGAGAGGGAGACAGAGACTGGGGAGAGGGAGACAGACGGGGGAGAGGGAGACAGAGACTGGGGAGAGGGAGACAGACGGGGGAGAGGGAGACAGAGACTGGGGAGAGGGAGACAGAGACGGGGGACAGGGAGACAGAGACTGAGGGGAGAGGGGGAGAGGGAGACAGAGACTGAGGAGAGAGGGGGAGAGGGAGACGGGGGAGAGGGAGACAGAGACTGAGGAGAGAGGGAGACGGGGGACAGGGAGACAGAGACTGAGGAGAGAGGGGGAGAGGGAGACGGAGACAGACTGAGGAGAGAGGGGGAGAGGGACACGGGGGAGAGGGAGACAGAGACGGGGGACAGGGAGACAGAGACGGGGGAGAGGGAGACAGAGACTGGGGAGAGGGAGACAGAGACTGGGGAGAGGGAGACAGAGACGGGGGGGAGAGAGACAGAGACTGGGGAGAGACAGAGACGGGGGAGAGGGAGACAGACGGGGGAGAGGGAGACAGAGACTGGGGAGAGGGAGACAGAGACTGGGGAGAGGGAGACAGACAGGGGAGAGGGAGACAGACGGGGGAGAGGGAGACAGAGACGGAGGAGAGAGAGGGAGACGGGGGAGAGGGAGACAGAGACTGGGGAGAGAGGGGGAGAGGGACACGGGGGAGAGGGAGACAGAGACTGGGGAGAGAGGGGGAGAGGGACACGGGGGAGAGGGAGACAGAGACTGGGGAGAGGGAGACAGAGACGGGGGAGAGGGAGACAGAGACTGAGGAGAGAGAGGGAGACGGGGGAGAGGGAGACAGAGACTGGGGAGAGAGGGGGAGAGGGAGACGGGGGAGAGGGAGACAGAGACTGGGGAGAAGGAGACAGAGACTGGGGAGAGGGAGACAGAGACTGGGGAGAAGGAGACAGAGACTGGGGAGAGGGAGACAGAGACTGGGGAGAGGGAGACAGACGGGGGAGAGGGACACGGGGGAGAGGGAGACAGAGACGGGGGAGAGGGAGACAGGCGGGGGAGAGGGAGACAGAGACGGGGGAGAGGGAGACAGACGGGGGAGAGGGAGACAGAGACGGGGGAGAGGGAGACAGACGGGGGAGAGGGAGACAGACGGGGGAGAGGGAGACAGACGGGGGAGAGGGAGACAGACGGGGGAGAGGGAGACACGGGGGAGAGGGAGACACGGGGGAGAGGGAGACAGAGACGGGCGAGACAGAGACTGGGGAGAGAGGGGGACACGGGGGAGAGGGGGACAGAGAGGGGGGAGAGGGAGACAGACGGGAGAGAGGGAGACAGAGACGGGGGAGAGGGAGACAGAGACGGGGGAGAGGGAGACAGACGGGGGAGAGGGAGACAGAGACGGGGGAGAGGGAGACAGAGACGGGGGAGAGAGAGACAGAGACGGGGGAGAGGGAGACAGAGACTGGGGAGAGGGAGACAGACGGGGGAGAGGGAGACAGACGGGGGAGAGGGAGACAGAGACTGGGGAGAGGGAGACAGAGACGGGGGACAGGGAGACAGAGACTGAGGGGAGAGGGGGAGAGGGAGACAGAGACTGAGGAGAGAGGGGGAGAGGGAGACGGGGGAGAGGGAGACAGAGACTGAGGAGAGAGGGAGACGGGGGACAGGGAGACAGAGACTGAGGAGAGAGGGGGAGAGGGAGACGGAGACAGACTGAGGAGAGAGGGGGAGAGGGACACGGGGGAGAGGGAGACAGAGACGGGGGACAGGGAGACAGAGACGGGGGAGAGGGAGACAGAGACTGGGGAGAGGGAGACAGAGACTGGGGAGAGGGAGACAGAGACGGGGGAGAGAGAGACAGAGACTGGGGAGAGACAGAGACGGGGGAGAGGGAGACAGACGGGGGAGAGGGAGACAGAGACTGGGGAGAGGGAGACAGAGACTGGGGAGAGGGAGACAGACAGGGGAGAGGGAGACAGACGGGGGAGAGGGAGACAGAGACGGAGGAGAGAGAGGGAGACGGGGGAGAGGGAGACAGAGACTGGGGAGAGAGGGGGAGAGGGACACGGGGGAGAGGGAGACAGAGACTGGGGAGAGAGGGGGAGAGGGACACGGGGGAGAGGGAGACAGAGACTGGGGAGAGGGAGACAGAGACGGGGGAGAGGGAGACAGAGACTGAGGAGAGAGAGGGAGACGGGGGAGAGGGAGACAGAGACTGGGGAGAAGGAGACAGAGACTGGGGAGAGGGAGACAGAGACTGGGGAGAAGGAGACAGAGACTGGGGAGAGGGAGACAGAGACTGGGGAGAGGGAGACAGACGGGGGAGAGGGACACGGGGGAGAGGGAGACAGAGACTGGGGAGAGGGAGACAGAGACTGGGGAGAGGGAGACAGAGACTGGGGAGAGGGAGACAGAGACTGGGGAGAGGGAGACAGAGACTGGGGAGAGGGAGACAGAGACGGGGGAGAGAGAGACAGAGACGGGGGAGAGAGAGACAGAGACTGGGGAGAGGGAGACAGAGACGGAGGAGAGAGAGGGAGACTGGGGAGAGGGAGACAGAGACTGGGGAGAGGGAGACAGAGACTGGGGAGAGGGAGACAGAGACTGGGGAGAGGGAGACAGAGACTGGGGAGAGGGAGACAGAGACGGGGGAGAGAGAGACAGAGACTGGGGAGAGAGAGACAGAGACTGGGGAGAGGGAGACAGAGACGGAGGAGAGAGAGGGAGACGGGGGAGAGGGAGACAGGCGGGGGAGAGAGAGGGAGAGGAGAGAGAGAGACGGGGGAGAGGGAGACAGACAGGGGAGAGGGAGACAGAGACGGAGGAGAGAGAGGGAGAGGAGAGAGAGACAGAGACGGGGGAGAGGGAGACAGAGACGGGGGAGAGGGAGACAGAGACGGGGGAGAGGGAGACAGAGACGGGGGAGAGGGAGACAGAGACGGGGGACAGGGAGACAGAGACGGGGGAGAGGGAGACAGAGACTGAGGAGAGAGAGGGAGACGGGGGAGAGGGAGACAGAGACTGGGGAGAGAGGGGGAGAGGGAGACGGGGGAGAGGGAGACAGAGACTGGGGAGAAGGAGACAGAGACTGGGGAGAGGGAGACAGAGACTGGGGAGAAGGAGACAGAGACTGGGGAGAGGGAGACAGAGACGGGGGAGAGGGAGACAGACGGGGGAGAGGGACACGGGGGAGAGGGAGACAGAGACTGGGGAGAGGGAGACAGAGACTGGGGAGAGGGAGACAGAGACTGGGGAGAGGGAGACAGAGACTGGGGAGAGGGAGACAGAGACTGGGGAGAGGGAGACAGAGACTGGGGAGAGGGAGACAGAGACGGGGGAGAGAGAGACAGAGACTGGGGAGAGGGAGACAGAGACGGAGGAGAGAGAGGGAGACTGGGGAGAGGGAGACAGAGACTGGGGAGAGGGAGACAGAGACTGGGGAGAGGGAGACAGAGACTGGGGAGAGGGAGACAGAGACTGGGGAGAGAGAGACAGAGACTGGGGAGAGAGAGACAGAGACTGGGGAGAGGGAGACAGAGACGGAGGAGAGAGAGGGAGACGGGGGAGAGGGAGACAGGCGGGGGAGAGAGAGGGAGAGGAGAGAGAGAGACGGGGGAGAGGGAGACAGACAGGGGAGAGGGAGACAGAGACGGAGGAGAGAGAGGGAGAGGAGAGAGAGAGACAGAGACGGGGGAGAGGGAGACAGAGACGGGGGAGAGGGAGACAGAGACGGGGGAGAGGGAGACAGAGACGGGGGAGAGGGAGACAGAGACGGGGGAGAGGGAGACAGAGACGGGGGAGAGGGAGACAGAGACGGGGGAGAGGGAGACAGAGACGGGGGAGAGGGAGACAGACGGGGGAGAGGGAGACAGACGAGGGAGAGGGAGACAGGAGAGAGAGAGAGAGAGAGACAGGGGAGAGGGAGACAGACGGAGGAGAGAGAGAGAGACGGAGGAGAGAGAGAGACGGGGAGAGGGAGAGGAGAGAGAGAGAGAGAGAGACTGAGGAGAGAGGGGGAGAGGGAGACAGAGGAGAGAGAGGGAGACAGAGACGGAGGAGAGAGAGGGAGAGGAGAGAGAGAGACTGAGGAGAGAGGGGGAGAGGGAGACAGGAGAGAGAGGGATACAGAGACGGGGAAGAGAGAGAGACGGAGGAGAGAGAGGGAGAGGAGAGAGAGAGACTGAGGAGAGAGGGGGAGAGAGACACGGGGGAGAGGGAGACAGAGGAGAGAGGGAGACAGACGGAGGAGAGAGAGGGAGGAGAGAGAGAGAGAGAGACGGGGGAGAGGGAGACAGAGGGAGACAGAGATGGAGGAGAGAGAGGGAGAGGGACACGGGGGAGAGTGAGACAGACGGGGGAGAGGGAGACGGAGGAGAGAGAGGGAGATAGAGGAGAGAGAGGGAGACAGACGGAGGAGAGAGAGGGAGAGGAGAGAGAGACAGAGACTGGGGAGAGGAGAGAGAGACGGGGGAGAGGGAGACTGAGGAGAGAGAGGGAGACAGGAGAGAGAGAGGGAGACAGAGACAGAGGAGAGAGAGGGAGACAGACGGAGGAGAGAGAGGGAGACGGAGGAAAAGAGAGAAAGACGGGGGAGAGGGAGACAGAAACGGAGGAGAGAGAGGGAGAGGAGAGAGAGACAGAGACTGGGAAGAGGAGAGAGAGACGGGGGAGAGGGAGACAGACGGGGGAGAGGGAGACAGAGGAGAGAGAGGGAGACAGAGGAGAGAGAGGGAGACAGAGACGGAGGAGAGAGAGGGAGACAGAGACGGAGGAGAGAGAGGGAGACAGAGACGGAGGAGAGAGAGGGAGACAGAGACGGAGGAGAGAGAGGGAGACGGAGGGGAGAGGGAGACAAAGACGGGGGAGAGGGAGACAGACGAAGGAGAGAGAGGGAGAGGAGAGAGAGACAGAGACTGGGGAGAGGGAGACGGAGGAGAGAGAGGGAGAGTGACACCGGGGAGAGGAGAGAGAGACGGGGGAGAGGGAGATAGAGACGGGGGAGAGAGAGACAGACAGGGGAGAGGGAGACAGACGAGGGAGAGGGAGACAGGAGAGAGAGAGAGACAGGGGAGAGGGAGACAGACGGAGGAGAGAGAGAGAGACGGAGGAGAGAGAGAGACGGGGAGAGGGAGAGGAGAGAGAGAGAGAAGAGAGAGAGAGAGAAGAGAGAGAGAGAGAGAGAGACACTGAGGAGAGAGGGGGAGAGGGAGACAGAGGAGAGAGAGGGAGACAGAGACGGAGGAGAGAGAGGGAGAGGAGAGAGAGAGACTGAGGAGAGAGGGGGAGAGGGAGACAGGAGAGAGAGGGATACAGAGACGGGGAAGAGAGAGAGACGGAGGAGAGAGAGGGAGAGGAGAGAGAGAGACTGAGGAGAGAGGGGGAGAGAGACACGGGGGAGAGGGAGACAGAGGAGAGAGAGGGAGAGGGACACGGGGGAGAGGGAGACAGAGGAGAGAGGGAGACAGACGGAGGAGAGAGAGGGAGAGGAGAGAGAGAGAGACGGGGGAGAGGGACACGGGGGAGAGGGAGACAGAGGAGAGAGAGAGACAGACGGAGGAGAGAGAGGGAGAGGGACACGGGGGGAGAGGGAGACAGAGGAGAGAGGGAGACAGACGGAGGAGAGAGAGGGAGGAGAGAGAGAGAGAGAGACGGGGGAGAGGGAGACAGAGGGAGACAGAGATGGAGGAGAGAGAGGGAGAGGGACACGGGGGAGAGTGAGACAGACGGGGGAGAGGGAGACGGAGGAGAGAGAGGGAGATAGAGGAGAGAGAGGGAGACAGACGGAGGAGAGAGAGGGAGAGGAGAGAGAGACAGAGACTGGGGAGAGGAGAGAGAGACGGGGGAGAGGGAGACTGAGGAGAGAGAGGGAGACAGGAGAGAGAGAGGGAGACAGAGACAGAGGAGAGAGAGGGAGACAGACGGAGGAGAGAGAGGGAGACGGAGGAAAAGAGAGAAAGACGGGGGAGAGGGAGACAGAAACGGAGGAGAGAGAGGGAGAGGAGAGAGAGACAGAGACTGGGGAGAGGAGAGAGAGACGGGGGAGAGGGAGACAGACGGGGGAGAGGGAGACAGAGGAGAGAGAGGGAGACAGAGGAGAGAGAGGGAGACAGAGGAGAGAGAGGGAGACAGAGACGGAGGAGAGAGAGGGAGACAGAGACGGAGGAGAGAGAGGGAGACAGAGACGGAGGAGAGAGAGGGAGACGGAGGGGAGAGGGAGACAAAGACGGGGGAGAGGGAGACAGACGAAGGAGAGAGAGGGAGAGGAGAGAGAGACAGAGACTGGGGAGAGGGAGACGGAGGAGAGAGAGGGAGAGTGACACGGGGGAGAGGAGAGAGAGACGGGGGAGAGGGAGATAGAGACGGGGGAGAGGGAGACAGACGGGGGAGAGGGAGACAGACGGAGGAGAGAGAGGGAGAGGGACACGGGGGAAAGGGAGACAGACGGGGGAGAGGGAGACGGAGGAGAGAGAGGGAGACAGAGGAGAGAGAGGGAGACAGACTGAGGAGAGAGAGGGAGAGGAGAGAGAGACTGGGGAGAGGAGAGAGAGACGGGGGAGAGGGAGACAGACGGGGGAGAGGGAGACGGATGAGAGAGGGAGACAGAGGAGAGAGAGGGAGACAGAGGAGAGAGAGGGAGACAGAGACGGAGGAGAGAGAGGGAGACTGAGGAGAGAGGGGGAGAGGGAGACGGAGGAAGAGAGAGACAGAGACTGGGGAGAGGGAGACAGAGACTGGGGAGAGGGAGACAGACGGGGGAGAGGTTGACAGACGGGGGAGAGGGAGACAGAGACTGGGGAGAGGGAGACAGAGACTGAGGAGAGAGGGGGAGACAGAGACGGGGGAGAGGGAGACAGAGACGGAGGAGAGAGAGGGAGACGGGGGAGAGGGAGACAGAGACTGGGGAGAGGGAGACAGAGACGGAGGAGAGGGAGACAGAGACTGAGGAGAGAGAGGGAGACGGGGGAGAGGGAGACAGATTGGGGAGAGGGAGACAGACAGGGGAGAGGGAGACAGAGACGGAGGAGAGAGAGGGAGACGGGGGAGAGGGAGACAGAGACTGGGGAGAGGGAGACAGAGACGGAGGAGAGGGAGACAGAGACTGAGGAGAGGGAGACATACAGGGGAGAGGGAGACAGAGACGGAGGAGAGAGAGGGAGACGGGGGAGAGGGAGACAGAGACTGGGGAGAGGGAGACAGAGACTGGGGAGAGGGAGACAGAGACGGAGGAGAGGGAGACAGAGACTGAGGAGAGAGAGGGAGACAGAGACTGAGGAGAGAGAGGGAGACAGAGACTGAGGAGAGAGAGGGAGATGGGGGAGAGGGAGACAGAGACTGGGGAGAGAGGGGGAGAGGGACACGGGGGAGAGGGAGACAGACGGGGGAGAGGGAGACAGAGACTGAGGAGAGAGGGGGAGAGGGAGACAGACGGGGGAGAGGGAGACAGAGACTGAGGAGAGAGAGGGAGACAGAGACGGAGGAGAGAGAGGGAGACGGGGGAGAGGGAGACAGACAGGGGAGAGGGAGACAGACAGGGGAGAGGGAGACAGAGACTGAGGAGAGAGAGGGAGACAGACGGAGGAGAGAGAGGGAGACGGAGGAGAGGGAGACAGACAGGGGAGAGGGAGACAGACAGGGGAGAGGGAGACAGAGACTGAGGAGAGAGAGGGAGACAGAGACGGAGGAGAGAGAGGGAGACGGAGGAGAGGGAGACAGACAGGGGAGAGGGAGACAGACAGGGGAGAGGGAGACAGAGACTGGGGAGAGGGAGACAGAGACTGAGGAGAGAGAGGGAGACAGAGACGGAGGAGAGAGAGGGAGACGGGGGAGAGGGAGACAGAGACTGGGGAGAGAGGGGGAGAGGGACACGGGGGAGAGGGACACGGGGGAGAGGGACACGGGGGAGAGGGACACGGGGGAGAGGGACACGGGGGAGAGGGACACGGGGGAGAGGGACACGGGGGAGAGGGAGACAGACGGGGGAGAGAGAGGGACACGGGGGAGAGGGAGACAGAGACGGGGGAGAGAGAGGGACACGGGGAAGAGGGAGACAGAGACTGGGGAGAGAGGGAGACAGAGACTGAGGAGAGAGGGAGACGGGGGAGAGGGAGACAGAGATTGGGGAGAGGGAGACAGACAGGGGAGAGGGAGACAGAGACTGGGGAGAGGGAGACAGAGACTGAGGAGAGAGAGGGAGACAGAGACGGAGGAGAGAGAGGGAGACGGGGGAGAGGGAGACAGACAGGGGAGAGGGAGACAGACAGGGGAGAGGGAGACAGAGACTGAGGAGAGAGAGGGAGACAGAGACGGAGGAGAGAGAGGGAGACGGAGGAGAGAGAGGGAGACGGAGGAGAGGGAGACAGACAGGGGAGAGGGAGACAGACAGGGGAGAGGGAGACAGAGACGGAGGAGAGAGAGGGAGACGGAGGAGAGGGAGACAGAGACTGAGGAGAGAGAGGGAGACAGAGACTGAGGAGAGAGAGGGAGACGGGGGAGAGGGAGACAGAGACTGGGGAGAGAGGGGGAGAGGGACACGGGGGAGAGGGACACGGGGGAGAGGGACACGGGGGAGAGGGACACGGGGGAGAGGGACACGGGGGAGAGGGAGACAGACGGGGGAGAGAGAGGGACACGGGGGAGAGGGAGACAGAGACGGGGGAGAGAGAGGGACACGGGGAAGAGGGAGACAGAGACGGGGGAGAGGGAGACAGAGACTGAGGAGAGAGGGGGAGAGGGACACGGGGGAGAGGGAGACAGAGACTGAGGAGAGAGGGGGAGAGGGAGACGGGGGAGAGGGAGACAGACTGAGGAGAGAGGGGGAGAGGGAGACGGGGGACAGGGAGACAGACGGGGGAGAGGGAGACAGAGACTGAGGAGAGAGAGGGAGACGGGGGAGAGGGAGACAGAGACTGAGGAGACTGGGGAGAGAGGGGGAGAGGGAGACGGGGGAGAGGGAGACAGAGACTGGGGAGAAGGAGACAGAGACTGGGGAGAAGGAGACAGAGACTGGGGAGAAGGAGACAGAGACTGGGGAGAGGGAGACAGAGACGGGGGAGAGGGAGACAGACGGGGGAGAGGGAGACAGAGACGGGGGAGAGGGAGACAGACGGGGGAGAGGGACACGGGGGAGAGGGAGACAGAGATGGGGGAGAGGGAGACAGAGACGGGGGAGAGGGAGACAGAGACTGGGGAGAGGGAGACAGAGACGGGGGAGAGAGAGACTTGGGAGAGGGAGACAGAGACGGAGGAGAGAGAGGGAGACTGGGGAGAGGGAGACAGAGACGGGGGAGAGGGAGACAGAGACGGGGGAGAGGGAGACAGAGACGGGGGAGAGGGAGACAGAGACGGGGGAGAGGGAGACAGAGACGGGGGAGAGGGAGACAGAGACGGGGGAGAGGGAGACAGAGACGGGGGAGAGGGAGACAGAGACGGGGGAGAGGGAGACAGAGACGGGGGAGAGGGAGACAGAGACGGGGGAGAGGGAGACAGAGACGGGGGAGAGGGAGACAGAGACGGGGGAGAGAGAGACAGAGACAGGGGAGAGGGAGACAGACGAGGGAGAGGGAGACAGGAGAGAGAGAGAGAGAGAGAGAGACAGGGGAGAGGGAGACAGAGACGGGGGAGAGAGGGAGAGGAGAGAGAGAGAGAGAGACGGGGGAGAGGGAGAGAGACGGAGGAGAGAGAGAGACGGGGGAGAGGGAGACAGAGACGGGGGAGAGGGAGAGGAGAGAGAGAGACTGAGGAGAGAGAGGGAGACAGACGGAGGAGAGAGAGGGAGAGGAGAGAGAGAGAGAGACTGAGGAGAGAGGGGGAGAGGGAGACAGGAGAGAGAGGGATACAGAGACGGGGGAGAGAGAGAGACGGAGGAGAGAGAGGGAGAGGAGAGAGAGAGACTGAGGAGAGAGGGGGAGAGGGACACGGGGGAGAGGGAGACAGAGGAGAGAGAGGGAGACAGACGGAGGAGAGAGAGGGAGGGACACGGGGGAGAGGGAGACAGAGGAGAGAGGGAGACAGACGGAGGAGAGAGAGGGAAAGGAGAGAGAGAGAGAGACGGGGGAGAGGGACACGGGGGAGAGGGAGACAGAGGAGAGAGGGAGACAGACGGAGGAGAGAGAGGGAGGAGAGAGAGAGAGAGAGAGAGACGGGGGAGAGGGAGACAGAGGGAGACAGAGACGGAGGAGAGAGAGGGAGAGGGACACGGGGGAGAGTGAGACAGACGGGGGAGAGGGAGACGGAGGAGAGAGAGGGAGAGAGAGGGAGACAGAGGAGAGAGAGGGAGACAGACGGAGGAGAGAGAGGGAGAGGAGAGAGAGACAGAGACTGGGGAGAGGAGAGAGAGACGGGGGAGAGGGAGACAGACGGGGGAGAGGGAGACAGAGGAGAGAGAGGGAGACAGAGGAGAGAGAGGGAGACAGAGAAGAGAGAGGGAGACAGAGACGGAGGAGAGAGAGGGAGACGGAGGGGAGAGGGAGAGGGAGACGGAGGAAGAGAGACAGAGACGGGGGAGAGGGAGACAAAGACGGGGGAGAGGGAGACAGACGAAGGAGAGAGAGGGAGAGGAGAGAGAGACAGAGACTGGGGAGAGGGAGACAGACGGGAGAGGGAGACGGAGGAGAGAGAGGGAGAGTGACACGGGGGAGAGGGAGACAGATGGGGGAGAGGGAGACAGAGGAGAGAGAGGGAGACAGAGACGGAGGAGAGAGAGGGAGAGGAGACAGAGACTGGGGAGAGGAGAGAGAGACGGGGGAGAGGGAGACAGAGACGGGGGAGAGGGAGACAGACGGAGGAGAGAGAGGGAGAGGGACACGGGGGAGAGGGAGACGGAGGAGAGAGAGGGAGAGGAGAGACAGAGGGAGACAGACAGAGGAGAGAGAGGGAGAGGAGAGACAGAGACTGGGGAGAGGAGAGAGAGACGGGGGAGAGGGAGACAGACGGGGGAGAGGGAGACGGATGAGAGAGAGGGAGACAGAGGAGAGAGAGGGAGACAGAGGAGAGAGAGGGAGACAGAGGAGAGAGAGGGAGACAGAGGAGAGAGAGGGAGACAGAGGAGAGAGAGGGAGACAGAGGAGAGAGAGGGAGATAGAGGAGAGAGAGGGAGACAGAGGAGAGAGAGGGAGACAGAGGAGAGAGGGGGAGACTGAGGAGAGAGGGGGAGAGGGAGACGGAGGAAGAGAGAGACAGAGACGGGGGAGAGGGAGACAGACGAAGGAGAGAGAGGGAGAGAGACAGAGACTGGGGAGAGGGAGACAGACGGGGGAGAGGGAGACAGACGGGGGAGAGGGAGACGGAGGAGAGAGAGGGAGAGTGACACGGGGGAGAGGGAGACAGACGGGGGAGAGAGAGAGACAGAGACGGGGGAGAGGGAGACAGAGACGGGGGAGAGAGAGGGAGAGGAGAGGGAGACAGACGGGGGAGAGGGAGACAGAGACTGGGGAGAGAGAGGGAGAGGAGAGACAGAGACTGGGGAGAGGAGAGAGAGACGAGGGAGAGGGAGACAGACGGGGGAGAGGGAGAGGCAGGGGGAAGAGAGAGAGGCAGGGGGAAGAGAGAGGCAGGGGGAAGAGAGAGAGGCAGGGGGAAGAGAGAGAGGCAGGGGGAAGAGAGAGAGGCAGGGGGAAGAGAGAGAGGCAGGGGGAAGAGAGAGAGGCAGGGGGAAGAGAGAGGCAGGGGGGAAGAGAGACAGACCACAGTCAGAGAAATCACATTAGATGAGCAGAGAGCGCTCGCAAGCGGGCACCTGTCTCTCTTCCGTGTGCAGCGGGTGGAACTGTAGGTCTCGAGTAGAGCGGAGGCAGCTGTCAGACAACTGGAAATTAAAGTCACACGTATTTTCCACACAGACTTGGATGTACTTCCTGAGATGAGAGAGAATATAATTTACTGAGGAGACCCCCCCTATAACGACAAGAGCAGCAGTCACCTCCCCTATATAATGACAAACCGAGAGCCGTCACCCCCCCCCCCCGCCCCGAATAATAACACACAAGAGGAGCCATCACCTTCCCCGTATAACACACAGAGGAGTCGTCACCTCCCCTGTATAATGACAAACTGAAAGCAGTCACCTCCCCCCGAATAATAACACACAGAGGAGACATCACCTCCCCCCCGTATAACTATACACAGAGGAGACATCACCTCCCCCAATATAATGACACAGAGGAGCCGTCACCTCCCCCAGTATAACAACACACAGAGACGTCACCTCCCCCATATGACAGAGGAGCCGTCACCACCCCCCGTATAACGACACACAGAGGAGATGTCACCTCCCCCATATAACAAAACACGGAGGAGCCGTCAAGACCCCCCCATATAATGACACACAAAGGAGCCGTCACCTCCCCCTCAGTGAGCAAAAAAAATGTATATAAGTTTAGTTTCTCTGCCAGCACATATAGGGTGGGCGTTGACCCCCCTTCCCTTTACTTCAAGGTTTAGCTTTTCTTTTCAAGCAGACACTGGGTAACCTGAAGCTAGTGTGTGAGCAGGGTGTGGCCTTAAACTGCAGGTGACCAATCATGCAAAGCCACCTGTGGTCCCTCCCTTCTCAGTCAGGAATGTCTGTCTCCAGAGTCTCAAAAAGTAAATATCTCTGAGACCTCATTGAATATCATTAACCAGCCCTTTAGTGATGTCCAGAGGCTGGAGTATATAAGCCCCCACACTTAACCCAGCCTGGTCAGTCTGAGTTTTTACCTGGGAAGCACTGACTGCTAGACTGATGCATTGGGACATATGGAAACTAGCCTGGTTGCCTGCAATGCTCTGAACACATGTAAGTGTTGATTTCTCATTTAACCCCTGTTATTTTTATAATTACCTTGTACATATTTTCAATTGTCTCATATTGTAACATCTTTATATGACTTTTTATAAACACTGCCTTAAATCTTTTACGGAGTATAATATTTAATATACTAGATTCGTTCTTCTGCCCTAAAACGTACCCTAAGTCTCCTGAAGGGAATTACGCTACTGTGTTGGGTTAGCTTCGGACCCGTTAATCGGAGCTGGTGGCAGCATACATTTGTGCAGGCCTTTGGGTGTCGTTGTAGCAACTGCGGCGTTGATAATTATTGTTCCTGCCTGAGTGGGAGTAGTTATATCGCCTCGCTGCAGCGTGCCCAATAGCCAGTACATGGCAGGCAGCCTGTCTGGCGACTAATTACCCTAGGTGCAGTACCTAATCTGACCTGAATGTAAGGGGGGCGCCAGAGAGCTGCAAGTTTCAAGTGGAACTGTAAGTGGGATATACATAAATCCCTACAGTTCGTCGTATATTGCAGAGCAGTTGGATACCTAGAATAAGCCCCTGCTGTAAACTAAGAGGTCTATAGCCTTGTGTGTGTTTTTTCATCACATTGTGGAGTGGAGGGATAACTAAGATAAGCCCCCCTGCACATGTGATAGCCGTCTGTTGGCCTAAAGTCACCCCGGTCTGTGACGTGGGGGTGACGGTCATGGTGTGAATCGTGACACCCCCGTATAATAACACACGAGGAGCCGTTATGTCCCCCATATAACGACACACAGAGATGTCACCTTCCTCCATATAACACACAGATCAGCCGTCACTACCCCCCGTATGACACAGAGGAGCAGTCACCACCCCCGTATAACACACAGAGACGTCACCACCCCCATATGACACACAGAGGAGCCGTCACCTCCCCCGTATAACACACAGAGACGTCACCCCCCCCCCCCCCCGTATAATGAGACACAGGAGCCGTCACCCCCCCCCCCCCCCCGTATAATAATAACAGAGACGTCACCTCCCCCCCGTATAATAACACACAGAGACATCACCTCCCCCGTATAACGACACACAGAGGAGATGTCACCTCCCTCCATATAACAACACACAGAACAGCCGTCACCTGGTGCCTGATGACAGCAGCATGTGCTGAGCTTTCAGAGGAAGATGGAACGTTAGGCTGATGATCGTGGAATATATCGACCAAGGACAGTCCACCGAAACCTAAAGAAAGATGTGCAATAGTAAACAGCACGGTTTCCCCTGGAGGGCACTCCTGCCTCCACTTATCCTCCCCCCCAGCAGGATGCCACCGCTTACCCTCCTCCTACAGGAGTATACCTCCGCTTATTCTCCCCCTGCCCCACAGGAGTATGCCTCCGCTTATCCCCCCCATCCCCCACAGGAGGATGCCTCCGCTTATTCTCCCCCTGCCCCACAGGAGGATGCCTCCGCTTATTCTCCCCCTGCCCCACAGGAGGATGCCTCCGCTTATTCTCCCCCTGCCCCACAGGAGTATGCCTCCGCTTATCCCCCCATCCCCCACAGGGTATGCCTCCGCTTATCCTCCCCCCATCCCCCACAGGAGAACGCCTCCGCTTATCCTCCTTCATCCCCCACAGGAGGATGCCTCCGCTTATCCTCGTTCATCCCCCACAGGAGGATGCCTCCGCTTATCCTCCTTCACAGGAGGATGCCTCCGCTTATTCTCCCCCCATCACCCACAGAATGCCTCCGCTTATCCTCCCCCCATCTCCCACAGGAGAATGCCTCCACTTATCCTCCCCCACAGGAGGATGCCTCTGCTTATCCTCCTCCATCTCCCACAGGAGGATGCCTCCGCTTATCCTCCCCCTCTCTCACAGGAGGATGCCTCCGCTTATCCTCCCCCCATCCCCCACAGGAGAATGCCTCCGCTTATCCTCCTTCATCCCCCACAGGAGGATGCCTCCGCTTATCCTCCCCAACAGGAGGATGCCTCCGCTTATCCTCCTCCATCTCCCACAGGAGAATGCCTCCACTTATCCTCCCCCACAGGAGGATACCTCCGCTTATCCTCCTCCATCTCCCACAGGAGAATGCCTCCACTTATCCTCCCCCACAGGATACCTCTGCTTATCCTCCTCCATCTCCCACAGGAGGATGCCTCCGCTTATCCTCCCCCTCCCTCACAGGAGGATGCCTCCGCTTATCCTCCTTCATCCCCCACAGAAGGATGCCTCCGCTTATCCTCCTCCACAGGAGGATGCCTCCGCTTATCCTCCTCCACAGGAGGATGCCTCCGCTTATCCTCCTCCACAGGAGGATAACTCCGCTTATCCTCCCATCTCCCACAGGAGAATGCCTCCACTTATCCTCCCCCACAGGAGGATACCTCTGCTTATCCTCCTCCATCTCCCACGGGAGGATGCCTCCGCTTATCCTCCCCCTCCCTCACAGGAGGATGCCTCCGCTTATCCTCCTTCATCCCCCACAGGAGGATGCCTCCGCTTATCCTCCTCCACAGGAGGATGCCTCCGCTTATCCTCCTCCACAGGAGGATGCCTCCGCTTATCCTCCTCCACAGGAGGATGCCTCCGCTTATCCTCCCCCCATCTCTCACAGGAGAATGCCTCCACTTATCCTCCCCCACAGGAGGATACATCTGCTTATCCTCCTCCATCTCCCACAGGAGGATGCCTCCGCTTATCCTCCCCCTCCCTCACAGGAGGATGCCTCCGCTTATCCTCCCCCCATCCCCCACAGGAGAATGCCTCCGCTTATCCTCCTTCATCCCCCACTAGAGAATGCCTCCACTTTTCTTCCCCCATAGGAGGATGCCTCCGCTTATGCTCCCTCATTGGATAGCTCCGCTTGTCCTCCCCCATCCCCCACAGGAGGATGCCTCCCTCACAGAAGAATGCCTCCGCTTATCCTCCCCCTCCCTCACAGGAGGATGCCTCCGCTTATCCTCCCCCATCCCCCACAGGAGGATGCCTCCCTCACAGAAGAATGCCTCCGCTTATCCTCCCCCTCCCTCACAGGAGGATGCCTCCGCTTATCCTCCCCCTCCCTCACAGGAGGATGCCTCCGCTTATCCTCCCCCTCCCTCACAGGAGGATGCCTCCGCTTATCCTCCCCCTCCCTCACAGGAGGATGCCTCCGCTTATCCTCCCCCTCCCTTACAGGAGGATGCCTCCGCTTATCCTCCCCTCCCTCACAGGAGGATGCCTCCGCTTATCCTCCCCCTCCCTCACAGGAGGATGCCTCCACTTATCCTCCCCCTCCCTCACAGGAGGATGCCTCCGCTTATCCTCCCCCTCCCTCACAGGAGGATGCCTCCGCTTATCCTCCCCCTCCCTCACAGGAGAATGCCTCCGCTTATCCTCCCCCTCCCTCACAGGAGGATGCCTCCGCTTATCCTCCCCCTCCCTCACAGGAGGATGCCTCCGCTTGTCCTCCCCCTCCCTCACAGGAGGATGCCTCCGCTTATCCTCCCCCTCCCTCACAGGAGGATGCCTCCGCTTATCCTCCCCTTCCCTCACAGGAGGATGCCTCCGCTTGTCCTCCCCCTCCCTCACAGGAGGATGCCTCCGCTTATCCTCCCCCTCCCTCACAGGAGGATGCCTCCGCTTATCCTCCCCCTCCCTCACAGGAGGATGCCTCCGCTTATCCTCCCCCTCCCTCACAGGAGGATGCCTCCGCTTATCCTCCCCCTCCCTCACAGGAGGATGCCTCCGCTTATCCTCCCCCTCCCTCACAGGAGGATGCCTCCGCTTATCCTCCCCCTCCCTCACAGGAGGATGCCTCCGCTTATCCTCCCCCTCCCTCACAGGAGGATGCCTCCGCTTATCCTCCCCTCCCTCACAGGAGGATGCCTCCGCTTATCCTCCCCCTCCCTCACAGGAGGATGCCTCCACTTATCCTCCCCCTCCCTCACAGGAGAATGCCTTCGCTTATGCTCCCCCCTCCCTCACAGGAGAATGCCTCCGCTTATCCTCCCCCTCCCTCACAGGAGGATGCCTCCGCTTATCCTCCCCCTCCCTCACAGGAGGATGCCTCCGCTTATCCTCCCCTCCCTCACAGGAGGATGCCTCCGCTTATCCTCCCCCTCCCTCACAGGAGGATGCCTCCGCTTATCCTCCCCCTCCCTCACAGGAGAATGCCTTCGCTTATGCTCCCCCCTCCCTCACAGGAGAATGCCTCCGCTTATCCTCCCCCTCCCTCACAGGAGGATGCCTCCGCTTATCCTCCCCCTCCCTCACAGGAGGATGCCTCCGCTTATCCGCCCACCTCCCCCAGAGGAGGACGCCTCTGATAATCCTCCCCCAGAGGACACCTGTTTCCCGACGAGCACACCAAGACATTGCTCCAGAGAAAACTCCGCACCCGTTGCTCTAGGATCCCGCTGCTGGGGGAGTTGTGAGGGTCCTTCCCTTTGCGAGGAACCTCTCCGTTCATTAGATGTCCAGCCTCGGGGAGGAGACAGACCACGTCAAGCTCAAACTCCATGACGTGGTACGGAGGGGCCAGGGGGAGGGAGATGCTGGTCACTTTATCGGAACTCTGTACACTGAGGGCACCAACCGACACTTCACCTGTAACATGAGACAACAGCTGCCAGGAAGGGTTACCGGAGGATGACGGCGCGGAGGACGACGGCGCGGCCATGGGGAGGACGACGGCGCGGAGGATGGCAGGTTACTATCTGCTCCAGTATCAGGCAGCTGCAGCACTCACCGTGGCTGTTCTGGTAGATGGAGGCGGTGGTGCCCAGTCCTGGGGTGACGGGCATAGTGTCGGCATTACTCAGCTGCAGGGCATCTCCACGTTTCACCTGATAATGTCCAGTTGTTACCGTGAATTTTAACTTCTGGGGGACTCCAGCAAGAAGGCAATCTGTGCGACAAGGGAGAATGGTGGGAGCGCTGCTCCGGAACGAGGCTTGGGAACCGCTGCCATCAAACTCACCACTCAGCGGCTCCACCTTCAGCTGCGGCTCCTGGGAGTAAACATCGTACTGCACTATGGGGTACACATGAGAGAGCAGCAGCCGCACCGCTCCAAAGGACGCCGCCAGCTGGCGCAGGGTGTAGGTGCCTGGCTCCTGAGCCTAAAACGTGGAGAAACAGCATCCGTAGTGAGGACCCCGAGAGATGGCCACCGCTGCCAGCAGAACGAGGGGACAGAAGATGTACGGGACAATGCGGCTATCGGAGAGAGGGAACAGAGAACGTACGAGGCACGACAGCCAGCGGAGGGTGGCAACAGAGGACGTATGAGGCACGTATTTCCGCTGTCAGGAAATAGGAAGGAGTCCTTATTATTCCATTTCACATACAGAGCTCTCAGCTGCAGTTTCCTGTGCCTGCCAGCAGAAGGCAGGAATTCTAAGCCACTCCCCCTCCCCCCTGCTATATGGATGTAATGTGAGCTCAGTGTGCCAACACTGGGATCACTGAGGAATTTATAAGGCCCTGTGCTGCAAAAGCCCGTCTCTCCCTAAAACTCCTCATTCCCTCCTCCCACCTGATACTGGCCAAAACTAGTACAGCAAGCATGGGATTCTATTGTTCTTTTAAGGTTATGTATACAAGCACCGATCAGGGCTAGAGATATAAGGATTACATATTCCGGATGTCCATCGAGAGATCTATAGCTCACGGAAATTGCCAGGAACTAAACCTAAAGAGTGCAAGGAGCGGGTTTCTCCGTAAGCAGGTCATGTAACTATGCCGTGTTTACACTTAAAAGAATCCCCCCGACAGGGTGCACATCCTGATCATTGTGTCTTTCGTATACGAGTTTCATACAGCGAGCCATGTATAAAAATGGTTGCCATAACTCTAAGAAAAGGGGAGAATTCAGCCTCTAAGTCAGGTCACCACAGGGTTGGTTTTAGGCTGGGAAACAAGTGAGTGAAGCAGCAGTCTTCACGTGTCTTTTGTCTGGGGTCTAGCTGCGAGACTGAGCTGTAATGCATATGGATATATGTTCGCCCATCCCCCACAGCACACGGTCAGCCATTAGATGAAATGATCTGAATGCAATCTAAGTGTTCTCTTCAACTTTAGTCCCCTTTTATTTGTAATTGTACTGTGCATATGATACTTGTCTTCTTTATAATATCTTTTTATACTTCTGTAAACACTGCCTACCTTTTTTTGGAGTAAAATATAAAATTACTAGCTTTGTCTCTCCTTGCTCTATAACGTACGGTCACGTCCTCTGAAGTGAATTACGCTACTAATCTAGGTTGCCTCCAGACCCGTTAATAATTAAGAAATCGGAGCTGGTGGCAGCGGAATTTGTCCTGTGCATTTGGGAGGCTTTGTAGCGATGGCAGCATTCACAATTATTGTTCCCCCGAGTGGGAGTAGTTATATCGCCCTCACTGAAGTGTGCCCATTAGCCAGTACAAAGTAAGGCAGCCTTTCTGGTGACTAATTATCCTGGGTGCAGTTGTCATGATCCCAATGGCAGGGGATCACAAAAGGACAAGCACAAAAAACAAAACAAGCTCTAGGGTGATGGAAACTGAGCTGACCGCGATCCTGAACCTAAACACACAACTAGCTGTAGCCGGGGAACGTGCCTACGATGATTCCTAGATGTCTCGTGCCAGCCGAAGGACTAACTTCCCCTATTAGAAGAAACACAGACCTCTCTTGCCTCCAGAGAAACACCCCACAGAAATAGCAGCCCCCCACATGTAATGACGGTGAAATGAGAGGAAAGCACATACGTAGTTATGAAAACAGATTCAGCAAAATGAGGCCCGCTAAAGCTAGATAGCAGAGGATACAAAAGTGAACTGCGCGGTCAGCGAAAAACCCTACAAAAAAACCATCCTGAAATTACTTGAACTCATGTGCCAACTCATGGAACATGAGGAGTAATATCAGCCCACTAGAGCAACCAGCAAAAAGGAATCACATATCTGCAAGCTGGACTAAGACAAAAATTAAGCAAAACGTGGAACAGGAAAATCAAAAACTTAGCTTGTCCTGAAGATTACAGAAGCGGGAAGCAGAGGTAACAAGACACACTGATTACATTGATAGCCGGCGAGGAAATGACAAGAAAGCCAGGTTAAATAGGAAACTCCCATATCCTGATAGAACAGGTGGACACCAGAGACCGCAGAGAACACAAGTCACCCAGTACCATCTGTAACCACCAGAGGGAGCCCAAAAACAGAATCCACAACATGCAGTACCCTGTCTGATCTGAGAGTAAGGGGGGCGCCAGAGCTGCAAGTTCCAAACCGGAACTGGGAAATACATAAATCCCCTTCAGATAGATCCAGGGGCAACCAAACCCCGGTTCATGACAAATTGGTGAGTGGTGGGGATGACAAAGATATCCTCTCCGTGAACCGTGACAGCCGCCAGCTGAGGGAGGCAACAGAGGACGTACGGGGCACAGCAAACAACGGAGGGAGGCAACAGAGGACGTACAGGGCACAGCCGACAGCGGAGGGAGGCAACAGAGGACGTACGGGGCACGGCCGACAGCGGAGGGAGGCAACAGAGGACGCATGGGACACAGCCGCCAGCAAAGGGAGGCAACAGAGGACGAACGGAGCACGGCCGCCAGCAGAGGGAGGGAACAGAGGATGTACGGGGCACGGCCAACAGCAGAGGGAGGGAACAGAGGATGTACGGGAAAAACTGCCAGAGGCGGGAGAAAACAGAGAACGTACAAGGCACGACCGCCAGCGGAGGGAGGCAAAAGAAGGTACGGGGCACTGCCGCCAGCGGAGGGCGGCAACAGAGGACGTACGGGGCACAGCAGACAGTGTAGGGAGGCAACAGAGGACTCACGGGGCACGGCCAACAGCAGAGGGAGGGAACAGAGGATGTACGGGAAAAACTGCCATTGGGGGCAGGGAATAAAGGTGTACAGGGAGGGCAGGTGTATGAGGTGTACACACTTCTTTCTGGCAGCCCGGCCTGCACTGACACCAGAAGCCCCTCATTACCTGGGTGTGGAAGGTCACATGGTTGACTCCTGGCTGCAGGACCACGTTGTTGCAGCGCAGATTGTGGGCGCCATTATCCAGGTTGAGGCCGGAGAGTCTGTCCAGGGGAGATGATGAGCCGGGGTCCTGCGGCCGTAGTAACATGTGCACGTTCCTGCAGATCACGCCTGCGCTGACAAGGCCACTCTCTGACGGACTCTTCTCCTGCATCTCTGACAGCTCCAGAACGGCTGGAGGGGCCCGGACACCCAGTGCCGTCTCAGGTGGAAAGTGCACAGTGCCCCCTGCGGGTTTGTGGCGGGTCAGCCACTCTGCAGTTTTGCGGTAGCTGTTCTTGTCCAGACTGTAATGGAAATATCCTGAGAGATGCTGCAGGTGAAATGGCTCCGGCATCAAGCAGAGGAGTGTCAGCTCAATAGACAAGGACCCACCGACATGGACAACCGCATTGGGGGGATCGAAGCAGAGAGACGTCAGCTGAGCAAACGAGCCGAACGGGAGGCTGATTGGGTCACCTGAGGAGACAAACAGGTATGACCAGGCAGAAGAACCCGCTGCCACTGGCCAAAAACCCACTGCTAACCCCTTGTGACATCCTGCTGCCACTTAAGATACCTGTACCCTCCACCACACTGTACCCTCATCACCACCATACCCCACCGTTCACCACCCCGTACCTCCATCATCGGGGCCCTGTGAGGAGAGGCTGAGTATCTCTTGCCCGTATGTCACGCGCTCCTCCTGGGGAAGGTTGTGATCAGTGGCCAGGAGACTACAAGTCCTCAGGTATCTGGAGAGGAGTTAAGGGAGGCCGGGCCACGAGCAGACAGGGGGCCGGGCCATGAGCGGATGGATGGGGGGGGGGGGCGGGCCACGAGCGGACGGGGGTGTCAATTACACATACAGAGCTATCAGCTGCAGTTTCCTCTGCCTGCACGTGTGTGTGCACGATGTCACCTTTCTCCCTCCATCCCCCCTGCTATATAGCTGTAATGTGAGACCAGCGTGTCAGCAACGATCCCTGAGGAGTTTTATGGCTTTCAGCTGGGAAAGCCAGTCCTTTGTCTGGTACCATGTGCTCCTTGTGTATCAGAGAGTTATTCAAGATGGAATAATTCCACCCCAAATAGGGACATAGATCTGAAAGTTATATATCTGGTTTGTGCAACAAGAGGGCACCTAACTGGTGGATTTCAGGAGCCCAGCGTGTAGCAGAAAGTGAGAAACGCATTACTGCGCAACCAGCTGCCCCATGTCTATACTTAAACGAATCCCTAGGTCACGCTGAGCATAACAACATGGGTGTCGTCTTTCTACGAGGTTCATAAGCCGAGATATGCAGGATGATGATTTTTCAATCCTCAAGAGAGAAGAGTGCATTCCATAGCTCTGCCCACCCCATGAGTACTTCCAGGGGAAGAGACCCTTAGTTTTGGGCAAAGGTATAAAACTCAGATGCCCAGACAAAAGGGGGGTCTTTTGCCAGGGGATTCAGCTACAACAGGCTGTGTAATCTGACCTGAAAATAAGTGGGGAAGGTCCCCTCCCCCAGCCACCACACGGCGTACCATTGAATGATATGATTGTACTGTACCATTGAATGATTTGTAATTGTACTGTACATACGATACTTGTCTTCTTTTATAATATCTTTTTACCCTTTTGTAAACACTGCTTACCTTTTTGGAGTAAAATATATAAATTACTAGCTTCGCTTTTCCTTGCTCTATAACGTACTGTCACGTCCTCTGAAATGAATTACGCTACTAATTTGGGTTGGCTCCGAACCAGTTATTAAGAAATCGGAGCTGGTGGCAGCAGAATTTGTCCTGTGCGTTTGGGAGACTTTGTGGCAACGGACGGCGGTGTTAACTATTGTTCCTGCCTGGGTGGGAGTAGTTATATTGCCCTCGCTGCAGTGTGCCCGTCACCCAGTACAAAGTAAGGCAGCCTTTCTGGCGACTAATCAGCCTAGGTGCAGTACCCTGACTGACCTGAGGGTACGGGGGGCGCCAGAGAGCTGCAAGTCCCAAACTGGAACTGGGAAGTGGGCTATAGAGAAATCCCCTTCAGAAAAGAACCAGGGGCAACCAAAAAACCCAGTTCATGACATTAGTGTGAGCGGCAGGGATGATAAAGATATCCTCACTGTGATCCGTGACAGGGGAACCGGGCCACGAGCGGACTTGAGAAATGAACCAGAGCATAAAAGATACGGCTCAATCTGCCCCAGCTGCTTCTGACATTCTGCCAGCTGCTTCTGGGTGTGGGTGAGGGGCAGGGCCCAACCCTCAGCCTGGTACATGCGGAGCGCCCCTTGTAGGTAGGGCTCAGCCTTCTGCGGCAGAGACTTCTTCCTGAGGAGAGAACGTGAAGAGCCAAACATCACAACCCATAGGCGACATTCAGAAACCCTAAAAAGGTACATTAATGTTTCACTTGGAAAATTGGTGCTTTGAGAGGAAAGAGCGAGCGAGAGAGAGGAAAGAGCGAGCGAGAGAGAGGAAAGAGCGAGCGAGAGAGAGGAAAGAGCGAGCGAGAGAGAGGAAAGAGCGAGCGAGAGAGAGGAAAGAGCGAGCGAGAGAGAGGAAAGAGCGAGCGAGAGAGAGGAAAGAGCGAGCGAGAGAGAGGAAAGAGCGAGCGAGAGAGAGGAAAGAGCGAGCGAGCGAGAGGAAAGAGCGAGCGAGCGAGAGGAAAGAGCGAGCGAGCGAGCGAGAGGAAAGAGCGAGCGAGCGAGCGGGAGGAAAGAGCGAGAGAGAGAGAGAGAGGAAAGAGCGAGCGAGAGAGAGGAAAGAGCGAGCGAGAGAGAGGAAAGAGCGAGCGAGAGAGAGAGAGAGGAAAGAGCGAGAGAGAGAGAGAGGAAAGAGCGAGCGAGAGAGAGAGAGGAAAGAGCGAGCGAGAGAGAGAGAGGAAAGAGCGAGCGAGAGAGAGAGGAAAGAGCGAGCGAGAGAGAGAGAGGAAAGAGCGAGAGAGAGAGGAAAGAGCGAGCGAGAGAGAGAGAGAGATAGGAAAGAGCGAGCGAGAGAGAGGAAAGAGCGAGAGAGAGAGAGGAAAGAGCGAGCGAGAGAGAGAGAGAGATAGGAAAGAGCGAGCGAGAGAGAGGAAAGAGCGAGAGAGAGAGAGGAAAGAGCGAGCGAGAGAGAGGAAAGAGCGAGCGAGAGAGAGGAAAGAGCGAGCGAGAGAGAGGAAAGAGCGAGAGAGAGAGAGGAAAGAGCGAGAGAGAGAGAGGAAAGAGCGAGAGAGGAAAGAGCGAGCGAGAGAGAGAGAGGAAAGAGCGAGAGAGAGAGGAAAGAGCGAGCGAGAGAGAGAGGAAAGAGCGAGCGAGCGAGGCAAGAGCGAGCGAAAAGCGAGGGAAGAGCGAGCGAGGGAAGAGCGAGCGAGGGAAGAGCGAGAGACAGAGGGAAGAGCGAGAGAGAGAGGGAAGAGCGAGAGAGAGAGGGAAGAGCGAGAGAGAGAGGGAAGAGCGAGAGAGAGAGGGAAGAGCGAGAGAGAGAGGGAAGAGCGAGAGAGAGAGGGAAGAGCGAGAGAGAGAGGGAAGAGCGAGAGAGAGAGGGAAGAGCGAGAGAGAGAGGGAAGAGCGAGAGAGAGAGGGAAGAGCGAGAGAGAGAGGGAAGAGCGAGAGAGAGAGGGAAGAGCGAGAGAGAGAGGGAAGAGCGAGAGAGAGAGGGAAGAGCGAGAGAGAGAGGGAAGAGCGAGAGAGAGAGGGAAGAGCGAGAGAGAGAGGGAAGAGCGAGAGAGAGAGGGAAGAGCGAGAGAGAGAGGGAAGAGCGAGAGAGAGAGGGAAGAGCGAGAGAGAGAGGGAAGAGCGAGAGAGAGAGGGAAGAGCGAGAGAGAGAGGGAAGAGCGAGAGAGAGAGGGAAGAGCGAGAGAGAGAGGGAAGAGCGAGAGGGAAGAGCGAGAGAGAGAGGGAAGAGCGAGAGAGAGGGAAGAGCGAGAGAGGGGGGGAAGAGCGAGAGAGGGGGAAGAGCGAGAGAGGGGGAAGAGCGAGAGAGGGGGAAGAGCGAGAGAGGGGGAAGAGCGAGAGAGGGGGAAGAGCGAGAGAGGGAAGAGCGAGAGAGGGAAGAGCGAGAGAGAGGGAAGAGCGAGCAAGGGAGGGATGAGTGAGCGGGGGAGGAAGGGAAAAGCGAGCGGGGGAGGGGCGTGGGCTCAGCAGGTCAGGGAGGGGCGTGGGCTCAGCAGGTCAGGGGGGTGAGCTCAGTGGGTCAGGGGGGTGAGCTCAGCAGGTCGGGGAGGAGGGGTGAGCTCAGCGGGTCGGGGAGGGGGGGTGAGCTCAGCGGGTCGGGGAGGGGAGTGAGCTCAGCGGGTCGGGGAGGGGGGTGAGCTCAGCGGGTCGGGGAGGGGGTGAGCTCAGCGGGTCAGGGGGGTGAGCTCAGCAGGTCGGGGAGGGGGTGAGCTCAGCAGGTCGGGGAGGGGGGTGAGCTCAGCAGGTCGGGGAGGGGGGTGAGCTCAGCAGGTCAGGGGGGTGAGCTCAGCAGGTCGGGGAGGGGGGTGAGCTCAGCAGGTCGGGGAGGGGGGGTGAGCTCAGCGGGTCGGGGAGGGGGGGTGAGCTCAGCGGGTCGGGGAGGGGGGTGAGCTCAGCAGGTCGGGGAGGGGGGGTGAGCTCAGCAGGTCGGGGAGGGGGGGGTGAGCTCAGCGGGTCGGGGAGGGGGGTGAGCTCAGCAGGTCGGGGAGGGGGGTGAGCTCAGCAGGTCGGGGAGGGGGGGTGAGCTCAGCGGGTCGAGGAGGGGGGTGAGCTCAGCGGGTCGGGGAGGGGGGTGAGCTCAGCGGGTCGGGGAGGGGGGTGAGCTCAGCGGGTTGGGGAGGGGGGTGAGCTCAGCGGGTCAGGGGGGTGAGCTCAGCAGGTTGGGGGGGGTGAGCTCAGCAGGTCGGGGGGGGGTGAGCTCAGCAGGTCGGGGGGGGTGAGCTCAGCAGGTCGGGGGGGGTGAGCTGAGCAGGTCGGGGAGGGGGTGTGAGCTCAGCGGGTCGGGGAGGGGGGTGAGCTCAGCGGGTCGGGGAGGGGGGTGAGCTCAGCGGGTCAGGGGGGTGAGCTCAGCGGGTCAGGGGGGTGAGCTCAGCAGGTCGGTGGGGGGGGGTGAGCTCAGCAGGTCGGGGAGGGGGGGGGAGAGCTCAGCAGCTTGGGGGGGTGAGCTCAGCAGGTCGGGGAGGAGGATGAGTGGGAAGGTGCACTTTACTTACATATAGAAGTCAGCCAGGTTCTTCCCCACCAGTTTGGCAGATCGGCTCCTCCCAATGCTGCTGTACATTTCTATGGTGGCGTGTGCCAGGTCCTGCAGTGAGATGGAGGGTGAACCAATTAATGAGTTGTGGTGGGATGTTGTAGATCGGGGATCACCACCCAGTGCCCTCACCAGGTAATGCTTCTCGAAGGCCTCCTCTGAGGACAGCGCCTCCTGCAGCTTCTTGTAGGGACTTTGTGCCGTGTTCTCTGTGGAGGAAAGATCAGGTAAATACAATGGGGAGCAGAGGAAAAGAAACGCCAGAGAGCACGCCAGACATTTACCCGTTTCCGGTCTCTCTGTTCCCAACCCAGCAAGTAAATCCACTGTCCTTTGCAGGTCTTCAGAGCAGGGGCCAGACTCAGACACCAAACCACAAAGGGATCCCAGAGCCTGCAGCTAAAAGCACAAAGGTCAGAAGAAGCAGGACCGCGCATGTGCCAGGCGGAACTACAGTGGCACCTCAGTACCCCCGTCAGACACGCTCCGTGAGCGCTCACCACGTCAGTGCCTCCCTCCGCCGCTCCCCACATCAGACACTGATTCTGCCCCCGCTCCCCACATCAGACCCTGATTCTGCCCCCGCTCCCCACATCAGACCCTGATTCTACCCCCGCTCCCCACATCAGACCCTGATTCTACCCCCGCTCCCCACATCAGACCCTGATTCTACCCCCGCTCCCCACATCAGACACAGGTTCTGCCCCCGCTCCCCACATCAGACCCTGATTCTGCCCCCGCTCCCCACATCAGACCCTGATTCTGCCCCCGCTCCCCACATCAGACCCTGATTCTGCCCCCGCTCCCCACATCAGACCCTGATTCTACCCCCGCTCCCCACATCAGACCCTGATTCTACCCCCGCTCCCCACATCAGACCCTGATTCTGCCCCCGCTCCCCACATCAGACACAGGTTCTGCCCCCGCTCCCCACATCAGACCCTGATTCTGCCCCCGCTCCCCACATCAGACCCTGATTCTGCCCCCGCTCCCCACATCAGACACAGGTTCTGCCCCCGCTCCCCACATCAGACCCTGATTCTGCCCCCGCTCCCCACATCAGACCCTGATTCTGCCCCCGCTCCCCACATCAGACACAGGTTCTGCCCCCGCTCCCCACATCAGACCCTGATTCTGCCCCCGCTCCCCACATCAGACCCTGATTCTGCCCCCACTCCCCACATCAGACACTGATTCTGCCCCCGCTCCCCACATCAGACCCTGATTCTGCCCCCGCTCCCCACATCAGACACTGATTCTGCCCCCGCTCCCCACATCAGACCCTGATTCTGCCCCCGCTCCCCACATCAGACCCTGATTCTGCCCCCACTCCCCACATCAGACACTGATTCTGCCCCCGCTCCCCACATCAGACCCTGATTCTGCCGCCGCTCCCCACATCAGACACTGATTCTGCCCCCGCTCCCCACATCAGACCCTGATTCTGCCCCCGCTCCCCACATCAGACCCTGATTCTACCCCCGCTCCCCACATCAGACCCTGATTCTACCCCCGCTCCCCACATCAGACCCTGATTCTGCCCCCGCTCCCCACATCAGACACTGATTCTGCCCCCGCTCCCCACATCAGACCCTGATTCTGCCCCCGCTCCCCACATCAGACACAGGTTCTGCCCCCGCTCCCCACATCAGACCCTGATTCTGCCCCCGCTCCCCACATCAGACCCTGATTCTGCCCCCGCTCCCCACATCAGACACAGGTTCTGCCCCCGCTCCCCACATCAGACCCTGATTCTGCCCCCGCTCCCCACATCAGACCCTGATTCTGCCCCCACTCCCCACATCAGACACTGATTCTGCCCCCGCTCCCCACATCAGACCCTGATTCTGCCCCCGCTCCCCACATCAGACACTGATTCTGCCCCCGCTCCCCACATCAGACACTGATTCTGCCCCCGCTCCCCACATCAGACCCTGATTCTGCCCCCACTCCCCACATCAGACACTGATTCTGCCCCCGCTCCCCACATCAGACCCTGATTCTGCCCCCGCTCCCCACATCAGACACTGATTCTGCCCCCGCTCCCCACATCAGACACTGATTCTGCCCCCGCTCCCCACATCAGACCCTGATTCTGCCCCCGCTCCCCACATCAGACACAGGTTCTGCCCCCGCTCCCCACATCAGACCCTGATTCTGCCCCCGCTCCCCACATCAGACCCTGATTCTGCCCCCGCTCCCCACATCAGACCCTGATTCTGCCCCCGCTCCCCACATCAGACACAGGTTCTGCCCCCGCTCCCCACATCAGACACTGATTCCACTGATTCTGCCCCCGCTCCCCACATCAGACACTGATTCTGCCCCCGCTCCCCACATCAGACACTGATTCTGCCCCCGCTCCCCACATCAGACCCTGATTCTGCCCCCGCTCCCCACATCAGACCCTGATTCTGCCCCCGCTCCCCACATCAGACACTGATTCTGCCCCCGCTCCCCACATCAGACCCTGATTCTGCCCCCGCTCCCCACATCAGACCCTGATTCTGCCCCCGCTCCCCACATCAGACACTGATTCTGCCCCCGCTCCCCACATCAGACACTGATTCTGCCCCCGCTCCCCACATCAGACCCTGATTCTGCCCCCGCTCCCCACATCAGACCCTGATTCTGCCCCCGCTCCCCACATCAGACACAGGTTCTGCCCCCGCTCCCCACATCAGACCCTGATTCTGCCCCCGCTCCCCACATCAGACCCTGATTCTGCCCCCGCTCCCCACATCAGACCCCGATTCTGCCCCCGCTCCCCACATCAGACACAGGTTCTGCCCCCGCTCCCCACATCAGACCCTGATTCTGCCCCCGCTCCCCACATCAGACCCTGATTCTACCCCCGCTCCCCACATCAGACCCTGATTCTACCCCCGCTCCCCACATCAGACCCTGATTCTACCCCCGCTCCCCACATCAGACACGGGTTCTGCCCCCGCTCCCCACATCAGACACTGATTCTGCCCCCGCTCCCCACATCAGACCCTGATTCTACCCCCGCTCCCCACATCAGACCCTGATTCTACCCCCGCTCCCCACATCAGACACGGGTTCTGCCCCCGCTCCCCACGTCAGACACTGATTCTGCCCCCGCTCCCCACATCAGACACGGATTCTGCTCCCGCTCCCCACATCAGACACTGATTCTGCCCCCACTCCCCACATCAGACCCTGATTCTGCCCCCGCTCCCCACATCAGACCCTGATTCTGCCCCCGCTCCCCACATCAGACCCTGATTCTGCCCCCGCTCCCCACATCAGACCCTGATTCTGCCCCCGCTCCCCACATCAGACACTGATTCTGCCCCCGCTCCCCACATCAGACCCTGATTCTGCCCCCGCTCCTCACATCAGACACGGATTCTGCCCCCGCTCCCCACATCAGACCCTGATTCTGCCCCCGCTCCCCACATCAGACACTGGTTCTGCCCCCGCTCCTCACATCAGACCCTGATTCTGCCCCCGCTCCCCACATCAGACCCTGATTCTGCCCCCGCTCCCCACATCAGACCCTGATTCTGCCCCCGCTCCCCACATCAGACACTGGTTCTGCCCCCGCTCCCCACATCAGACCCTGATTCTGCCCCCGCTCCCCACATCAGACCCTGATTCTGCCCCCACTCCCCACATCAGACCCTGATTCTGCCCCCGCTCCCCACATCAGACACTGATTCTGCCCCCGCTCCCCACATCAGACCCTGATTCTGCCCCCGCTCCCCACATCAGACACTGATTCTGCCCCCGCTCCCCACATCAGACACTGATTCTGCCCCCGCTCCCCACATCAGACCCTGATTCTGCCCCCGCTCCCCACATCAGACCCTGATTCTACCCCCCCTCCCCACATCAGACACAGGTTCTGCCCCCGCTCCCCACATCAGACACGGATTCTGCCCCCGCTCCCCACATCAGACACAGGTTCTGCCCCCGCTCCCCACATCAGACCCTGATTCTGCCCCCGCTCCCCACATCAGACCCTGATTCTGCCCCCGCTCCCCACATCAGACCCTGATTCTGCCCCCGCTCCCCACATCAGACCCTGATTCTGCCCCCGCTCCCCACATTAGACCCTGATTCTGCCCCCGCTCCCCACATCAGACCCTGATTCTGCCCCCGCTCCCCACATCAGACACAGGTTCTGCCCCCGCTCCCCACATCAGACACTGATTCCACTGATTCTGCCCCCGCTCCCCACATCAGACACTGATTCTGCCCCCGCTCCCCACATCAGACACTGATTCTGCCCCCGCTCCCCACATCAGACCCTGATTCTGCCCCCGCTCCCCACATCAGACCCTGATTCTGCCCCCGCTCCCCACATCAGACACTGATTCTGCCCCCGCTCCCCACATCAGACCCTGATTCTGCCCCCGCTCCCCACATCAGACCCTGATTCTGCCCCCGCTCCCCACATCAGACACTGATTCTGCCCCCGCTCCCCACATCAGACACAGGTTCTGCCCCCGCTCCCCACATCAGACACTGATTCTGCCCCCGCCCCACATCAGACACTGATTCTGCCCCCGCTCCCCACATCAGACCCTGATTCTGCCCCCGCTCCCCACATCAGACCCCGATTCTACCCCCGCTCCCCACATCAGACCCTGATTCTGCCCCCGCTCCCCACATCAGACACTGATTCTGCCCCCGCTCCCCACATCAGACCCTGATTCTGCCCCCGCTCCCCACATCAGACCCCGATTCTGCCCCCGCTCCTCACATCAGACCCTGATTCTGCCCCCGCTCCCCACATCAGACACAGGTTCTGCCCCCGCTCCCCACATCAGACCCTGATTCTGCCCCCGCTCCCCACATCAGACCCTGATTCTGCCCCCGCTCCCCACATCAGACCCTGATTCTACCCCCGCTCCCCACATCAGACCCTGATTCTACCCCCGCTCCCCACATCAGACCCTGATTCTACCCCCGCTCCCCACATCAGACACGGGTTCTGCCCCCGCTCCCCACATCAGACACTGATTCTGCCCCCGCTCCCCACATCAGACCCTGATTCTACCCCCGCTCCCCACATCAGACCCTGATTCTACCCCCGCTCCCCACATCAGACACGGGTTCTGCCCCCGCTCCCCACATCAGACCCTGATTCTGCCCCCGCTCCCCACATCAGGCACTGATTCTGCCCCCGCTCCCCACATCAGACCCTGATTCTGCCCCCGCTCCCCACATCAGACCCTGATTCTGCCCCCGCTCCCCACATCAGACCCTGATTCTGCCCCCGCTCCCCACATCAGACACAGGTTCTGCCCCCGCTCCCCACATCAGACCCTGATTCTGCCCCCGCTCCCCACATCAGACCCTGATTCTGCCCCCGCTCCCCACATCAGACACTGATTCTGCCCCCGCTCCCCACATCAGACCCTGATTCTGCCCCCGCTCCCCACATCAGACACTGATTCTGCCCCCGCTCCCCACATCAGACCCTGATTCTGCCCCCGCTCCCCACATCAGACCCTGATTCTACCCCCGCTCCCCACATCAGACCCTGATTCTACCCCCGCTCCCCACATCAGACCCTGATTCTGCCCCCGCTCCCCACATCAGACACTGATTCTGCCCCCGCTCCCCACATCAGACCCTGATTCTGCCCCCGCTCCCCACATCAGACACAGGTTCTGCCCCCGCTCCCCACATCAGACCCTGATTCTGCCCCCGCTCCCCACATCAGACACAGGTTCTGCCCCCGCTCCCCACATCAGACCCTGATTCTGCCCCCGCTCCCCACATCAGACCCTGATTCTGCCCCCACTCCCCACATCAGACACTGATTCTGCCCCCGCTCCCCACATCAGACCCTGATTCTGCCCCCGCTCCCCACATCAGACACTGATTCTGCCCCCGCTCCCCACATCAGACACTGATTCTGCCCCCGCTCCCCACATCAGACCCTGATTCTGCCCCCGCTCCCCACATCAGGCCCTGATTCTGCCCCCGCTCCCCACATCAGACACAGGTTCTGCCCCCGCTCCCCACATCAGACCCTGATTCTGCCCCCGCTCCCCACATCAGACACAGGTTCTGCCCCCGCTCCCCACATCAGACCCTGATTCTGCCCCCGCTCCCCACATCAGACCCTGATTCTGCCCCCACTCCCCACATCAGACCCTGATTCTACCCCCGCTCCCCACATCAGACCCTGATTCTACCCCCGCTCCCCACATCAGACCCTGATTCTGCCCCCGCTCCCCACATCAGACACTGATTCTGCCCCCGCTCCCCACATCAGACCCTGATTCTGCCCCCGCTCCCCACATCAGACCCTGATTCTGCCCCCGCTCCCCACATCAGACACGGGTTCTGCCCCCGCTCCCCACATCAGACCCTGATTCTGCCCCCGCTCCCCACATCAGACCCTGATTCTGCCCCCGCTCCCCACATCAGACACAGGTTCTGCCCCCGCTCCCCACATCAGACACAGGTTCTGCCCCCGCTCCCCACATCAGACCCTGATTCTACCCCCGCTCCCCACATCAGACCCTGATTCTACCCCCGCTCCCCACATCAGACACAGGTTCTGCCCCCGCTCCCCACATCAGACACGGGTTCTGCCCCCGCTCCCCACGTCAGACACTGATTCTGCCCCCGCTCCCCACATCAGACACGGATTCTGCTCCCGCTCCCCACATCAGACACTGATTCTGCCCCCACTCCCCACATCAGACCCTGATTCTGCCCCCGCTCCCCACATCAGGCACTGATTCTGCCCCCGCTCCCCACATCAGACCCTGATTCTGCCCCCGCTCCCCACATCAGACCCTGATTCTGCCCCCGCTCCCCACATCAGACCCTGATTCTGCCCCCGCTCCCCACATCAGACCCTGATTCTGCCCCCGCTCCCCACATCAGACCCTGATTCTGCCCCCGCTCCCCACATCAGACCCTGATTCTGCCCCCGCTCCACACATCAGACACTGGTTCTGCCCCCGCTTCCCACATCAGACACTGGTTCTGCCCCCGCTCCCCACATCAGACCCTGATTCTGCCCCCGCTCCCCACATCAGACCCTGATTCTGCCCCCACTCCCCACATCAGACCCTGATTCTGCCCCCGCTCCCCACATCAGACACGGATTCTGCCCCCGCTCCCCACATCAGACACTGGTTCTGCCCCCGCTTCCCACATCAGACACTGGTTCTGCCCCCGCTCCCCACATCAGACCCTGATTCTGCCCCCGCTCCCCACATCAGACCCTGATTCTGCCCCCGCTCCCCACATCAGACCCTGATTCTGCCCCCACTCCCCACATCAGACCCTGATTCTGCCCCCGCTCCCCACATCAGACACGGATTCTGCCCCCGCTCCCCACATCAGACACTGATTCTGCCCCCGCTCCCCACATCAGACACGGGTTCTGCCCCCGCTCCCCACATCAGACACGGATTCTGCCCCCGCTCCCCACATCAGACACGGGTTCTGCCCCCGCTTCCCACATCAGACCCTGATTCTGCCCCCGCTCCCCACATCAGACACTGATTCTGCCCCCGCTCCCCACATCAGACACGGGTTCTGCCCCCGCTCCCCACATCAGACACGGGTTCTGCCCCCGCTCCCCACATCAGACACGGGTTCTGCCCCCGCTTCCCACATCAGACACTGGTTCTGCCCCCGCTCCCCACATCAGACCCCGATTCTGCCCCCGCTCCCCACATCAGACCCTGATTCTGCCCCCACTCCCCACATCAGACCCTGATTCTGCCCCCGCCCCACATCAGACCCTGATTCTGCCCCCGCTCCCCACATCAGACACTGGTTCTGCCCCCGCTCCCCACATCAGACCCTGATTCTGCCCCCGCTCCCCACATCAGACACTGATTCTGCCCCCGCCCCACATCAGACCCTGATTCTGCCCCCGCTCCCCACACCAGACCCTGATTCTGCCCCCGCTCCCCACATCAGACACGGATTCTGCCCCCGCTCCCCACACCAGACCCTGATTCTGCCCCCGCTCCCCACATCAGACACTGGTTCTGCCCCCGCTCCCCACATCAGACCCTGATTCTGCCCCCGCTCCTCACATCAGACACGGGTTCTGCCCCCGCTCCCCACATCAGACCCTGATTCTGCCCCCGCTCCCCACATCAGACACTGGTTCTGCCCCCGCTCCCCACATCAGACCCTGATTCTGCCCCCGCTCCCCACATCAGACACTGATTCTGCCCCCGCCCCACATCAGACCCTGATTCTGCCCCCGCTCCCCACATCAGACACGGATTCTGCCCCCGCTCCCCACACCAGACCCTGATTCTGCCCCCGCTCCCCACATCAGACACTGGTTCTGCCCCCGCTCCCCACATCAGACCCTGATTCTGCCCCCGCTCCTCACATCAGACACGGGTTCTGCCCCCGTTCCCAACATCAGACCCTGACTCTGCCCCCGCTCCCCACATCAGACACTGATTCTGCCCCCGCTCCCCACATCAGACACTGATTCTGCCCCCGCTCCCCACATCAGACCCTGATTCTGCCCCCGCTCCCCACATCAGACCCTGATTCTGCCCCCGCTCCCCACATCAGACACTGATTCTGCCCCCGCTCCCCACATCAGACCCTGATTCTGCCCCCGCTCCTCACATCAGACCCTGATTCTGCCGCCGTTCCCAACATCAGACACCGATTCTGCCCCCGCTCCCCACATCAGACACTGATTCTGCCCCCGCTCCCCACATCAGACCCTGATTCTGCCCCCGCTCCCCACATCAGACCCTGATTCTGCCCCCGCTCCCCACATCAGACCCTGATTCTGCCCCCGCTCCCCACATCAGACACTGATTCTGCCCCCGCTCCCCACATCAGACCCTGATTCTGCCCCCGCTCCTCACATCAGACACGGATTCTGCCCCCGCTCCCCACATCAGACCCTGATTCTGCCCCCGCTCCCCACATCAGACACTGGTTCTGCCCCCGCTCCTCACATCAGACCCTGATTCTGCCCCCGCTCCCCACATCAGACCCTGATTCTGCCCCCGCTCCCCACATCAGACCCTGATTCTGCCCCCGCTCCCCACATCAGACACTGGTTCTGCCCCCGCTCCCCACATCAGACCCTGATTCTGCCCCCGCTCCCCACATCAGACACTGATTCTGCCCCCACTCCCCACATCAGACCCTGATTCTGCCCCCGCTCCCCACATCAGACACTGATTCTGCCCCCGCTCCCCACATCAGACCCTGATTCTGCCCCCGCTCCCCACATCAGACACTGATTCTGCCCCCGCTCCCCACATCAGACACTGATTCTGCCCCCGCTCCCCACATCAGACCCTGATTCTGCCCCCGCTCCCCACATCAGACCCTGATTCTACCCCCCCTCCCCACATCAGACACAGGTTCTGCCCCCGCTCCCCACATCAGACACGGATTCTGCCCCCGCTCCCCACATCAGACACAGGTTCTGCCCCCGCTCCCCACATCAGACCCTGATTCTGCCCCCGCTCCCCACATCAGACCCTGATTCTGCCCCCGCTCCCCACATCAGACCCTGATTCTGCCCCCGCTCCCCACATCAGACCCTGATTCTGCCCCCGCTCCCCACATTAGACCCTGATTCTGCCCCCGCTCCCCACATCAGACCCTGATTCTGCCCCCGCTCCCCACATCAGACACAGGTTCTGCCCCCGCTCCCCACATCAGACACTGATTCCACTGATTCTGCCCCCGCTCCCCACATCAGACACTGATTCTGCCCCCGCTCCCCACATCAGACACTGATTCTGCCCCCGCTCCCCACATCAGACCCTGATTCTGCCCCCGCTCCCCACATCAGACCCTGATTCTGCCCCCGCTCCCCACATCAGACACTGATTCTGCCCCCGCTCCCCACATCAGACCCTGATTCTGCCCCCGCTCCCCACATCAGACCCTGATTCTGCCCCCGCTCCCCACATCAGACACTGATTCTGCCCCCGCTCCCCACATCAGACACAGGTTCTGCCCCCGCTCCCCACATCAGACCCTGATTCTGCCCCCGCTCCCCACATCAGACCCTGATTCTGCCCCCGCTCCCCACATCAGACCCCGATTCTACCCCCGCTCCCCACATCAGACACTGATTCTGCCCCCGCTCCCCACATCAGACCCTGATTCTACCCCCGCTCCCCACATCAGACCCTGATTCTACCCCCGCTCCCCACATCAGACACGGGTTCTGCCCCCGCTCCCCACATCAGACCCTGATTCTGCCCCCGCTCCCCACATCAGGCACTGATTCTGCCCCCGCTCCCCACATCAGACCCTGATTCTGCCCCCGCTCCCCACATCAGACCCTGATTCTGCCCCCGCTCCCCACATCAGACCCTGATTCTGCCCCCGCTCCCCACATCAGACCCTGATTCTGCCCCCGCTCCCCACATCAGACCCTGATTCTGCCCCCGCTCCCCACATCAGACCCTGATTCTGCCCCCGCTCCACACATCAGACACTGGTTCTGCCCCCGCTTCCCACATCAGACACTGGTTCTGCCCCCGCTCCCCACATCAGACCCTGATTCTGCCCCCGCTCCCCACATCAGACACTGACTCTGCCCCCGTTCCCCACATCAGACCCTGATTCTGCCCCCGCTCCCCACATCAGACACTGACTCTGCCCCCGCTCCCCACATCAGACACTGATTCTGCCCCCGCTCCCCACATCAGACCCTGATTCTACCCCCGCTCCCCACATCAGACCCTGATTCTGCCCCCGCCCCACATCAGACCCTGATTCTGCCCCCGCTCCCCACATCAGACACTGGTTCTGCCCCCGCTCCCCACATCAGACACGGATTCTGCCCCCGCTCCCCACATCAGACACAGGTTCTGCCCCCGCTCCCCACATCAGACCCTGATTCTGCCCCCGCTCCCCACATCAGACACTGATTCTGCCCCCGCTCCCCACATCAGACCCTGATTCTGCCCCCGCTCCCCACATCAGACCCTGATTCTGCCCCCGCTCCCCACATCAGACACGGGTTCTGCCCCCGCTCCCCACATCAGACCCTGATTCTGCCCCCGCTCCCCACATCAGACACGGGTTCTGCCCCCGCTCCCCACATCAGACACTGATTCTGCCCCCGCTCCCCACATCAGACACAGGTTCTGCCCCCGCTCCCCACATCAGACCCTGATTCTGCCCCCGCTCCCCACATCAGACCCTGATTCTGCCCCCGCTCCCCACATCAGACACTGATTCTGCCCCCGCTCCCCACATCAGACACGGGTTCTGCCCCCGCTCCCCACATCAGACCCTGATTCTGCCCCCGCTCCCCACATCAGACACTGACTCTGCCCCCGCTCCCCACATCAGACCCTGATTCTGCCCCCGCTCCCCACATCAGACCCTGATTCTGCCCCCGCTCCCCACATCAGACCCTGATTCTGCCCCCGCTCCCCACATCAGACACTGATTCCACTGATTCTGCCCCCGCTCCCCACATCAGACACTGATTCTGCCCCCGCTCCCCACATCAGACACTGATTCTGCCCCCGCTCCCCACATCAGACCCTGATTCTGCCCCCGCTCCCCACATCAGACCCTGATTCTGCCCACGCTCCCCACATCAGACACTGATTCTGCCCCCGCTCCCCACATCAGACCCTGATTCTGCCCCCGCTCCCCACATCAGACCCTGATTCTGCCCCCGCTCCCCACATCAGACACTGATTCTGCCCCCGCTCCCCACATCAGACACAGGTTCTGCCCCCGCTCCCCACATCAGACACTGATTCTGCCCCCGCCCCACATCAGACACTGATTCTGCCCCCGCTCCCCACATCAGACCCTGATTCTGCCCCCGCCCCACATCAGACACAGGTTCTGCCCCCGCTCCCCACATCAGACACTGATTCTGCCCCCGCCCCACATCAGACCCTGATTCTGCCCCCGCTCCCCACATCAGACCCTGATTCTGCCCCCGCTCCCCACATCAGACCCCGATTCTACCCCCGCTCCCCACATCAGACCCTGATTCTGCCCCCGCTCCCCACATCAGACACTGATTCTGCCCCCGCTCCCCACATCAGACCCTGATTCTGCCCCCGCTCCCCACATCAGACCCCGATTCTGCCCCCGCTCCCCACATCAGACACAGGTTCTGCCCCCGCTCCCCACATCAGACCCTGATTCTGCCCCCGCTCCCCACATCAGACCCTGATTCTACCCCCGCTCCCCACATCAGACCCTGATTCTACCCCCGCTCCCCACATCAGACCCTGATTCTACCCCCGCTCCCCACATCAGACACGGGTTCTGCCCCCGCTCCCCACATCAGACCCTGATTCTGCCCCCGCTCCCCACATCAGACCCTGATTCTACCCCCGCTCCCCACATCAGACCCTGATTCTACCCCCGCTCCCCACATCAGACCCTGATTCTACCCCCGCTCCCCACATCAGACACGGGTTCTGCCCCCGCTCCCCACATCAGACACTGATTCTGCCCCCGCTCCCCACATCAGACCCTGATTCTACCCCCGCTCCCCACATCAGACCCTGATTCTACCCCCGCTCCCCACATCAGACACGGGTTCTGCCCCCGCTCCCCACATCAGACACGGATTCTGCTCCCGCTCCCCACATCAGACACTGATTCTGCCCCCACTCCCCACATCAGACCCTGATTCTGCCCCCGCTCCCCACATCAGGCACTGATTCTGCCCCCGCTCCCCACATCAGACCCTGATTCTGCCCCCGCTCCCCACATCAGACCCTGATTCTGCCCCCGCTCCCCACATCAGACCCTGATTCTGCCCCCGCTCCCCACATCAGACCCTGATTCTGCCCCCGCTCCCCACATCAGACCCTGATTCTGCCCCCGCTCCCCACATCAGACCCTGATTCTGCCCCCGCTCCCCACATCAGACCCTGATTCTGCCCCCACTCCCCACATCAGACCCTGATTCTGCCCCCGCTCCCCACATCAGACACGGATTCTGCCCCCGCTCCCCACATCAGACACTGGTTCTGCCCCCGCTCCCCACATCAGACCCTGATTCTGCCCCCGCTCCCCACATCAGACCCTGATTCTGCCCCCACTCCCCACATCAGACCCTGATTCTGCCCCCACTCCCCACATCAGACCCTGATTCTGCCCCCGCTCCCCACATCAGACACGGATTCTGCCCCCGCTCCCCACATCAGACACTGGTTCTGCCCCCGCTTCCCACATCAGACACTGGTTCTGCCCCCGCTCCCCACATCAGACCCTGATTCTGCCCCCGCTCCCCACATCAGACCCTGATTCTGCCCCCACTCCCCACATCAGACCCTGATTCTGCCCCCGCCCCACATCAGACCCTGATTCTGCCCCCGCTCCCCACATCAGACACTGGTTCTGCCCCCGCTCCCCACATCAGACCCTGATTCTGCCCCCGCTCCCCACATCAGACACTGATTCTGCCCCCGCCCCACATCAGACCCTGATTCTGCCCCCGCTCCCCACACCAGACCCTGATTCTGCCCCCGCTCCCCACATCAGACACGGATTCTGCCCCCGCTCCCCACACCAGACCCTGATTCTGCCCCCGCTCCCCACATCAGACACTGGTTCTGCCCCCGCTCCCCACATCAGACCCTGATTCTGCCCCCGCTCCTCACATCAGACACGGGTTCTGCCCCCGCTCCCCACATCAGACCCTGATTCTGCCCCCGCTCCCCACATCAGACACTGGTTCTGCCCCCGCTCCCCACATCAGACCCTGATTCTGCCCCCGCTCCCCACATCAGACACTGATTCTGCCCCCGCCCCACATCAGACCCTGATTCTGCCCCCGCTCCCCACACCAGACCCTGATTCTGCCCCCGCTCCCCACATCAGACACGGATTCTTCCCCCGCTCCCCACACCAGACCCTGATTCTGCCCCCGCTCCCCACATCAGACCCTGATTCTGCCCCCGCTCCCCACATCAGACACGGGTTCTGCCCCCGTTCCCAACATCAGACCCTGACTCTGCCCCCGCTCCCCACATCAGACACTGATTCTGCCCCCGCTCCCCACATCAGACACTGATTCTGCCCCCGCTCCCCACATCAGACCCTGATTCTGCCCCCGCTCCCCACATCAGACCCTGATTCTGCCCCCGCTCCCCACATCAGACCCTGACTCTGCCCCCGCTCCCCACATCAGACCCTGATTCTGCCCCCGCTCCCCACATCAGACCCTGATTCTGCCCCCGCTCCCCACATCAGACACTGATTCTGCCCCCGCTCCCCACATCAGACCCTGATTCTGCCCCCGCTCCTCACATCAGACCCTGATTCTGCCGCCGTTCCCAACATCAGACCCTGATTCTGCCCCCGCTCCCCACATCAGACCCTGATTCTGCCCCCGCTCCCCACATCAGACACTGATTCTGCCCCCGCTCCCCACATCAGACACTGATTCTGCCCCCGCTCCCCACATCAGACCCTGATTCTGCCCCCGCTCCCCACATCAGACCCTGATTCTGCCCCCGCTCCCCACATCAGACCCTGACTCTGCCCCCGCTCCCCACATCAGACCCTGATTCTGCCCCCGCTCCCCACATCAGACCCTGATTCTGCCCCCGCTCCCCACATCAGACACTGATTCTGCCCCCGCTCCCCACATCAGACCCTGATTCTGCCCCCGCTCCCCACATCAGACCCTGATTCTGCCCCCGCTCCCCACATCAGACCCTGATTCTGCCCCCGCTCCCCACATCAGACACTGATTCTGCCCCCGCTCCCCACATCAGACCCTGATTCTGCCCCCGCTCCTCACATCAGACACGGATTCTGCCCCCGCTCCCCACATCAGACCCTGATTCTGCCCCCGCTCCCCACATCAGACACTGGTTCTGCCCCCGCTCCTCACATCAGACCCTGATTCTGCCCCCGCTCCCCACATCAGACCCTGATTCTGCCCCCGCTCCCCACATCAGACCCTGATTCTGCCCCCGCTCCCCACATCAGACACTGGTTCTGCCCCCGCTCCCCACATCAGACCCTGATTCTGCCCCCGCTCCCCACATCAGACCCTGATTCTGCCCCCACTCCCCACATCAGACCCTGATTCTGCCCCCGCTCCCCACATCAGACACTGATTCTGCCCCCGCTCCCCACATCAGACCCTGATTCTGCCCCCGCTCCCCACATCAGACACTGATTCTGCCCCCGCTCCCCACATCAGACACTGATTCTGCCCCCGCTCCCCACATCAGACCCTGATTCTGCCCCCGCTCCCCACATCAGACCCTGATTCTACCCCCCCTCCCCACATCAGACACAGGTTCTGCCCCCGCTCCCCACATCAGACACGGATTCTGCCCCCGCTCCCCACATCAGACACAGGTTCTGCCCCCGCTCCCCACATCAGACCCTGATTCTGCCCCCGCTCCCCACATCAGACCCTGATTCTGCCCCCGCTCCCCACATCAGACCCTGATTCTGCCCCCGCTCCCCACATCAGACCCTGATTCTGCCCCCGCTCCCCACATTAGACCCTGATTCTGCCCCCGCTCCCCACATCAGACCCTGATTCTGCCCCCGCTCCCCACATCAGACACAGGTTCTGCCCCCGCTCCCCACATCAGACACTGATTCCACTGATTCTGCCCCCGCTCCCCACATCAGACACTGATTCTGCCCCCGCTCCCCACATCAGACACTGATTCTGCCCCCGCTCCCCACATCAGACCCTGATTCTGCCCCCGCTCCCCACATCAGACCCTGATTCTGCCCCCGCTCCCCACATCAGACACTGATTCTGCCCCCGCTCCCCACATCAGACACTGATTCTGCCCCCGCTCCCCACATCAGACACAGGTTCTGCCCCCGCTCCCCACATCAGACCCTGATTCTGCCCCCGCTCCCCACATCAGACACTGATTCTGCCCCCGCTCCCCACATCAGACCCTGATTCTGCCCCCGCTCCCCACATCAGACCCTGATTCTGCCCCCGCTCCCCACATCAGACACGGGTTCTGCCCCCGCTCCCCACATCAGACACTGATTCTGCCCCCGCTCCCCACATCAGACCCTGATTCTGCCCCCGCTCCCCACATCAGACCCCGATTCTACCCCCGCTCCCCACATCAGACCCTGATTCTGCCCCCGCTCCCCACATCAGACACTGATTCTGCCCCCGCTCCCCACATCAGACCCTGATTCTGCCCCCGCTCCCCACATCAGACCCCGATTCTGCCCCCGCTCCTCACATCAGACCCTGATTCTGCCCCCGCTCCCCACATCAGACACAGGTTCTGCCCCCGCTCCCCACATCAGACCCTGATTCTGCCCCCGCTCCCCACATCAGACCCTGATTCTGCCCCCGCTCCCCACATCAGACACGGGTTCTGCCCCCGCTCCCCACATCAGACCCTGATTCTGCCCCCGCTCCCCACATCAGACACTGACTCTGCCCCCGCTCCCCACATCAGACCCTGATTCTGCCCCCGCTCCCCACATCAGACCCTGATTCTGCCCCCGCTCCCCACATCAGACCCTGATTCTGCCCCCGCTCCCCACATCAGACACTGATTCCACTGATTCTGCCCCCGCTCCCCACATCAGACACTGATTCTGCCCCCGCTCCCCACATCAGACACTGATTCTGCCCCCGCTCCCCACATCAGACCCTGATTCTGCCCCCGCTCCCCACATCAGACACTGATTCTGCCCCCGCTCCCCACATCAGACCCTGATTCTGCCCCCGCTCCCCACATCAGACCCTGATTCTGCCCCCGCTCCCCACATCAGACCCTGATTCTGCCCCCGCTCCCCACATCAGACCCCGATTCTACCCCCGCTCCCCACATCAGACCCTGATTCTGCCCCCGCTCCCCACATCAGACACTGATTCTGCCCCCGCTCCCCACATCAGACCCTGATTCTGCCCCCGCTCCCCACATCAGACCCCGATTCTGCCCCCGCTCCCCACATCAGACACAGGTTCTGCCCCCGCTCCCCACATCAGACCCTGATTCTGCCCCCGCTCCCCACATCAGACCCTGATTCTACCCCCGCTCCCCACATCAGACCCTGATTCTACCCCCGCTCCCCACATCAGACCCTGATTCTACCCCCGCTCCCCACATCAGACACGGGTTCTGCCCCCGCTCCCCACATCAGACCCTGATTCTACCCCCGCTCCCCACATCAGACCCTGATTCTACCCCCGCTCCTCACATCAGACCCTGATTCTGCCGCCGTTCCCAACATCAGACCCTGATTCTGCCCCCGCTCCCCACATCAGACCCTGATTCTGCCCCCGCTCCTCACATCAGACCCTGATTCTGCCCCCGCTCCCCACATCAGACCCTGATTCTGCCCCCGCTCCCCACATCAGACCCTGATTCTGCCCCCGCTCCCCACATCAGACCCTGATTCTGCCCCCGCTCCCCACATCAGACACTGATTCTGCCCCCGCTCCCCACATCAGACACTGATTCGGCCCCCGCTCCTCACATCAGACCCTGATTCTGCCCCCGCTCCCCACATCAGACACTGATTCTGCCCCCGCTCCCCACATCAGACACTGATTCTGCCCCCGCTCCCCACATCAGACCCTGATTCTGCCCCCGCTCCCCACGTCAGACCCTGATTCTGCCCCCGCTCCCCACATCAGACCCTGATTCTGCCCCCGCTCCCCACATCAGACCCTGATTCTGCCCCCGCTCCCCACATCAGACCCTGATTCTGCCCCCGCTCCCCACATCAGACACGGATTCTGCCCCCGCTCCCCACATCAGACCCTGATTCTGCCCCCGCTCCCCACATCAGACACTGGTTCTGCCCCCGCTCCTCACATCAGACACTGGTTCTCTGCCACCGCTCCCCACATCAGACCCTGATTCTGCCCCCGCTCCCCACATCAGACACTGGTTCTGCCCCCGCT